>NC_138339.1:15573333-16174166 GCF_046562875.1 Panthera onca
AATCTAAGTGATCAGCAGGATGTGCGGTGAGCCCAGAGCCCTCCTGTGCTGCCATCTTCCGGAGTTGATATCTCATTTTGTATATTTTGATATAAGTGACAGTGAAAATGCTACATCTTAAACTAGTGTGATGCAAACAAAATAGTAGATGGGAATAATTTTTCCTTAAATGTAAAATTTTAAAAGAAGAAAAGATTGAAGGTAAAAGATCCGAAAATTAAAAAAAAAAAAAATAACCCTTAGAACATAGAAAAAGTAATAAATTATTAGAGAAGAAATAAAGTAAATGGAAGAAAATAAGATAGGGAGATAAAAGAAAAAGAATAAGGAGAAGGAGGTAGAGGAAGGGAAAGAAAAAACAAGATTGACACTTTGACAGGATTAATAATATTTTTAATATCTCAAGACAAATTAAAAAATAAAGTACAGCTAAGAACGATAATTTTGAGAATATAAAATAGGCCTGCAGATTGAATAGATATTAAGTAGAAATGCCTATTGAAAATAGATAAATAGGTAATTTCCAATAATGTACACATACACAAAACTTTCTCAGTAACACATAAAACCTGAACTTCCTTATCAATACTAACCAAATTGAATCAGTAGCTTCAATAGTTGTCACTGAAAAATCCATATATTCAGTCAATTTTATGAAATGATCAAGAAAAAAGATAATTCCAAACCTACAACATTATTCTAGTGTGCAGAAAAGAGGAAAAATTTGCCAGCTCACTTTTTGATTCTGGTATGGTCCTTATCTCCTATTCTCTAGATGATTGTTAATGATTCGTAATCACGTTCAAGGTAAGAGAAAGGGGAAGAGGGAAGAACGTGAAGGGATGCCATAAATCGTGGCTATCCCCTCTGATCATAAATTCTAAGCTCTCCCTCATACTCCATAGGACACTTTACCTCAAGACACATTGTCCGGAAGAAAATCAGAATAATGCCAAAGAGCGTACCCAAGTCACTTGGGAATAGATTCTCTCCTGAAAAGATTCTCTACTTCTATTTTTCCAGGTGGAAAGCAGTGCAAGGAGTCTGGACTCACAAAATGTTGCCACAAATGGAATGTCTTAATTTATTCTCCTTCTGTATCTTAATAGGAGGAGCACAGTGGAAATTCTAAGAAGTATAGTAGAATTAGGGTTTAGTCCTTAAGTATATATTCAAATTAAAGTTCTTTCTCCCACATCCAAAATTTGGGGCCAACAATAATAGGAATGTTAGCAGGAGGATGCACACTTACTGCTGGTCATAGTGTTTTGTAAAATTAGTTTTCTTCCTGTGACTGAATACTGTATATCCATGAGTCTAATGGAAGTCAAAAAAATGAAGTACCCTTTCCTATCCACCTATAAACCATGCAATGTGCTTCTTCCTACACTTACAATTCCTGATATTCCATCCTAGAATATTTTCCATTTGCTGATTATTCCACACAGGCAACAGTGACTGAGTTTTTCTTCTTAAGCCATAACCTTCCTGTTATTTTGTTCTGAAATCTGCTGCTCTAAGGTTTCCTGTTTCTGTTTTCCACTCCCTTGGACCTTTGCAATTCTTTATATGTGTGTGTGTGTGTGTGTGTGTGTGTGTGTATACACACATATACATATGTATGTATATATACATATATATGTATATACATATATATTTGTGTATATATATATATATATATATATACTTGTATATTGGGGATTGAGTTAACACAGTACTTCTTTTAGTCTTCATATCTGATATTTTGTTTATTTTAAATATGTGTTTTCTTTAAAAGTTCAGGTTTTGCTTGACCCACTTGTATGTTGATATCACTTTTACTTTCCCACCGAATAGCTATTCTGGCTTGCTCAGATATCCAAGTGCAAGGACTTACTCCAAGCTGAAGACATACTTAGATTAGTAACTCCAACACTTTTGGGCTTAGACCGTGGTTATCAATATAATTAATTAACATAAAGAGCTCCTATTTATTAAAGAGCCACACCTTAAGACACTGAGTATTATATACAGTCCTTAATACTCTCTCTCTCACACACACACACACACACACACACACACACACACACACTGTATTAGAGCATTATTTGCCTCCCTTGTCCATAAACTGAGGCTCCAAGAAGTGAAATAATATGAACATGATAAATTACTTGTAAGTAGAGTCAATATTTGATCTCAGATCTGCTTGATTTTAAATCATATTTTTCTTATAACAATCTTCACTATTTTTTTTCTTATTTTCATCCATAAGCCATATCCAATTACACACATCTTTTATTTTTCTATTTAAAGATGACACAGTAAATTATTTTTAGATATGTTTGGGTATTTTTCAAAGTGTTTTCATATGAAAAACATCTAGTTACAGACTATTGTCCTACACAAATAGAAAATACTTTGCAAAGTATACAAAAACTCTTCTGTATGATGATTTTCATTGTCAGGAAACTACTCCTTGTTCCAAACTGTTTTGAAAGCAGTAGGAACTTTTACTCAGAATCAAGTCAAATGCATTTCTAATATCATCACTACCATACTATTTTAATTGAGGTATAGATGAGATTTAAACATGTCTATTCCACCTCAGACCACTTTATTTTTTTTTTATGACTTAATCACAGTAAAATCACATAATGTTCCTCTCATTATCTATTAATCTTCATTGATCTTGTCTCCAACAGAAATTAAGCTGTACAAATTCAGCCTAGATCCTTACGGAAGCTTCGGTAAAGAAAGCTATACATCAGGAATATCAGGAATAGTCTCAACAAATCAGAAAATTAGCTGAGAACAACTAAAACAAGGGATTTTTTTTTTCCTCCTCATTAGTCATCTTCTTATGTTGAGCAGAGTTACAGTCAAAACTTTGAGCTATCAGCACTCACCCTGATTTCAAGATCCTTTTCTGGATCATAATGGCAGATCAAATTAACTACAGATCTGCCTCAATTGAAGATGAAGTTATCCTGATAAATCCATCGTGAGTTGAAAATACCCTAAATGAAAAATGCCTTTAGTACACCTACCAAATCACATAGGTGAGCCTAGCCTAACTTAGGCATGCTCTGAATACTTACATCAGCCCACAGTTTGGCAACAATTATCTAACTCAAATCCCATTTTATATTTAAGTGTTGACTATTTCATGTAATTGACCTCATACTGTACTGAAAGTGAGAAACAGAGTGTTTTATGGGTACAGATGGTTGTAAGTGTACCAGTCACTTGCCTTCCTGATCAGGTGGCTGACTGGACGCACCACTGTCTTTTGCCGACTAGCATCACGAGAGAGGATTGGATGACAGATCACTGGCAAAAGATCCACACTCAATATTTGATGTATGATTTCTACTAAATACATTTCATTTTTGCTTCTGTACCACTGCAAAGTTGAAAAATCAATTTGTCCTACCATTGTTAAGTCAAGAACCATCTATACTCTCATTACCCCCACTATATTGCAACGGTACAATTATAAAAACTAAATGTGTGGATTTTTTTTCCTATTTTCTGCTTAGCAGTTGTGCAAAAGTCAGGTGCATTCGTACTTTTCTTTTGCAATGAGGTAACAACAGTTGATTTTACGTGTACCTCTTGAGATTTGCTAGGTTATGTATAAGTCCAATTATTTTTATAGCTTCTGGAGAGACGGACGAGTAAAAACTCTATCTAAAGGCATCTTCTAAATGATTAGACAAAGATACGTGTAGAAAATTTCCAAGCTTATGTTCCATTGTGGCTTTTATTTCTCAATATTCCTTCATACATCTGGTTTCAATGATGGATATGAAACAAATTTTGAAAACAGCATTCTGGTGTTCTCTTTAATATGGGAGTTTAGAGGCTCAGTTTAATATTTTCCCTTATGGGTCTGACGCATAACTATTTGCTGAGAAAATCTTTTGGAACTGCTGATAAGTATTCCCTTGGTCTACATCTGTGATATGGTTGAATAGCAGTCTACTTATGGAGAAGTAATGGTTAGATCCTTCAACTCTCATAAGAGGATTCAATCATTCATGCAACAAATATCTATTGAGTGTCAACCATATGCCAAACATACCATTCAGGTCTCTTGGATTATATCAACAAACAAAAAGACGAAAATACTTGCCCTAGTAAAGCATATCAGTAGGGTTGCAGAAAGATAAAACACAGGGAATTATCTTGCAACACAGAACACTCATCTCTAGGTATTTCTCAGAATTTACATCCTCAAAAACACAGCAACACGAGCTCAAAAACACAGCAACACAATATTTATCAAAAGCATGGTTGTATTATTTTCCTAGAGTTCTTGTAACAAACCACTACAAACTGGGTGACTTACACAACAGAACTGTATTGTCTCACAGCTCTGAGGGCTAGAAGGACAAGATCAAAGTGTTATCAAGATTGGTTTCTTGACTTGTAGAAACATCAACTCATCTGCCTTCATCATCACATGGTATTCTCTCTGTCTCCTCAAATTGTCTTCTCTCTATGCGTATCTGTGTCCATGTCCAAAATTCCCCTTTTCAGGATACCAGTCATATTAGATTAGGGCCCACCCACAATAATATCATTTTAACTTGACTATATCTGCAATGACCCTATTTCAAGTTCACGTTCTGAGATATTGAGTTTTAAGACTTCAACATGTGAGGTTTCAGAGACACACTGAACTCATAGTAATGTTTATAGAAGAAAAGCTAAATAAGGATGGGGTCAAACCACAGGCTGTGTACTTGAACTACACCCCATGCCAGGTTGACATCCTTCACATTCCAGCCACAAAAACATTTCCGCCATAAACACAACTTTTCCTAGAATGTGTTTTGACTCTATGGCATTATTCCTCACAGAGGGAATTTTAGACACAAATATACAAATCCTTGTCATATTTACTACAAAGAGTTTCTGGATTAGTTACTAATTACACAATGGTATCTATTGATGCAGCTCAAGACCCACCAAAGGCAAAAATTAGAGGTCTCACTGTTAAGGATATTTATGATCTTAAAATAACTGCATGATAGATTTTTTTTCTTTATTTATGGAAAATTTAATTCACATGACCAATGGTGATTTTGTACTTTATTGACTTTTGGAAAGTACAATTATATAACAGATTTGAGTCTGAGCTATTTACAGCAATATATGGGCCACTTACTAAAATTTCTCTCTGTATTTCTCTATTCTATTGATCTTTCATTGGTCTCCTTTCATTGATCCGTATTTGTCTTACTACTTTTTTGGTCTTGATCTAGTGCATGGATTTTGCATAATGCTTTCACTCTTCTGGAGAAAAAAAAAACAAGGTTTGTAAATAATATAATTATTATAAATGAAATAATTGAACCTACATTATATTAATAATAGATCATGTTTTTATTCAGTAAACATATGAACAGAAACTTATTTTCCGTTTGTAAATTAGGTCCATTTTCAAAACTTTCATAGCTCTTTGTATTCCACCATGTTTTTCTTTTCTATTTTAAGTGAGTTTTCATTCATAGCTGAAGTATTCAACTTCTGTTCCAAGATTTTTTTAAGTTTATTTACTTAGTTCAGAGAGAGAGAGAGAGGGCATGAGTGCAGGGGAGGGGCAGAGAGAAGGAGAGAACAAGAATCTCAAGCAGGTTCTGCTGCTATCAGCACAGAGCCTAACGCTGGGCTCAATCACATGAACCATGAGATGACGACCTGAGGTGAAATCAAGAGTTGGACACTTAATCAACTGAGCCACCCAGGCTCCCCTGTTTCAAGTTTTTTAATGATTTTGTTTACTATTGTTTCTGTTTAATCCAAATGGCTCTTTATTCTGGACTGTGACAGTACAATATATGTGTGCCCTTCTCAATGGAAAATATCAGAGAAGCGTTGGAAAGTACTCCAGCACAACCAAAGAATTTGTCCAACAGTTTCTACTTCATTTATATCATTTGAGACCAATGAGATTAATGCCTATATTCCTCAACGTCTTTATAGGCATCTACATGTGTAACTGACAAGTGTTTAAATATATCATAAGATTATTCCTCAAAACTAGCAAGTAACAAGAAGGGCACAATACATAAGAGTGACCTTCTACTTGTGTTGTGTATATCATTTTAAAGTATATCAAACCAAACTGAAAGGACATTGCAATTACACAATGAGCATTATCCGATCAGACCATTACCTAACAATAAATTCCAACAGTGTCACAGTCCTTAAATACCTATTATTTATTTATTTATTTATTTATTTATTTATTTATTTATTTTTGGGAGAAGGAGAAAGTGTGAGGTGTGGAGGGACAGAGAGAGAGATGGAGAGAGAATCCCAAACAGACTCCATGCTGTCAGTACGGAGCCCGACATGGGCTTGAACTCACAAACCGTGAGATCATGTCCTGAGCCAAGATCGAGAGTTGGATGCTTAACTGACTGAGCCACCCAGGTACCCCAAGATCTCTTGTTTAAATTAACTTTTTGAAATGTGAAAGTAATACACATCTGCATACTAGTTGTAGAAATAAGAATAGAGTTGTGTCTAGAGCAATAATGGTGATCCCTATCATCCGTCTTCTTCTTGTATTTCTGCAAGCAGCTTAAGATACATCAATACCACACTTTTTATTTCTTGCATTTATTTATGTATATGCCTTGGTATTTAAAAGTTGACATAAATTTATTCTGCATGAATATCTATATGTATGTATTTTTTCTATAACACCAATGGTGCAAAACTACTTATTGCCTTTTCTAGTAACAAGCTGGTGCCTGGAGATTCTTCCATTTCAAAATATTTGCCTACAGCTACCACTCTCTTTTCACCTGCTACATTGTTTCACTATCTTTCTGTTTAAGATAGATTTGTTTTATATAGCATCTAGTTTTGTTTTTTGTTGTTGTTTTTGTTTTTGAAGGTTGTGATTGTTACATAATCAAAAGCAAAACTTATTTATGGTTATGACTGGTCTATTCCCCCCAATCCCATTCCTATTTGATATTTATAGGATGTTTACTATTTACTATGCTTTCTTTATTGTTACTATTCCCTTTCCCCTATGTTACTCTTGCTCTTGCAAGCAATTTTAAAATGTCTGTGCCTTCTCCATTGCTCATATGTGGTAGTTTTATATTTTTTTTTATCAAAATGCTAAATTAAATACGAATCATGCCTGCCAAGATAAGATCTTTGGTAACTTCTACTTCCTAGTTCCCGAGTCACATTCTTTCCTGTGTTAGAATAATTAGTGGTTATATTTGTAACCTAAAACCATGTTTTTAATTTGTTTTCTTTCTTATAATTCTTAGATTTCAGCTTAAACTTCATATAATTTATTTAGGTTTAACTGCTAGTACTTCGGTTTTTGTTCACTTTTTTGGCATTCTTTCCTTCCTCTCCCTTTTAAGATCTTTCCTGATTAATTCCTGATTAATTGGTATACTGACTAGCCTCTTACTTCATCTACTCAATTACTTTCCTTCCTCAATAAGTTGTTTTCTTAGTTCTTCCATGTTTGAAGTATCTTTCTGGGTCTTTCTTATTTAAGATATAATAAAGCACCACCGACAACTTCATTATGGAAGAGCTTCTGTGCTGAATGGGCAAAATGTACAAGAGGGACTGTCTAGGGAGGGGATGAATTATGCAGGAGGAAATATGTCACCTGGGTAAGATACTAGAAGTAAAATAAACTAAGATACTATATTTAAGAAAACTGGAAAAGTCAACAAAACGTTACCCAGAAAAACATGACAGGCATAACACAACAACACAAATCCACAACAACACAAAGAGGAGTAAGAGGAGAAGAGACCTGTAGAACCACTGCTCTGTCTGTGTTTCCCACCCCTCATCCTGGGCTCCACCTGGAATTGGTGACAAGAGGCAAGAACTCAGGAGTTTTCAGGTAGCATTATCTGTGGACTCTCTACTCTTGATGACCCATCAAAGGAATATCCTCAAATGCTTACACTAATGGCAATTGACCTGTCACTCCCCTTTCCAGATGAGAAAACTGAAATTCAGAATTACTTAAAAACTATCCCTATGTCATGCGGATGAGTAGAATACCAGCTTTACGAAGCCGTGCTCACTCTTTGGAAAGGCAGCATTTGATAGAAAGATAAGCATTGACTTCCACAATGTCAGATAATATAGTTTCAAACAGTTATTAACTTTCCACTTTTCCCTGCAGAACAAAGGCAACATTTGATGGAAAATCTCTCATGGTACCCAGTGAGATCAGTAGTCTTCTGAATAGTTGGAGGTTTGGGAAAATACTGCAACTAAAGGAAAGTAGCAATGTGTGGTATAACATCAAATAAAATGTAAAAAGCTGTTTGAAACAACTCCTTGCAAAATATGAGAGGTGTGTGGAACTGTGCCTCCAGCTGGAAGAATTGCTTGAGGACAAATGCGGCAAGGAAAAAACTATGTTTTCTCCTCTTTAGTTCTCTCTTCAAGGAAGGCTCAACAAGTTCAAAACCGAAGCACAGCCTTTCTTATGAGAGGATTCAATCAGGAAACATGTCACAGGCGCTTGGATGTAGTCCCCTGTTCCCACCATTTTTTCTTCAGTAAAAGTCTTTTATGAAAGATACAGATTCAAGGCAAGGAGGCTGGGGGACACTGTATCAGAGGCTTCAAATGTCAATACACTTGCTATTAAAAATCCAAGTCTTACTAGCTACGCATACAACTTTAACAGATTGCAATAAAATCATGATCAAGAATGAATAAGTATTTTCATGTAGGCATGCGGCTATTTCTATTTATTAGTAACCATAGATACCATATATATAGATGTAAATATATATCTATATATATGCATATATAAGTATGTGTGTATGTGTATATGTATGTATATGCATATAGATATGTATGTGTGTGTATATATAAAACCATTTGGTTCACACATTACTATTTATATAATTAACTACACACACAGTTCAACCTGTAATGCAGTTTGACAAATGACTGATGTGGTTACCTATTAAAATTGTAAACTGTGTGGTATGGGATATTAGTTGGGATTTGGGGGGAGAAAGTGCTGATGTCTGAGAAGAAGCTAAGTTCTTTTCATTTTTAAATCAAGTCACATTCATCCCTGCAATGTACCTTTCTTTCCCCACCAAAGGGGGAATTAAATTATCTCACAATTCAAGTAGGCTTGAGGATACTGAAGAAAAGTAGACATTGAGGGAGAAGTTCAGGAGAAGAGAACAGAAAAAGTGATTTCCACACAAAAAAGGAATCATGCATTTTAGAGGATGTAGTTTCTTAAAGGCCAGAATGGTGTGCGTTCTAGAAAGCGTTAATAAAAATTCACTGCTTGAGCAAGTAGGAATTGAAAAATTTTGGTGGCTGAGGTCTAAAATCCTGACACTAAATTCAACTGGCCAGTCTGATGGAGATTGCTGCTGGACAAGAACATTAGACTATGCATCAGAATTTGATTAATACTGTACAAAATGACTAAAAAGGGGAATAACATACACTTTTTAAATGGTTTTTACTAACTGTACAGGGGGTTTGGCCGTTAAAAACTAAACCCACTTTATATAAAACTGGTATATAATTATATTTTCTTTCATGTAAACAACTTCTATATGATTCTGATTTTGTGCTATTATTTAAATAGTTATTCACTTGCATTACGAAGCTCTTTAATTTATCTATTATACAAATATGTATTGAATCTTTATTATCTATTCAGAAGCCAGAACTATCCTAAGTTCTGTAGCAATTATCCCCTAATTCATCATCTTTATTAAGATTCCAATATTGCTCAGAACAGGAAAAGAACCTAGCCAATGTCCTTAAGAAGGTGTTGTTTTAAAACATCTTATTTGTGTCATAGTGCATAGTATATTTATAGTATTAAGCCATTTTAAAAGGTAGTGGGAGGATTTTCTCTCAATTTAGATACTCGGGAACTTAACTAAATTCCAGAAGCATGCACATAGTAAAATCCATGAGTGACCTCTTAATACATCTTAAATTCCTAAAATAAGTGCTTGGCAAAGAATGCTGTGTAGTCATTTTAACAAGATGATTCTAATGTCTTCAACTATTTTTCGCCAGTGCTAAAATCCCAAATAGAAGCAAAACATTGCCACAAGCATATTGGGAGGAAAACACTGCCTTAACTAGCTCTGTGGTTTCAAGCTGAGGAAAAACACATTATTCTCTAACATGTAATTTGACTTATTTTCCCCACTTTGTGCAGCACTGAAAAGTAGCTGAATGCAAACATACATAGCTTTGCCTGTGCCATGCAGATCTGTTAAGAGAAAATACTACTTATTAGAAATGGAGGAGAAATTAAAAACAAGTTCTTAATGTCTAAGCCCAAATCAGTCATGCTGTGCTTAAATTAGAAAGGACACCAAATTCAGTAGAGAGAAAACCGAGGAATTATACAGTCGGAAAAGACTCCGGTAAATGGATAGAGCAGGAACAAAAGGCAAACTTACTGAAATGAAGCTCTGGGTAGTAGGGTGGTTTGGGAGTGGGGAAAGATGATAAGTAAAATGGAGAGTAGATACATTTTGTGAGAGGTGTTGGTGTAACACAGCAAATTCTTGGATCCTGTACTTTTATGGACATCCCCTTTTCTTTTTTTTTTTTTTTTTTTTTTTTTTTTTTTAATTTTTTTTTTTTTTAACGTTTTATTTATTTTTGAGACAGAGAGAGACAGAGCATGAACGGGGGAGGGGCAGAGAGAGAGGGAGACACAGAATCGGAAGCAGGCTCCAGGCTCTGAGCCATCAGGCCAGAGCCCGATGCGGGGCTCGAACTCACGGACCGCGAGATCGTGACCTGAGCTGAAGTCGGACACTCAACCGACTGAGCCACCCAGGCGCCCCGGACATCCCCTTTTCTATGTAGCTTTCTTTCTTTCTTTTTTTTTAACGTTTATTTATCTTTGAGAGAGAAAAAGAGACAGGGTGGGGGAAGGGAAGAGAGAAAGGGAGAATCTGAAGCAGGCTCCAGACTCTGAGCTGTCAGCACAGAGCCCAGCGCAGGGTTTGAACTCACGAACCTCGAGATCATGACCTGAGCCGAAGTCAGACCCTTAACCAAATGAGACACCCGGGCATCCCTATATAGTTTTTGCATATGCTCTGTAATAGGCGAAACTATGAAAGTGATTGGCCATTACTAGATATACTATCAAATGGGTCTGATAGAAGAGAAGCTATTTTACCCCAAAATAGCTTCAAACTAAAATACTTAGCAAAAATAATTTGTCATGATCCAGTCACAATCATTTATGTCTAATACACAGAAATTTGGCATGATCCTAAGTGAAAGAATACAGGTAACAAATATGTGTGAAATCTAACCTTTGATCGCCTTGGAGATACAGTTGACCCCTAACCAATGCAGGCGGTAGGGGTGCTGACCCCCTTCATAGTCAAAAATCCATGTATAACTTTTGGATCCCGCAAAACTTAATAGCCCATTTGACCAAAATCATTATTGATAACATAAACAGCTGATTAACAGATATTTGGTATGTTATATGTATTATGTACTGGATTCTTAGAATAAAGTAAGCTAGAGAAAAGGAAATACTATTAAGAAAACCACAAGAAAGGGAAAATATATTCACAGTACTGTACTGTATGCACAGAGAAAAATCCATACGTAAGTGGGCCTGCACTGTTCAAACCGATGTTGTTCAAGGCTCGGTTGTTCAATGTATTTCTTTCATTGAGGAACTACAAATCCTAATGGATTTGTTCATTTTGGAATGACAAAACCATACTGTATCTTTTGCTTTTGAATTAAGCTGCTATAATCCATGCCTGACTTGCTTTTTTATTACTTGATTAGAGAATGGAACAAATTCTGAAGCAAATGCATCCTCCAGACAGAATCTCTAGAATCCCAAATATGTCTATTGGAAAATTTAGTTAAATTCAATAGGTTGTTGGAAGAACAACTGGTTTGGAATTCAGCTTTATGAATTTGAACTATTTATATAACTGATTAAATCTTTTCACATAAAATTCATCCAGTTGAACAACATCGATTTCAAGGTATTGTAAAACTGTCTAAGCATTACTTTGAAAGTCTTGAACATGGATTCGGTTTCCTTCTAAATTTGGCTGTGCCATTTGGATGTGTTACACTTGATATTCTGTAAAATAAAATTGAAACATCTTTAACCATCTGGTAGTTTTGTGGATAATTTAGCATAAATCCACTTGTGGCAGTTTATTTCAGAGTGGTTCCCACTAAATACTGATCTTTAAGTATTGGAACTCCATTTTTAAGTACAAATGTGTTGTAATTATATATCTCCAGTTGTCCGTAGGCTTTACTATAATTGTGGTAATTACAGTCAATAAAAAGATAATTTGAGACTCTTTATCATTATGGAACTGCTGTTGCCTACATGTAGTGGGTAAAAACAATGGTTAACCAATAGATCCCCAGTTGCTGGAACCACGGGGATATCTGTGAGGAATACAAAGAGATGGTTTTTTTCAGGTTTTACTCAGTTTAAATCTGCTTTCTTACTGGAAGAAATCTTGCAGTGTTTATAAAGCCTTGTAGCCCTTTGGTAATTCTGATGGATTGTGAACTCTGAGGCTTCACCCACAGAAAGCTAGCAAGGTCATTCACAATACGTAGATAGCAAATTCATCATATGTTTACTCATATCTAGAGCAAAAACATTTAAAAGTAATGCGCAACAGAAAAACATTTGCGATAGCAACTGAGGAATTTCAAGAAACTATTGTTTTTCTTTAATATAGAGGGAAGGGTTGGAGGAAATCATTTAATTTTGAATTGCTCTAGCAGTCTAGCACATGGGAGAACAGAACATAAATACTGGACAAGAATGACTTCGAACAAGGTTGAAACAAAACACTTCAAATGACACTAGAAATGAAAGAATTCCACATTGAAACATTGAACATGGACTTGATAACACAACCACACTGCATATTACTTGTAGTACATTTCACTATTAATAAGAAGATGGAAGGCTTATTATTTTACTGTCTCCATACCTTAGACCCTGCAGGAAGCAGACGTAGCTTTCAAAAGCAGATGAATAAGAATCCAATAACCCATGTCTTTCCATTAATCTGCGTAGAATTTTGATACATATGTTTGTTTGTGGTAGTAGAGGGGGTCATGTAAATGCATAGCCATCATATTCTATCATTTCAGCCTGCATATACACAGTACTAATGCAAACAGAATAGATAGATAGATAGATAGATAGATAGATAGATGATAGATAGATGATAGATAGATATAGATAGATAGATACCTTTATAGATGCATCATACTCTATATTAAGAAATTCCATGTCGAAATTTTCTTTGCCTATGAATGGTTTGTTATTCTGAAGATTCCTTACTACCCTGGCCTGTAAAATTCTGAGTGAAAATACTTTGTATTGGATAGACAGAAAATTTATATTAAACCTGTTGTTTCTCTTTAATAGGACATTTTGAATTAAAAATAATGATGAAAATGTATTTCTTCTTTAGATACTAGTCAGCCTATGAAATTATTGCCTGATATACAATATCCTAGTTCTGAAAATAAATATTAGTAGAATAATAAAGTATTTAATGTAATAGCTATGCAAGATTATTTTTATAACAAGCTAAATATATATATATAATAATCAATATATATATATATATACATATATATA
This sequence comes from Panthera onca, assembly GCF_046562875.1. NCBI lineage: Eukaryota > Metazoa > Chordata > Mammalia > Carnivora > Felidae > Panthera > Panthera onca. The sequence continues at coordinate 15,586,997 of NC_138339.1, forward strand.
TATATATATATATAATCAATATATCAGAAGCCATTTTTTATCTTGGAAATAGTAATGTGTTCAGAATTTATAAGTACAGTGATTACACTAGCACAATGGAAAATGTGTGTGTGCATGTGTCTGTTTGTGTTACAGAGGATGTAAACAGCTTAATGAGTATTACAACCTTTGTATGTTTATTCACATTAATGATGTACATCCATTAACTATGAATTTTCAAAAAAATAAAATACTACTAATATGAACTACTACTAATATGTTTTATATGAATAAAAACATAATGAGATGATCTTGTAATTGCATTAGAAATCAGACTATCTAGGATTCTTACCCCACTTGCTGATTGCCAGGAATATAAAATAAGGAGAAAAATACATATTAGATAGATAGAAAGATAGATAGATGATAGATAGATAGATAGGTATAGATAAAAATATAGATTTAGAGATTTAGAGATGAAATATATTGTTTAAAAAATCATTATCACATAAGGTAAATAACAATCATCTTCTCTTCTTCCTGTAAATTTTGTCCCATTTATAGGCTTGTTCAGATTTTGTCATGATTTCTTTTCTTGGCAAGACTCCTTCATACAACTTTGTTTCAAACAGGAGGGATATGATGGCTGGGTATATTTCTTTTGGTGAAGTTAGCAACTGTTGATGATTTATCTATTGAACTGATTCAAGGTTGCATAATTCTGACATTTTCATACCATTTTTTTTCTTCTCTTTAGGCTGAAAGATTTTGTAGAAATGTTTTTCTCATCACCTATTCTTTGGCTATTTGGTCTTTTCAGGTTGGACCTCAAGCCTAATTTATAGCTCTTTAGTAGATGTTTTACAGTTTTCTTTCCAAGAAAGGATTTCTAAGCAGCCTCATTTCCTTTTGGTGGGAAGTAGTATTTGGAGGCCACAATTTGAGTACTTGAGGCCCTCATTTGCTACTTGGTGGGTCATTTTTTGTTTCTTTTGAAAGTGAATTTTCACACAACTTATGTAAAAAGGAATTATACTGCAAGGACATCTTAAGAGATTTCAGAAGATATGAAAGTAAGTTCCCCCCCCCCACCCCCGACAACCAACTTTTTTTAACCAGGCTAAATTCAGCCAATTTGATAAGCAAGAGAAATGTCACAACTCAGACCAGCAGCCCTCTAGAAATAAGAATATCTTGGGAATGGGAAAAGCAGGGATTGGGCCAAGAGTAGGAGAGTAATTACTCATTTTATAGGAATATACCAGGCAAACCTTAACACAAAGTAAGAAATATCAGAAGAGTAAGTCACTTTTTAGGCAGGAACTTGGGTATATTATTCTTTGGGCCACACTTCAATATGCTTTAATAAAAAATCAATACAAAATAATTTTAGATGTACAGAAAAGTTGCAAAGACAATGCAGATCAGTTCTACAGACTTTTCACACATTTTTCTCTAATATCAACCATCCCCAATTTCACAACCTTTGATTTGGAACACTATTGTTTTTAAATGTTTCAATATTAAAATCTGGGATTTTTTTCCCCATAAAAATACCACTTTAAGTGATCATTGCATATGAAGATCATATCAATAGTTTAGCAGTGAAAATTGGTCATAAAGTGTCAAAAATGAACATAATTTATATGAAACCCTACTTTCATTGAATGATAATATAATGAATGTTTTATTTATTTCTATCTTAGATACCTTTCTCTGTCTCCTCTGTCTCCTTGTCTATGATGAACTTAAACACTTCATGTGGTCAGAAGTCATGTGTTGGGCAAGTCTCACATCTTTGATACATAAATTATATATAATGGTTTTATATATGTATTTATAGGTATAATATATTATTTATATTTGTATATTTATGTTTATTTTTATTTATTTTGAGAGAGAGAGTGAGTGTGGAGAGGCAGAGAAGGAGGGAGAGAGAGAATTCCAAATAGGCTCCACGCTGTCAGTGCAGAGCCCATTGTAGGGCTCAATCCCATGAACCATGCGACCTTGACCTGAGTGGAAATCCAGAGTCGGACACTTAGCTGACTGAGCCACCCTGGCACCCCAATAATTTATGTAGTTTTTAAAAACATTCACTTTCCTCCAATAATATCTGGAAAAATATACTTTTATTCCCAAAGGTCAAGTAATTATTTGGATATGATGTACTATGACATCATTGTTTCTTTATGGGCACAGCTATCGTGTCTATCATTTATTAGTTGCTACTCCCTTTATAACAGTAGGGTTCTCTGGCTTGTTTTGTAACTACAGTTGGAACAGGGCACAAAAATCTTGATTAAAGGGCCTGTAATAAAGTTTGAACAAAGGGCAAAGAACAAAGTTTCTCAAGTTAGCAGTACAAGTAGAATATCATGCTTTCAAAAGGCTGGCAGTTTTGATATATTTTCTGGAAAACCAAATAAATAAGTATAGGATAATCTTCACCAGAAAAATGACCTTTATGTACAAGTTCTTATATTTAAAATTACTGATTATTAGAGGAACAACTAAATTGTTTCCCAAGTAATTAGAGGTTAATTCATAAACACTTTGATTGTTTTTCTTTCCTTATGATGTACTTTAGCAAGCTACTGGGACATGCATGGATCTATTAATATACATACAAAGTTTGTATTTATACATAAATATTCATTTGTATATGTTTCATTATTTTAAATTTTTAACCATAAGTACATATTGCTACCTTCAAAAGGAAAATGTCACCATGGTAATGATTAGTACCTGTATGTAAGTGTAACTAAGAGAATTATGTGACCAATTGCTCCCACACTGCATACTCTGACGATTTTTTAATGACACGTTCACATTTAATTTTTAGTGCCAGTACTCTGTCTTTAGGATTTATTTTTCTTCTTCTGGATTCTATTTGATAATACTAGTACATATATTTATCCATCTTTCTGAAAACATTGAGGAACAAACGTGTACGTATTTTGCTTATGGTTAAATTTAATAATGAAGGAACATTAAAATTATCCATGTTCTAAAGGCAGGGTGCTAATTTAATAGTCAATGTGTTCAGTAATTTCCATTCCGAGGTCCATCATGGCAGTTGAAAATTTCCTCATTATAAAACATAATTACCTGCATTTTTAAAATGTCAAGTTCTGGGGATAATTTCTGTCAAATAACAGAACACATTAAAAAGTATGTGATGAAATAAATTCACTTTTCCGTTATGTTGGACAAAGGGGATATATACTAATGGTAAAAAATGTGGTCTTAATTGGGTACAGTTTTGTATTTTAATAGAATCCTAAAACCCATGCTATAATCTCTAATACACTGACTCTCATCTACATCTCATTTGAAGAAAGGTTGCCTATATTAAGAAGTATGGACTGACTTGTAGCTCATATATTGATTCCAACTTAGTAAATATTAATTGTTTGATTATTTTCTTTCTAAGAGAAATGCTAAGCATATGTAATCATAGCTTTGCAGAGTCAGAAATCCAGGTCGTAAATCTCAGTGTTTCCAAGCAAAAGCTGTAGGATTTTGGGTAAGATTTTTTACCTGTCTAAATCCCTATAAAAATATTAATACCTAACTCATCAACTCATTATGCAGATTAAGTGAAACAATCTACATCACCTAGTACTTTATGAGTTTTCAGAACACTTCATATTCCCTTCTAAGCCATATCATTTGCAACCAAATTTTGAAACCAGAGCACCCAGAGTATTGATTGTTCAGCATGAGCACTTTGCTTTATCTAAAACCCTCAAAACACATGGCTGTCTTCAGACACAAGTAGCCGATCCTAAACTCTGCCATGTCTGAAATACCATAGTTGGAATGTCATGGAGTTTGGTTCTTCATCTGGAATCAATAGACTGTGTGGCCACATTCTTAGCACGCAATGTTACCAAGTTTAAGAAATATTCCATTAATCAGGTGAGGAAAATTAATAAACTCAACACCAAAATGTTCAAGACATAAAACATACTACTTTTAGGTATAAGCCATTTAAAACCGTCACTGTCACATCTATTAGTGATATCCACCTGGAACTAAATCTAAGTGATCTAAGATACAGTCTGTAAATTTTTAAATTAAAATTTCCCCAAACTTGAGAATGAAATTCAGTTGTGGGCCACGTGTGTGAACAAAGAGCATACAATTGTGTGTCCAATAACTGACTAGCACTTAGCTACAAACTGCACAGATTTTGGTATTTATGTGAAAAACTAGAGTTTACTTCTCACAGAAAGGGACATCTGTGTGAAAAACAAGAGAAACAAACCCCAAACTGAGAAACACTAAACCCTTCGTTAGTACAACTGAGGTAAAGTCCAGGAAATATTGTGCCCAGCCTTTTTTTGGTGTTTTCCTTATTAAGATTTATGTATTCCATTTTAATAAATAGCTTTGTTTGATGTCATCATGGGAGAATTTGTCAATATTGTTAATTTTCCTCATATTCACATAGTTATTTTTTTTAGATTCTATGATTTTACTTTTAGGTACTCTCTACACCCAACAATGGGGCTTGAACTTACAACTCCAAGATCAAAGGTCATATGTTCCATCCACTGAGTCAGCTAGTCCCCCTACACACTCACTTCTTTAGGCACGTTCATTTTTGTAACATGTTCACTTGACTATCATGGAGAGTTTGTGCAAGACTTTTTGGAATTCAGTTCTGAGAAAACTGATATGTGATATTCCCACTGGTACATAAGGTTTTAGTTTCTTAATGCTCTCATAATCCATTCAAGATGCTGAATTTGAGACACTGGTAAGTATCACTTATTACTTCAAGGAATTATATGTGACATCGGATTGCACAGATGGTAATGAGTCATTAGTCATATTCTTCCTAACCTAAAAAGTAATCACAGATACTGAAGTATCACAAACCATTTATGGCAAAATGAAGCAAAAATTTCAGAATAGATTCACACATTTGAGCATACTTGCATCTGCCTATAGAGAGCAAACACTGAATTTCCAAGAACGTTTTCAGAAAAATTAAGTATCCAGATCTCTGAAAATGAGCATGTTAATGAAAGAATTAAAGTTTGTGGGTGTGCATCCTTAGGAATATCTAACCTCTTTCATGACACTGATGATTAAGTGTTTAAAATAAAATACCTTGAATTGAGTGAAGTCAGATAAGGACATTTTTAAAAAGTGTAGAATTTTTGAAACATCAACTAACGGAGATCATAAGCCTTAACTATGCTCTTTAAAGATGAGTAGACTTACACCCAGTCGTATTAACAGTGATGTTATAGCACATAGCTTGTCATCGGGGAGTTAGGACCACAGTCTTGTTCCTTGTTTACAGTGTGATATTCTTTCCATTGTATCATGACATTTTCATATCATCGTCTGATTGTTTGCCAAGATACTGTTAGCCATTAGGCATTTGGTTCTTTACATCCCATGGCTGCTATTTATATTTGAAAGCCAAGTTAAATTGAATTAACAATGAAGAGAACAGAATCCATGGTTTGAGAAAGAGAATTTTTCTCTAGTTCATCCCTGTTACATCCCTTGTGATTTTTTTTCATTCTAGATTTTCAGTTTCCTCTATAATAAAGTTTAAAAGAAAAACATTAAAAATTTTTTAAAAATGTTTTTTCTGCCTACTTTAAAAGTTATTAATCAAGGATATTTTTTATAATTTGCAAGAGGCTAGACAGATGTTATCCCTTGAGAGTAATGATTTTTGCTATAATGTTTATACGATGTTTCAGAGGACTGAATGTACTCAACCCCTTTACAAAATAATAGATAGAAGTAACTGGAGTTCAGGAAAGGCAAGTGAATCATGGAATATTGGCAACAATCTCTAATACACACACACACACACACACACACACATGCACAGGCATACATACATAAGCATCTATTTAATAAGAATTCTAATGAATTGAATTATATGAGTCCACACAGAAATTCTAAAAGACATAACATTTCTTATTGTACATTTCCACTCTCATTTACTAAAATGAAGTCCTATGTTCTTCAGAACGGCCATTTTCCAACATTTATGGATTAATTTGTTCCTCAGGGACACGTAAAATGACTTCTCTCATAAGTTTGTCTTCTTTGTGCAAAGAGCCAATTTTCTTTCTGTCGTTAAGAGCCTTGAACTCTATTCTATGAACGCTTATGCAGCATAAACTGACTATACTGGGTGACGTAGCTAAATGAAATTAGCACTGGTTGACAAGGGATTATTTTCAATCTCCTCAGCATGCTGCGGTGATTTAGTGATTTAGCGTCGTGGTTCTCTAAGTTTGGATATTAAACATTACAGGCGAGAAACTATTGATATTATTTTCCATTGGTAGTGGAGCTTCCCTTGATGTTATTCCATGCAGAATATACAATTGTTAACACTTGTAAGATTTTTACAAAACTTGTAAAACTTGTAGAAGTGTAAAATCTGACTTTCACTTCAGATCATTTTTCCGTTAACTATGCAGTTAAACGTGAGCAGACAATTTGGCATTTTGATTGTGGGAATGATTAAAAGGATTATGTATATATCAAAACTTATCAAGATGAACACTTTATTTATTTGTGGTTGTTTGTTTAGTTATTTGTTTTGAGAGAGAGAGAGTGCACATGCATGCGCACAAGTGAGGGAGGGGCAAAAGGAGAGGAAGAGAGGAAGTTAAGCAGGCTCCACGTTCAGCTCAAAGCCCAACATGGGGCTCCATCTCATGACCATGGTATCATGACCTAAGCCAAAATCAACAGTCAGATGCTTAACTGACTGAGCCACCCGGGTGCCCCCCCCCCCCCCCAAGAACGTTTTAAACGTGAACTTTATTTTATGTCAGTTATATCTCAGTAGATTTGTAAACTAATATATAGATAGATAGATATAGATCTATATCTATATCTATCTATCTATATATTAGATATCTATATATCTATCTACATCTATATCTATATCTATATCTATATCTATATCTATATCTATATACATATCTGTGGCTATTGGGAAACAAGTGAATTTAAGTTCTCATGATTGTTATTGCCCAGGGAAATTTTTTCTAAAATGTAATTTGTTTGGCTTAAATCTAGATGATTTCTCTAATTCATAGACTATTTGGAGATATAAACATAAATAAGATGAATTTGTATGACCAAAACAATATCACATGTGGCATCATATTATTTCTGCTGATTATGAAGGGAAGGAATGGGCATACACTTACCCATTTTTCCTAATTTTTTACGTTTGAAAGAGTAACCATGTCTATATCATGGGTTAAGTAGGGATTCACATAGTAGCAAGACACAAAATCTATGTATACCCCAGGTAAGGACAAATAAGTTCTGCTTTCCCAGCAAATATTTTTGTGTCCTTGAAGAGTTTCTTGGCTTATTTGTTTAGTCAACCTGTGTAAGGATACTTTGATGATACTATAGTCAAATCAATACATTTTGGGTTGGAAAGAAAATGCTTCCTTATTTTGATCTATGAAAGGTGAGATTATTTCCATAAAGATCAAAACTGGACACATTCTTTTTAATGACATTTTAAAAAGAGTAAATCCAAGTCATTTAATCATTAGTGTAATAATGATTTCAGGAATAGAATTTAGTGATTCATCACTTACATGTAACACCCAGTGCTCATCCCAACTGTGCCCTCCTTAATGTCCATCACCCATTTAGCCCATCCCCCCACCCAATACCCCTCCAGCAACCTTCAGTTTGTTCTCTGTATTGAAGAGGTTCTTATGGCTTGTCTCCCTCAATGTTTTTATCTTATTTTTGCCTTGTTTCCCCTGTGTTCATCTGTTTTATTTCTTAAATTCCACATATAAGTGAAATCATATGATTTGTGTTTCTCTGGCTGACTTATCTCCCTTAATGTAATACACTCTAGTTCCAACCATGTTGTTGCAAATGGTAAGATTTCATTCTTTTTGATCACCAAGTAATATTTCCATTGTATACATATACCGCATATCCTTTATCCATTCATCAATCGATGGGTATTTGGGGTCTTTCCATATTTCGACTATTGTTGATAGTGCTACTATAAACATTATGGTGCATGTTCCCCTTTGAAACAGCACACCTGTACCCTTTGGATAAATACCTAGTAGTGCAATTTCTGGGTCACAGCGTAGTTTTATTTTAATTTTTTGAGATACCCCCATACTGTTTTCCAGAGCGGCTGCACTAGTTTGCATTCCCACCAGCAGTGTAAGAGGGTTCCCCTATCTCTACATCCTCACCGACATCTATTGTTTCTTGTGTTGTTAATTTTATCCATTGTGACAGGTGCCAAGTGGTATCTCGTCATGGTTTTGATTTGTGTTTCCCTGATGATGAGTGATGTTGAGCATCTTTTCATGTGTCTGTTAACCACCTGGATGTCTTCTTTGCAAAAGCATCTATTCATGTCTTTTGCCCATTTATTCACCGAATAATTTGTTTTTTGGGTGTTGAGTTTGATATATTGATATATATTTGAATTGATATATATTTTTGGGTGTTGAGTTTATATATTTTGGATATTAACCCTAAATTTATCCGATATGTTATTTGCAAATATCTTCTCCAATTCTGTCAGTTGCCTTTTAGTTTTGGTGATTGTTTCCTTCCGGTGCAGAAGTTTTTTTTATCTTGACGAGGTAGGTTGCAATAGTTCATTTTTGCTTTTGTTTCCTTTGCCTCTGGGGACAGATCAAGTAAGAAGTTGCTGTGGTGGAGATCAAAGAGGTTCTCCTCTAGGATTTCGATGGCTTCCTGTCTCACATTTACGTCTTTCATCCATTTTGAGTTTATTTTTGTGTATGGTGTAAGAAAGTGGTCCAGGTTCATTCTTCTGCATGTCGCTGTCCAGTTTTCCCGGCACCACTTGCTGAAGATACTGTCCTTTTTCCATTGGATACTCTTTCCTGTTTTGTCAGCGATTAGTTGGGTACACATTTTTGGGTCCATTTCTGGATTCTCTATTCTGTTACACTGATCTATGTGTCTGTGTTTGTGCCACTACCATACTGTCTTGATAATTACAATTTTGTGATACAAAAGTCCAGACTTATGATGCCGCCAGCTTTTTCTTTTTCTCTTTTCAACATTAGTTTGGCTATTCAGAGTAAAACAAGACACAATTTAAAAGGGCATATTAATGTTTAAACGTGGAATCCACCACTAGATTATACATTTTTTGTAAAGTTTATTTTGAGAGAAAGAGAGTAGGGAGGGGCAGAGAGACAAAGAGAGAGAGAATCCCAAGCAGGCTCTGTGTTGTCGGAGTAAAGCCCAGTGAGGGGCTTGAATTCATGAATCATGAGTTGAAGTTGGACGCTTAACAGAGGAGCCACACAGGTGCCCCGTAGATGATACATTTTTTTTTCTATTGGCTGTGTTGGCCTATAGCAGTGCTATTTAATATAGGGGCCATGAGTCATGATCAAAACTATACAAATTTAAACCAATAAACTTAAATAAAATTAAAGGTTCAGTTCCTCAGTTACACAATAATTTTATATGGCTGTGGCTACCATAATGGGAAGCATAAATTACAGAAATTTCCATTATCGGTGAGTGAATATTATACTAACTAGCACTATGACAGAGTATCCAGAGATAAATTATCACAATTTTTGGTTACTCTTGATTCATTGTCAATAGAACCTCTGAGACTGCAGGGGCACCTGGCGGGCTCAGTCAGTGAAGTGTACAAGTTATGCTCAGGTCATGATCTCATGGCTTGTAGGTTCAAGCCCTGCATTGGGTTCTGTGGTGACGGCTCAGAGCCTGGAGCCTGGTTCATATTCTGTGTCTCCCTCTCTCTTTCCCCTCCCTGCTTGTGCTCTCTCAGTCTCTCAAAAGTAAATAATAAACATTTTAAAGAAAAGAACATCTGAGACTGTTGATTAGAAGGAGAAACATATTGGTTGATCCACCAAGTACAGAAGCTTAAGACACAGAATCCATCTTTCCACCAAGGCAGTGTCCAAAAATTGATAGCCAAAGCCCAATGAGAATGAGTATATTGCTAAGGGATAAAGCATTACATATATTTTGTGAAAAAACTATTTAGAAGGCACACTCAAAATTTGACAGTTGGTGATATGCTGCATTCATGCTTGCAATTTCCCCAAAGTCATCTTTCTATATATTATAATATGGAAATATCGGACCATAAACATTGAGTGCTGTAATTAGTTGCTGAAGGTGACATTTATGTAGAATCCAAATATGAATTTCAAGGGAAATGATCCAGATTTCAGGTAATAAAAACAAGCGTTGAGAATTCTTCATTTTATTTAGAATAAAAACTTCTTTCATTTGTATTGCACCTAAAAACTGTTTATTTTTATTTAAGAAGAAGTATTTATTTATCCCCCATTGACTTATGTCTAGCAATATTATTAATTTTTTAACCATTAATAAGTTGTTTCTAGGTTTTCTCAGATGTTCTACTTGGACAGTAAAATTATCTCAAATAAAGGTAGCTTTCCTCTGCAACTCTTGTCATTAAAATGATTTTCTTTTCTTTTTTCTTTCTTTCTTTCTTTCTTTCTTTCTTTCTTTCTCTCTTCTTCCTTTCTTTCTTTCCTTCTTTCTTTCTTTCAGACTTTTCATATATTGAAGAGCAGTTTTAGTGATGTGTGTCCTACTCTTTCTTCTAATAGATTTCACAACAAAATTAATCATTTCTCCTTTTATTTTCAGTAATGAGGTTTCATTAAATTTAATCTCTTCTGTTCTTGGTTTCCTAAGAGATTATCATTAAAGACTGTCAAATTTCCTCTAATTCTCTTCATATGTATATATTTTTGATATTATCATGCCTGTGTGTCTATGTGTATCTTTTCATAGCTTGGCCCCAAGGGACCTAAGATATTGGTCTTGCTTCAAAATTCCTATTGTCTCTGGCCTCACAAAAATTGAAAAGAAAGAAAGTAAATAGTTCAGCTGAGGTTTCCCTGTCCTAATCCTGTTAAAAAGCAGGAAGATGGAATTAAACTTTCTCCTTGCACTCTAGGACCCACAACTAATACAAGGAAAAAAAAAGTCAAATAGCAACACATAAAAGTGGCCAAGTACTACAATTGAATTGTCTAAAATAGTAGCCACTAGATACATATGACTATTAAGCACTTGAAATGTGACCAGCATGACGGAAGATCACACTTCATTTTAAATGATGAAACATTGATGACTGAATTGAGATGTGCTTTAGGTATAAAACATACAACCATTAAAAACATGTAACAGAAATAAAATAAAGTATCATATTAATATTTATATTGATTGCATAGTAAAATGACACTTTGATATAATTGATATCTTCTATCTATTGAGTTAAATAAAGTATGTTATCAAAATTAAATTCACCTTTGTCTTATTACTTATTTTCAATATGGAAACTAACAACATGTAAAATCATATCTTTCATGCTTAGGTAAATGTTTGGCATATTTGTATATTACTTTAACACTTTATTTCACATTATATTTCTATTAGATAGCGCTGGTATAAAGACAGATAGAGGCACTAAATATAATGTTTAAATCAAGACAGTCACTGAAGGAGAGAGACTACATTTGCATATTAATTGTGTTGGCACTATTTAAAAAGAGCCAAGAGGAATCATACAACGACCTTCTGCAGCTTCAAATCAACAGCAAAAACCTCCAAAAAACAGACAAATTGGAAGGTGGATAATCACCACCAATACCTGAATTACTGACCTCTGTTAGCAAATTGAAGAAATATCTAAACATTTAGAGTAAAAATATAAAGAGAAAAATATGAAGGAATAAGAGTTTCAATAACACATGCTAATAAAAATATTGTTATGATAAGAAACGGAGCGGACAGAAGAGAGAGATAATTAAATAATTAAAGACAATACTCACAAAATGGAGAAATGCCCAAGCCTTCAGTTTGAAAAACTAAAACAGTGGAAAAACAATGCAAATTCAAGGATTCCCAATAAACATCTTAAATTCAAGGAAATCTGACAAGTTGCCATTTAGATACAATAAATTATTTAAAAACGAAATGATTTAGTATCAGAATTCTCATATAAAATACTAAAACCTGATCTTGAACAGAACACCACGTAAGGTTGCTCATGGAAAAAGAAAAGTACTTGTTATAGTATATAACCACTGTTCTTTTTTCTTTTTTCTTTTTTGTAATTTTTTTAATGTTTATTTTTGAGAGAGAGAGAGAGAGCACAGGGGAGCATCAGAGATAGAGGGAGACACAGAATCCAAAGCAGGCTCCAGTCTCTGAGCTGTCAGCACAGAGCCCGACATGGGGCTTGAACTCAACAAACTGTGAGGTCATGACCTGAGCTGAAGTCAGATGACCAAATGACTGAGCCACCCAGGTGCCCCCAGACACTTTTCAATGTATAAAACATCACATCCATTGAACTTAAAATACATTTTGTTGTATAGCTGTGGAGTATTTAAAAGAATATTTATCAGGCCATTGGCTATAATGTTTTAAATATTCAAAAATTATGCATATATATATATTCATATATTCATGTTCTCAGATCATAATGCAATGAGTTTAGTAATATAATAATAAAAATGTAACCTAAAATATTAAATACTTAGAATTAAAAACATACATGAAAGGTAATTTTATGCATTATTTTAATGGATGATTATACTAATGAATTTATTTACGTGGTTTAGGAGGGATTTGTGATTAAAGATTGTAGGGAGTACTAATTGTGTGTGTGTGTGTGTGTGTGTGTGTGTGTGTGTGTGTATACATATATATATTCAGCACATGAAGAAACTGAGTGAATGAGTTAAGAAAGTGTTCTTCATCCTTTTTTTTGTAAAAGCATAGTTTTACATGGATTAAGGAAGGAGAATGCTCCCAAGGTAAGCATGAGCTGTGATGAGAATTTATCCTATGAAGTGACAGTAATGAAATACTATGAAAGAGAATTGCTTTATGACCCCTTCAAACCCTCACTAAAGGTTAGTTATTTGCCATATCCATCTGAAAGTTAAAAAAAAAAAAAGAAGCAAGTGACAGAAAAGAATATATTCTCAAGCTAAAAATTGTTGGATATGGTTCACCATTCCCTTTTCATTTCTTTCCTTTTAATTTGAGGTTTGATAGAATTATAACAAGCAGTTTTCTTCTGAGATACAGCTGGCATGATCAGTCACTGGCCTTTAGAGAATTGTTCTGAAATGAGGGTTTAAAAATAAGAGGGTAGAAATGCAAACTAATTCTCTTTCTAGCAACAAGGGAATATGATATCTTAAAAAAAAAAGAAAACATAAAAGCCTCTTTGTGCAAAACACTCCAAATATTTAATAAAATATGAAGACATACTTTTAAAAGGCACTGCCGAGCAGACAATTATATAAAGGAAATCCTGACAGGATCCAAACAGTGAAAAAGCTTCAATCCAGAAAGGGAAACAGCCCTCCAGCTAGAAGGGTCCCATGGGCTTCTGCCCTGCAACGATGACCTGGAAATTATATTTTAAAAGGCTACAAGGAGACGAAGAAGAAGAAGAAGAAGAAGAAGAAGAAGAAGAAGAAGAAGAAGAAGAAGAAGAAGAAGAAGAAGGAGGGGGAGGAGGAAGAGGAGGAAGAGGAGGAGGAGGAGGAGGAGGAGGAGCTTAGGTGGTCATGCAAGTTGGAAATTCAGATCTGAAACTTCCTTATAAATCTAAGACTAGGAAGAATGAAACATCAATGATCACACTGTAAAAGGGGACAGGAATGAAAATAGCCCATCCCAGCTTGGAATGTGGATCTATGATCCAGATCGACAACAACCTTCCTCTAAGAATTGAGAATTACATTAGCCATCAAACAAGGTTGGAAATGGTCCTAACATGCAAGTGTCACCAAAGATTCTTTAGTTTGAGATAGCTCTTGATTGATAGTAACTCTAGTACTATAGAGGACAAAAACAGCAAAAATCTTCTCTTAATCTACATATTCTAGTTTTTTTATTAATTCACAACAAATCACTTTAAATTTAGTGGTTCACGAAAACAATCGTTTACTTTGCTCACAAATCTGCATTTGGGTAGAATTTTGAGGAATAGCTTGTTTCTACTCCTCAGACTTCAACAGAGTCACCTCAAAGACTGGAAGACTAGGGATTCTAAAAACAAATAACAAAATAAATTAATTAAAATAGATACAATAATATATTGAAATGAGTAAAAGGGCTTATTAAATGTATAATGGAAAGTGCGTGTATTAGAAGCGACCAGTCACTTTTGGTTTCAGCTCTGGAATGTAAACATTTTGCAAGTCATTACTCCTATCCTTACAAGAAGTAAAAAAAGTCGAATAAACTAAAAATCCATAACTTTGCTTGGACCTAGCAGAGGAAGGCCTCAGGACACACTGCCACACAGGAATGTAGAGAGATATGCAAATACACAAAATGACAGCCAAGATTTGCTTGTCTGCATCAGAAACCATGTGTGCAAGTGGCTAAGGACACTCACGTGGCAATTTTGATAAATTACTAGATGTTGCTTTTAACTAGGATGAGAAACTCCTGGGGGCTTAGCCGTGGGGGTTCTACAATTTTGTGAGTTTCGCTTACAGGAACTTTATCAGGTTTTTACACCATCAGAGGGCCAATGAATCTTCCTGGCTCTGGCAAGGTGAGGGGAAAATCAACCATTGAGAAATAAGCACAGAGTATTCTTTGTAACAAAGGAAAGGGGGAAAGGAAAGGCTTATGAGAGCATTATCCCACCTAGGGGAAGAGGAGTTACCTAACTCCATTCATCTCTAGGGCTAAGGAAGGGGGTTATCGAAGAAGAATTTGTGAAAAATATCACAGCCCAAGGACACAGATGATTACAATGCATCGATTGAATCATGCGATTAGAGGACACTTCTCCTTCCCCACTTCTTACCTCCATATAAACAAGTCTACAGTTTAATAACAGTGGATTAAAACTGATAGAGCTGCAAGGCACAGGTTCTACTGAAGGAGGAGTTCAAGGGAACAGGAAAAATTATAACAAGGACACTAGAGGATTTTGAATTCTCTGCCATGTGCAGGTAGCACAAACATTCAACAGTACCCAACTCCTGGTCAGATGAATGTAAAACCTCAAAAGACCTACCTACCTGAGTTTCTGATACCCAATTAATCATATTTGGCCTTTGACCAAAAGTTACCAGACATATTGAAAGGGAAGCAAACACAATCTGAACAGACTAAGCAAGCATCAGAATCCAACCCAGATATGACAAAGGTTTGGGCATATAAGAGACTTGTGGGTAATATGTTAAGGGCACTAATGAGAAAAGTAGACAACATACGAGAAAAGAAGGGCAATATAAGCGGAGATTATCATAGGGGCATTATAAGGATAACAAAGGAATGTTATAATTAACTCTTAACAATTTGATGAAATGAAGCAATTTCTTAAAATATATAAACTGCTAAAACCAACACAAGGAGGATGATATTGTCAATAGGCACATCTATTAAAAATTTTTAATCAATAATTAATAATCTCCCAGAAAAGAAAGAACCAGAATTAATTGATTTCACTGGTGAATTCTACTGAACACGTGGGGAATCATTATAGCAATACTCAGGCATCTGTTCCAGAAAACAGAAGCAGAGGGAACACTTCAGAACTCATTTTATAAATTCTGCATTATCTAAATACCAAAACCAGATATTGCAAGAAAGGAAAACCACAGAGTAATAAATCTCATGAACATAGATGTAAAAATCTGCAACAAAGTTTTAGCAAATTGAATCCAACATGGTATATGCAATACTACAATACAACTCCTGCACTAACTGCCCAGAGTTAATCCAGACTCTACAGGTAATGGGTGCAGTCCCCAACAAGAATGCTCTCAAATTAGACACAAGCCACAAGTTCAGAGGTCCCCATTCTACTAGCACTCTGACCGAATAGCTATACGTTTTAGGATTCCCACAACTCTGTCAGGTTTTATAATTTAGTGGAACAATGTGCAGAACTTAGAAAAATATCATGTTTTCAGTTGCCATTTTATTATCAAGGATTCAGATTAGGACCAGCCAGATGAAGGGACCTACAGGAGGAATCAAGAAGGATACCAAATGAGGAGATCTCAAGTCCTTATCCCATTGAATCGGAACATATCCTCCTCCTAACTCATCAATGTGATCACCAGCCAGAATAGCTCAACTGAGTTTTGTTGTCCAGAGCTTTTACGGGGTCCTGTTATGTAGGTATGATTGAAATGCTGTCTAAGTGACTATATGTAATGTCCCATCCCCTTCCACTCCCCAGAGCTTGAGCTGATAGCACCTGGCTCAAAGATCTGATCATCTACTCATGTGATTTGTCTTATTGGTATGTCAGCTCTTATACTTTACCCATGCTGAAACTATTTGGAGGCCCATCATAGGTTACTTTATTAGTATTAACTATGGTGTGATTCTAGGGGTCCCAATGAATAACAAAGACACTCCTATCACTCATAAAATCCAAAAGCTTTAGAAGCTCTATCTTAGGAGTCCAGAACAAAGGTTACACAACATTTTTATTGTGCAACAATATACAAACATTATACACTATGACTTAGTGAAATTTATTTCTGATTGCCAAGAATTATTGTAACATTTAGAAATCAGTCAGTGGAATCCTCCATATCAACAGGCTAAAGAAAACCAAAGTCACGTACCCATATCATTTGAGGCAGGGAAAGCATTTGACAAAATCTGACACCCATCATGGTTTCTTGTGTGTATCCCTTGGAGGATGTTTCAGGTGAGATTAACATTTAAATTTGTGAACTTTGAGTAAGCAGTTTTCCCTTCATAATGTGGCAAGCCTCATCCAGTCAGCTGAAAGCCTGAATAAAATACAAAGACCAGCTCCCTCCAGCAGAGATAATTCCCCAGTGGAATGCCTTATACTTCATCTGTACCTCCTTGGTTCTCCTAAATGTCCAGCCTGCTGCCCACACTGCTGATTTTATACTAACTAGCCTCTATAATTGCTTGAGTCAATTTCTTATAATCAATCTCCTCACACACACACCCTATCAATTCTGCTTCTCTAGAGAAGGCTGAGTAATACACACATTTGTGATGATTTTTTTTAAAAAAATCCTCTCAGCAAACAAGGCATAATTGTGAACTTCCTTAATAAAGAACATTTACCAAAAAAAAAACCCTAAATCTAAACTATTTAATGGTGAGAAATTTTATATTTTCTCCCCAAAACACCATAGCAAGTTTTCAGTAAACAATGCATATAGTAAGCCTAAGAGTGCTTTCCTTACAAAGGTCTGCTTGCAATTTGACTCCTTGGATAACATCTAAGGGTTTAGACTTTGGAAGACTTCCCACTATTCCCTAACTGGTAAGCATGGTTTATAACACCTAAACTGTTTGTGAAAAAATAATATGATTTATTTTGACCGTCTCCTTTACTACCGGAAGTCTAGAATTTTGACATGTGTAGGCAGAGGATGCATACATGATCAGTCCCCAAATGAGCCATAGGCAGTGACATTTCATACCTTTTCTTGCATCTAGGTAAGTTATGGTAGCAGATCTCACCAAATAGAATATGAGTGGATCAGTCTGTCTTTTCCATGAAGGCAACTGGATACAGGACATTGGATTCCAAGTCCTAGGGGGTATCAGAAATATAAAATGGAAGGTGACTGGATGCATGGATCACAGCCTGGGGAGATCTAACTATCAATTGAGAACACAGACTTTACCAGAGCAAGATATAAACTTCTATTCTGATAAACCACCAAGATTTTCATTGTGTCTGTTATAGCAAAGAGGATTGCCCTGATAGAGATAAAACACTTGGGGAAGAGACTTGTGTCTCAGAAGACAAATATTAGAAAATAAGAAAATCTTAATTTAAATGAGTTGGGTTTTAAACTTTAAGTATCCAATAGAGATTAATTAATAAAGCCAAATAAAGCATACTAATTTAAAAAAGAATGAAGCTGAGAGCAGAAATCAGAAAATTAATATATATATATATATATATATGCTATAGATAAAATACAAAAGTTGAATATATTCAATTAAAAGTGATAAATTTGACAAAATTCTTTCAAATTAAAAAAGGGGAGAGGTTGAAAAACATTTGATGATAAAAAGGAGATAGATGTAGATGCTCTACGTATTAAAAAGATAGTAAGAGAATACAAATGCCTTCTTGCTAAAAATTTGGAACATTTTAAAAAGACAAGGGTCTACAAAAGTATTATTTTGCCCAAACTCACTAAAGAAGAATTAGAAAATCTGAATATTCCTATAAATACTAAACAATTGATCCAAGAATTAAGAATCTCACTTTTCTCCCCCCTCACCTCCCCCTGTGTGGCCCCAGATTATTGCACACATGAATTCTTCAGGGTACCTTTATTTCTTCTTCCAATTTCTGTCTGAAAATTCAACACTGGGAGCTTTCCTAAGGAGAGACCCACAGTAAGTGCTTTTTCTCATTAACAAAGATTTACTTTACACCCAGGAGCCCCCGGAAGTGTTTTTATTTAAAAATATGACTGAACAGAGTGAAATCCTTGTCTCTACGCTCCCTAATGCTGCCCACGGATGTTTAGTCGCCCCACTGGGAGATGAAAATATCTCCAGGGACAAGCACTCGAATCTCTTTCTACCTACCTCTGGCTTTAATCTTCTTGGCATGGTCCCTAGTATTTTGCAAAACAGGAAGTCTCAGGAATAAAAGGCACAGCACAAGAAATATAGTCAATGACATTGTAATAGCTAGCGTTGTGTGATGACAAATGGTGGCTAACTTGTGGTGAGCACAGCGTAACAAATAAACTTGTTGATTCACTATGTTGTACACCTGAAAGTAATGTAAACTTGTGTGTCAGCTATACTCCCAAAAGCCCCACAAAAACAAACAAAAAACCCCCACAATTCCTTGTTTACTTCCTTTGCTCTACAGTCAGGTTCTGTTCTATGGTAATAATGTCATAACTTTTATCTGGGGGGTGAAGAAATCAGTTCCCTCATTATTTAATGTGTTCTTCCAACAATTAAGCGTAACCTGGTTAGGCTGTTGGTCAGTCGTCTTTAAGAAGCCGCTGGTGAAAATCAGTGATTAAATGTGCGAGGGTGTAACCCTCTCAGAAAACCGTAGTACTTCACCAACACTTTGATTTTCCTTTTCTATGTTGCTTTAAAACAAATTCTTCAATGGTTTTCTTCGAGTAAAGGCTGAATGAAAATGTGAGAGAACAATTCTTTAACTGACAGAGAAATACGTAGCTATTGAAGGTGACTGCAGAGGGATTTTTGAAATGTCCTAGATGTCAAACTTGTTTGTTGAGACAAAATAAGATTTGGGAAAGAGAAAGAGAAACATGTGGACTTCTGTTATTTTACTTAATTAGTGACATCTACCTTTCGGTGAACAAGAAGATTAGGCCGCCATTTGACAGAGAGGGGCTGGTGTATGACTGGGATACAGAGGAAATCCAAAAGTTCCTCAAAATATGCTGTTGTTTCCAACAAGACTTGAGTTAATATTCTTAACTTGCTGTGTCCTAATGAAATGCACTGACATTAATTTCTTCAAAAGGAAGGTATCTTTTCTGAGAACAAGTGTTTCCTTTCCTACATGTAGAATATGAAGTTTTATTGTCTGACAATGAAGTAGCCTTTACAAAATCATTTTTATTTTGTTCAATGCCTCCTTAAATAGGAACATTCTTCTTTGATTGAAATTGGGGAATAGGCTCTATTCTCTACTGGAGAGACCACTATACCACAATGAATAATGCGTAACTAGCAATCAACAACCAGCTTTTCCTAGGTTGTGGATAAAATAGAGAGGAAGATAGATTTCAAAGGAGATGCAGGTTTTCCTCTATGTTAGGCATCATATCTGCTCTATTCACGAATTTGCAAGCACTGTGTGATATTGGACTATTTATTATTCTGGGTTGTTTATTAATTATTATAAAATAACATAGTGTTTTTGTACATGATAGAGTTCCTGTGATTTTTGCCAAAGACCTCCCAGAGGTCATAGAAGTGTGTTTCTTTGTTCATGCAAAATATATTCCATAGCTATGCTATGAGTTTTGTTTCCCTTGCATTTTAAGAGTTTTTTATAAACTACCAAATACCTTGGATCTAAATATTTTTATTGTTTGTACAAAAAAATCATAAAACTACCTTGCACATTTTTTAATAATTACATTACAAGAGAAACCTGTGTTTATAAAATATATTCTGAAACAGAGAAGTCAATAAATAGTATGTATGGTTCATAACGTAATTCTAATGTATTAGTCTAATCTTGTTGAGATTTTTGTGTACTAAAGGTATTGAGGGAAATCCAATACATACAGTTAAATAGAGATTATAATTTCTTTTGTCCTCTGAATGGTGAAAAGAAGGATCCAGGGGGCTAATATTGGAATGGCTCTTTTTCTTTGCCTCCTTGGATGAAGAACGTATCTCTGTGCTTAGCCTGTTTTGAGACTATGCAGAGCTTTCATTCCTGTAGTATATAACCCAAGTAATAATTTTTTGAGGCCAGGGAGGGGACCAAAAAAAAAAAATAAGAAAGAAAGAAAAAGAAAAAGAAAAAGAAAAAGAACCCATAAGATTACTCAACTTGCCAAGGAAATGTTCTCATTTCTGTGGTTTATACACAAAAAACACATCCGGTATTCCTAACAATTCTGTGAGATAAATATATTACTCTTTCCATTTGAAACTGAAGGAGAATTTAAACAATGTTTTCACTGACATTTAAACTCATGCAAGTACATACAGAGATTCCCAATATGTGTTCTGAATCCTAGATTCTTAAACCTAAGGGTTTTTTTTTCCCCCCAGTTTCAGTTTCATATTTTAACTCAAAACTTTCAAGAAAGTTGAGCTGTAAAAAAAAAAAAAAAAAAGAAAAAAAAAAAGGAAAGTTGAGCTGTGACCTGGTTATTTTCAAGACGGTTTGTCCCAATAAAGAATTTCTCTTTCCTGTATCATTGATTCTCTCAAACAGAAACTGATACAGATGAGGCAGGTGACTAATTTAAGACTGACTGAGTGAAACAAAATGGCGAATGGTAGGAGGCAGGTGAAGGAGTATATGTATTTCCAAGCCTCAGAAATCATATTCTGAGGAGAATTTAGTGAAATACAAATTAAAAGAAGATTAAGCACTGAACTATGAGGTACAATGAAAAGTACTTTTTAATGTGGTATTTTATTGATATGCTGTTTGTCGCATACTACCATTGTCAAATCATTGTGAAATGTGTGCAATCAGAAACAGAAAACATAACTTAGGTGATGGAATTTGGGAGATGTACTCTGTGTTAATTTTTCAGAAAAATAATTATCTAAGTTTTCTTTTAAATGAAGGAAAGGGTATCGACCAAATTACACTTCTGTTTTGAAAACGACAATTGTACTTTGAACATTTAAAGCATGATATTGAAAATGATTTGCAAAGAGTAAAGCTTTATTTTAATTTATAATTTCAATGGTTTAGGAAATATATTCAAAGCCTTTTGAAATATTTGAAATAAATTTCAAATGAACTAAATGACGTTCCCCTCACCCCGGGTATCTTGGAAAAAATGAAGTCAGAATGAATCCCAAGGGTCTGCAGATGCACAGGGCTGCGAGAGTGACAAAACCCAGTCCCATCATGGAATGAAACCTCAAGCTCAAAAAGTGATTTTCACAGAGTATTTTTCTGAATGCAATTTTCGTTTATTACTTTTTGGTGAGGAAGAGCATGATTAGTGACAGAGGGGGAGAAAATGCATTGAAAATCAAAACCCTGAAAATAACATGATAACTACTTTCTATTTCTGAAAAACATTTTCTTGAATTTGTTCTGAAAAATACATGAAATATAGAAATTGCTCAAACACAGCTACTCAGGGGTCGTAAAAAAAAAAAGGCAAGTAAATGTGAAGGAAGAAAAAGTGAGAAATAGAAGGTATAAAAGGTGGGCTTTCAGGCTAAGTCTACCTGTGATATTAACAAATTATTGAATCTTTCTGTTGAATGATAGCCACCTTTTAAAAATAAATCCAAATGGAAATTTTTATATTATGAAACCCTAGAGCATGTGACATCTTTTGTTAGGTATTAAAAATAATTATTAAACAATAACTGGTACTTTTAATAAGGCCTCTGCTCAGTCTTTGGTATTTGGATATTATTTTTTTTTCTTGAAATATTTTTCTACCTAAAACAATGATTATAATGATACATTTATCCAGTTAAGAACAAATTTATATGAATAAATATTGCCCTCAGAAATATTTTTTGCCCTCATTTTAATTTATTTGTATTATAATGAATAAATTGATAAGATGACTCCAACAATCAAACCTGCAATGTACATCACCTATGAATTTTTCCTAAAATAAGTAATCATCCTTTGGAAATGAGTTAAGTCGGTCTAATATTTCTTCTGCTGGTATACATAACTATAGAATCTTTCTTTAATATATCTTCACTGAATCATAGATGTTAATAAAAGACTCAGATACCTAAAAGAGAAATCTGGCCACCATCACTGTTCTGTTTGGGGGGAAAATAAACTCAATGACATTGCTTAATGGGTAGATTTCATTCAATTACCTTAAATCTAAATCCAAGTTTTCATAACATCCTGCATTATCATTATTTCCCTGAATGAATCCTCTATTCCATATAGAATAATCTACCTTTGTACATTTGCATAAGCTGTCCCCTCTATTCTACTCCCCCCTTGCCCTATATCATTTTCGTGTCCTATAGAGAGTGCTCCCAGTTTTGCACAGTACTGACACACTTTCAGAGTGATCCTGGGAACTTCCCTAGTATGGTGTTCAAGACTCTTTTACAGGGGCGCCTGGGTGGCGCAGTCGGTTAAGCGTCCGACTTCAGCCAGGTCACGATCTCGCGGTCCGTGAGTTCGAGCCCCACGTCGGGCTCTGGGCTGATGGCTCGGAGCCTGGAGCCTGTTTCCGATTCTGTGTCTCCCTCTCTCTCTGCCCCTCCCCCCCCTTCATGCTCTGTCTCTCTCTCTGTCCCAAAAAAAAAAAAAAAAAAAGACTCTTTTAGAACACTTGCCACTTTTTGCTTTATATTATATTGTCTATAGCTTTTTATATGTCAGCCTTAACTCTCAAGAGAGACTCTAATTTCATTGCTGATAAAACATACCATCAAGATATATATATATATATATATATATATATATATATATATATATATAATATACATACATATAATATACATATATATAATGTTCATGTATATTACATCTTTTTCAGTGCCTGGAATAGTATCTTACATGTACTGCATCATTAGATGAACTTACTCAATTAATAAATGTTAGATCGAGTGAATTTCTGTTTGAAACTAAGACATTTGAAAAGCACTTTGAAAATGATAGTAGATGATTTAGAGTAAGAATTTGATGCATTTGACATGTGCAAAATTGCCTTGATGAAATTATTTGGGTAACACTAACTATTATGGCCCATTTTCTTACTTCCAAAGCTAATATTGCTGAGCAATACGACTAGACCATTTGGTGAACCCACTTTAATCTATAAATGGCACATGCCTTCCTCACAGGATATAATTTTGAGAGTCCTTAAATGCCTATTTTCTCCATTCACTCTCACCTAAGACTTTAAAAATGAATCATTACTAAAATAGGTTTGCTGTCTTTGTAGTGTTGAAGGGTAAAGACCCTTCATTTTTGTAGACTCAGTAAGTAGATAAATGTAATCATGCCTTACTAGCCTAAGAGCACTTTTTTCCCCCTGTATTAATGCTTCAAAGAAGAATGTGTTGTTTCCCTCTGATCTCTTCCTTATTTAAAAAACAACAACAAAACTACATCTTTCACTGATATAAGTAAAAGTTAAGAATACATCTTTTCACATGTTAAAGAGTGCTGAATTTTCATTTAAAAATGATGTATTTGGAATCTTTGGAAAAGAGTGGCTTCTGTGGTAGTTTTATCTTCAAATGGTTGTGAGCTACTTTTGGCTCTAGGGTTTAGAAGATTTCTAAATTTACGTTGCAAAAAGATTTACCTTCTGCAGATGAGGTGGAAAATAAAAGTTGAAATGGTTTTGTTTCTTTCAGATAATATTTAATTTGCCTTTAATCCTAAAGGATAAAAGAGGGGGGGGGGAGAGAGAGAGAGAGAGAGAGAGAGAGAGAGAGAGAAACTTTGAATTTGAGTTGCATATTTCCCAAGAACTATTCTGAGATTTGTTCTGTTCTTGAAATTGAAAGCCAAGTGAGTTAATTGAATGTTATCATACCTTGAAGCTAAGTACAATTTGAGTTTGAAATATGGGACTCTTTCCTTTTTCCAGAATAATCAGCTTTAGAGTTCTAATTTCTTAAATAGCTAATCAAGCACTGTCCATACTAAAAAGCAAGGACTACTTACCCCAAAATATTGGATACATGTGTGTTCCACTATACCTATTACCCTGTTTACTTAACTGGCACTTCTTGATAGCTGTTGAAATGAATGAGTCTATCTGAATTCCAGTTTGTTTTCTCTATATATTCAACTAAGCCAAAAAGGAGACAACAAATCAAACCTACGCAGGTCTGTAAGAACAAATTTAACACTGAGTAATTGTTTTGAAGCTTTCTACACTGCTAAAAATGGTGGACTCAATATACCTTCCCCTTTCAACCCATATTTCTGACTACATGGTGGTATACAAAAGATCGCAAAGCATTTGCTAATGTGTAATGGCTGCACTGTGTCCATTAAATCATCATTTATAAAATTTTGATTTAGAACAATTTTGTCTGCTCTGTGTAAACACCCTTGTGAATCAGCCCTAATCATTGACAGAACTAAAAGGTTAGCCCAAGACTGGATACAAAATAAAGGCCAATTGTTCACATGTTGAGTACTAAAATTTTGTATACACATCACATATTTGGATCACATCAATATCCAAGTCACTACTTTGAATATTCTTTTACTCTCCAAATATTTTTCAAGAAGCCATATTGTGTGTGTGTGTGCGTGTGTGTGTGTGTGTGTGTGTGTGTGTGATTATGTGAATGCAATTTCCCTCAGAATATTTTTCTTCTTTTAACCAGGTTAAAGAAAAGTCATAAGTTAATTTTTTATAGAGCCTTATTTTAAGGGTAATTTTGTTGTCAACCTCCACCTCAAATCTGTGTTTGTACAGATTTCTTATAGAAAGAATTTCTGACACTACATCTTTAGTGATTCCTGAAAGAGCTATTAATTTTCCAGTGTTTGCACAAAGACTATCTGGAATTTAAAAATTCTCATAAAAAAACACCTTGGATAAAAAATTATTATAACTGTTTATATAATTCTCTAATTAGTAGCCACCGTTTTGTATAGGGTCTGTGTAGGAAATTATTTTATTAGAAATAAGTAAATTGATTTCAAAGCTATATTTTATTTAGATGTGTAAATAGCAACTAAGCCTTACAAAATGTGTTTTTCAAGATACGTGAGTGATTCCATAGCTGATTCTATATGGAGTCACATACGATTCATAGCTAACTGTCTGTGGCTACTAAATACTCAGAGTTCATATGCAAACTCTTTGCACACTAACGTCATTGAGAATTTTCTTCTGACACTGACAAACTGGAGTTTTTAAAGCAAGATATTGTTAAAATTAGTTAAGTCTATTTGCAGAGCATTTATATATCATTTTTTTCTTATCCCAAACTAGCAGAAAAAAAAATGAGATCTAATTCATAATGATATAATTGCCTGATTTCAGAGTTCATATAAAATATACACTTGGAATGCTTACACTAACAAAATTCTAGAATGAATCAACACAGAAATATAGTATCTCAGGGCTACAGAAGCTCTATTTTGCCTCCATATTAGATTTAATATTACATAGGAGCTCAGAAGAAATCCATTATCATTGTAATGTGCAATTAAAATTATATGGATCTGGGGCGCCTGGGTGGCTCAGTCATTTAAGCATCTGACTCTTGATTTCAGTTCATGTCATGATCTCACGTTTTGTGAGTTCAAGCCTTGCACTGGGCTCTGCACTCACAGTGCAGAGCCTGGTTGGGATTCTGTCTCTCCCTCCCTTCCTCTCTGCCCCTTCCCTGCCCATGCTCTACCTCAAAATAAATTAAAAAAAAAAAAAAAAAACAACTTTAAAAACAATGAAACAGGGGCGCCTGGGTGGCTCAGTCGGTTAAGCATCCGACTTCAGCTCAGGTCACGATCTCACGGTCCGTGAGTTCGAGCCCTGCGTCGGGCTCTGGGCTGATGGCTCAGAGCCTGGAGGCTGTTTCCGATTCTGTGTCTCCCTCTCTCTCTGCCCCTCCCCCGTTCATGCTCTGTCTCTCTCTGTCTCAAAAATAAAATAAACGTTTAAAAAAAATTAAAAAAAAAACAATGAAACAAACAAATAAATAAAATTAGATGGAACTGAGTTGCTTTTTTCCCCCCCACAAAATCTGGAAAGTATTTTAGTACCCAAAACCATGCAGAGGACCTTGGCTTTTATGTAAATGGTTAAACATACATATACATTTTCATCTTTCAAACCCCCATCTGTAAAGTTACCGGGTGAATATTGAGAAAACAAATCAAAATCAAACAAAACAAAGCAAAATAAAGGTTGTGAATACTTTATCAAAGATCTAAATCCAAAGCCTAACGTAATGCAGTTCCAAAACCTGACCTTCCAGCTTCTCTTTGCATAATGGAAAGTCCTAACACCCGAATCCATAGTAGTTCTCCAAAGGTGTACCCTACTTTCATGGTGAATGTAGTCCAATATCAGTGTAATCAGAGTATGTATCTCCAGAGCTTATTCCCCAAAGCCCCTGAGTGTTTCTTCTGATACAGTTTTATACCAGAAATCACACCATTACTATATAAAAAATGATAAAGCAGCATCTGGAAAGCTAAAATGTTGTAAAAAACTTAAATTAAATTTTATTCCTCAGGCTTAGAACACAGAATTATTCAAGTTAAACTCACTTCCCACACCTCAAAACTGAAATATGATAGCACAGGGCAGTTGCAAACAGAGGCAAAATTTAAATTTTGCACATAGGTAGAATCAGACAGAAAATGCCATGTAACGTTGAGGACGCTAGATTTTGATAAATTTCAAAGAGCAAAGGATAGATTCCTCTTTGCGATAATTCGTAATTTGTGGGTTTCAAAATTCCAATCTATCTGCAATATATAAATATGGTCATGTCTGGAGGATAGGACCATTATGCTTAGCAACAACAGCAAAATATAATCTAAACAATTTTAGAGAAAAAAAAAACCGAGAAAATTGAAGAAAATTAGTTTATTTGGGAAAATACCAAAATAATTAAACTTGCGTATTATATGTTTAGCTAGCAGTTGCTTCACTGTTGAAAGTTTTATGAAATTCTCTCACGATAATATAATATTTTATTCAAATGTATGGAACTATATATTTATAAGCTAATAGAATTAGAAAATCAGATAGCGCCTGCAAGCCTTTACACAATAGAACGCTTTGCAGTGCGCAAAGCATTTTTACAGATGCTTATTGATCCCCACACAAGCCCGGGACAGAGGCACGAAGTCTTTACCATATCTACTTTGCAGTTTGGGACCCTGAAGCTCAGAGACCTTGAGGTACGTTTCCAAGGATAGTAACTGTGAAGCTGCTATATTTTTGCCTTCAGTTTTATACATTTTGCCGTAGATCCCAAACAGGTAAGAGCTAAGCAGTCAGTGAGACAGGGACAATCTGAACGTGTGTAAGGAATAAAGGTCAGCCGATCCAAAGTCTGTAAGAATTATTCAAATTGGAGTATCATCTTTTCAGATTACATTGCTACCGTGTGAGGTGCATACAAATAAGCAAATGAAACCGACGTCTAAACCAACCAGCAAAATGTTCGACAGCTAATTTTAGGTATCGGAATGATCCAAACCGCGGAGTTCAATGTACGAAAGCAAAGGGACTGGAAAAAATAATCGAGTTTTCCAATGTTTTATGCAGGATAAGGTGTGTGACTATTTTTTTAAATTAAACCTTTCCCTGACATATCAGATTATCTGAGTATATCTTACTGAAACCATTCATTCTATCCATTAAAAACAAACAAACAAACAAACACAACAAGGGCGGGGGTTCTTTTGTGAAAATAAAGGAGGGCAGGCAGGACAGAGACAGTGGTCTCTGTCTTCAGAGCAGTGCACAAGTGGTGCACAGAAATTGCATACATTAGAGAGCAAGCAGCAAGTCCCCATGTTCCATCGATTTCGTATGGAGAAAAGAAGTGGGGAGGGCAAAGGAAAATGGTGCATACAAGTCCATGGTGGCGGGACCCGGTATACTGGATAAACCTCATGGCATTTGAACACAACACGATGCTAATAAGATCTTGCACAGTAACAGAGTGTGGGTCTCAAGAGTCCACACAGAGAAGTGGCAAACGAGGTCCCGATTACCTGCACAAGCTTCATTTCTCAGCATACCACCCCTAGTCCTAAGTGATTTGGACCCTTTGGGTTTAGTTTTGCCTTCGAAAAGAAATCACAAGATATTGAAACAAACTTCATTGTTTGGCTTCATTCAGGTATTCTTAAATTAAACAGTACCACAGACTTTATTGAGCAATTGAAAATATACACAAGGAACAATAGCTTTTTCTCTGTATGTATTTTTTTTTAATTTGACTCTTCTGATAAATTGACCCCATTTCGATCATGAAAAGGGCACTTGTTTCTACAGCTGTGGCCAGCTTGCTCAGTTCCAAGTACTGTTTCCATGTGTCTTCCTTGCCATTGCTGAGGTTATATCTCCACTTGCTCAGGAAGCAAATTCTAGAAGGTTTGCCAGAATTAGCCCCCTAAGTTGTTCTTTCAGATTCTATTTCTCCATAGAGTTCGGCTAACTTTTTAAATTCGGGTCCCCAGTCTCCAAGGTAGTGATAATCCTGGTCTGACTGTGTGGTTGCTGAATCCAGAGAGCTGATGGAACCAGCCTCCGATCTCTGACCTTCGTAGGCATAAGTCTGAAGAGAGTCATAAGGGGGGACGCTGGGGTCTAGGTCGGCTTCTGCCAGTTTTTGCTTAATAAATTCCTGAACGTCTATACTTTCTAGGGTGGACAATGTCTGGTGTCTGGGGGTGAGTTTCACTTCGGGTCGAATATCTCTCCGATACTTGAGCTCCTCGGCGGCAGAAGGATTCCTCAAGGCTGTGATGTCAAAGGCCTCGGTGTCTTCCTCCCCGCCCCCCTCGTCATCATAGGTGACCACATTCTCTCGCACGTCCTCCTCTGAAATGATCAGGGGCTCTTTTTTGCTGCGTCTCAGGGTGATAAAAAGGACTACAATTGCTGAAGAAAAATGGAAAGAGGATGAAGAGTTAGAAGAAAGGAAGGAAATTCTTGTAGACTTGACATCAGCAACGTCACCAACTACATTTCGTTTAGGCGTGCATTGTAACACAACCCTGATCTCTGCGCTCTCTGGAAAACATTTGAAGTGTTTGTTTGTTTGTTTGTTTTGTTTTTTTATCATCTCAAGGAATGTAAAAAATAAAATAAAAATATCCCTTTAAAGCATTGAGAATCACTGATCTTCTTTAGAAAAACGTAACATTCACGTTTGTTATGTATCTAGGATTCTTAGTTCACTCTGGGCTAACCATCTGGTCTTCACACTGAGGGAAACAGAGGAAGAAAGAGCAAAATGGAATTTTGGCTGGAAGAATAATGGTGTATGTTGTTCTATCTATGGATTCTTAATCCTTCTAGGTATATACACTAAAGGAAAGATTTTTCAGTTTCTGTTAAATGGGAAGAAGGAACCCCTACCTTAAACCCTTTACTTTTGATGCTTTGTAGGAAATCAAACCAGGAATATTTTACATGGTTGATCTCTCTTGTCCATCACCCTTTAGAATAATATCATCAGACATTCATAACTGCATATATCTATCAAGCTGTACAATATGTTATTTTATTTGTACCTAACTTTTATTTCACAGGAATTTTTTACATTGCCCATTTTTTTTTACATAACTTTGTAATTTAATCCTCATGGCAAACTGTGGTTTTCCTCAAGGAAACTGAGGCTCAAGAGAACGTGGATGACTAAGATCCAAGTCTAAGATCACACAAGTGACTGGTGGAAGTACCTAGACTGTAATCTGAGATTTCTCACACCAAAGGGGATGAGTTTCCATTACCATATCCCATTTTGTTTTTTAAAAAAAATACAGAACGGGGAACTGAGTGACCAGTTGGGCATATGGATTATTATCAATAATGTCACAACCATTAGATGAAATGATGTAAATGGGTCTTGGGCACTTTCCTTTGGCTGTTTCTCAGTATTTTCACATCTTTCTATTTGATGATAGGAAGCCATTACTAAATAGAAAGAATTACTTCACTTCTATTTTGTGCTATTAGGTCCAATATTCTTTACTTCAGCTCTACAGAATGTTCTTGGTCAGCTGGTATTCTATGTTTTATGATAGCAGTTACTAGGTTCATTGTTATTAACATTCTTTAAAGTATAATAATCAAAGAAGTATATTCAAATGACATGTAGGACACGTATATGTGTGTACATAATGTACATATATGTATATACATAGATAAATATATATATATATATATACACATATATATAGAAACAAAATTTGTATGTATAACATGTGACATACTTATGCTACATATTCACATACACACCGAATATATACCTACAGACATATATATATTTATTTAAAATTCATATTTATTTTTTTAGTGTTTATTTATTTATTTTGAGAGAGAGAGAGAGAGAGAGAGCACAAGCAGGAGAGGGGCAGAGAAAAAGAGAATCCCAAGCAATCTCCATGTTGTCAGCAAGATCATGACCTGAGCCAAAATCAACAGTCTGATGCTTAACTCACTAAGCCACCCAGGCACCCTGAAATTCACAATTCTATACCGTATTTTATCTGGCAGCCTTAATGATATGTATCTTGTAAAACAAACAAACACCAGGTTAGTTATCCTCTGATAAAGAACATAGCCAGTACCCCAGAAGTTGACCTTTCCCCTATACTTCTAAAAAGTTACTTCTAGTCTTACTTTATCATTACTGTTTCCTTGTTTCTCTTTATAATTTCACCCATTTTTTATGGATATCCCTAAATAATACAATAAATGAGATTTGTCTTTTTCTCAACTAGATATTGTAGTGTGCATGAGCTTTTAAGATGACAATAGAAAGAGGAAAAGAAACAGATTTTCAAGCCATAAGTGCAAAGGATAATTGTGTGAGAGAAGTTCACTATATGTGGAAAGAGATGGTTACAGTGTACTGGAGAATCTAATTTTGCAGAGAAAAGGCAAGGAATGCCTCTAGGAATGAGGGGAAAAAAAAGACAGAACGCCTATAGAAAGGGTCAGAAAATCATGTTGAGAAGTCCAGAATAAAAGGATACTGACTAAGTAATGGCAGAACACAATGGGGGGAGATTACAGCAGACATGGGGAAGTGGTGAGTGGCTGTGTTTGGAATGCAATGCTTAAAGAAAGCTGGAAATGAAAAGCTGATACTACATGTGACCCTGCTTCACAAATGTCATGCTATTTAAAAATAGTTTCCCAAATATGCTGCTTATACTTGAAAGACATTATCTAATATAGCACTTTATTTCTGGGGGAGGAAAAAAACAGACTTTTGCTGAATTCAGCGAATACGCATCTAATACTTTCCTATTTATTTTAGTGTAAATCCCGCTTAGAGATTTCTAATTCAGGGCCCCATCCTCAAGTAACTAACTTCATTCCATTCAGAGGTGTAGATTTATCATCCAATATATATATTCCGTTCATCTTTATGATTAAGTAAAGGGGGTTGTTCTAACTTAAATCATCTATTTCTACAGACTGCCTAGTTTATTATAGTAAAATGTCTTACCGTTGTTAATAAATCAAGTTACTTTTCTTTATGTTAAAATGGTTGGTTGTTGATTTCAAGGGAATTTATGTGCATGTATAACAGGGAGAATGTGATCAGCAGTCTTAGCAAATTGTGGATGTAATTCTTCACCAATATTAGTGCCATATCAGCCTAATGAAATATAGGAGATCATACTGGGTTTATTATTATACTTGGTTATATTTGCTTATTTTCCCAAATTAAAAAAATATTTGTGATACATTTTGATTCAAAATATAGATAATAATTAAGTTTGAACTTTGAGAGAGAGACAGAGAGCAGGAACAGGGCTTGGGGCAGAGAAAGAGAAGAGAACAAAGGATCCAAAGCAAGCTTTGTGCTGAGAGCAGAGAGCCTGATATTGGGCTCAAACTCATGAACTGTGAGATCATGACCTGAGCAGAAGTCAGATGCTTAACCAACTGAGCCACCCAGGTGCCTTGGAAAGGACATTATTCTAATGACTATTTTATTCTGGGCTAGTATATTTCATTTTCTTCTCTTTCAGTTTGATCAGGAATTTTAAATCCATCATATTCTTTTTATTTAAGAAAATTAAAATGAATTATTGTGTTTTACTAATTTATTTTATTTAGGGAGGAATTAAAATTTTGGGAAACATTTTTGTGTTTCCTTTCTCACATCATTCACTCATTCATTTATTCATTTATTTATATACAATCCCAAAGCACTTGGAGTTCTAAAGGGGTCTGAGTTTTCATAAGTTGAACTGTCACACAGCTTGCATTTGAATACATTCCATACTGACTCCCAACATATTCCCCCAAAATATTTTCCAGAGAAGATTTTATTACCCATAAATATCACTTCATTCTTGTTTATATGATCATATGTTGGTACTAAGTTTGGTAGAAAGGAGGTGGCCCAAGTTAGGAAGATTACTTTTATTAGTTCTTGGGCTATTAGTCATACCAGTTAGTGGCGCTTCTTTTTTTCTCTTTAAAAGTTTATTTATTTATTTTGATATAGAGAACATGTGAGGGGAAGAGAGAGAAGGAGAGAGAGAGAATCCCAAGTAGAGTTCGCAATGTCAGCGCAGAGCCCAATGTGGGGCACGAACGCATGAACGGTGAGATCATAACCTGAGCCAAAATCAAGAGCCGGAAACTCAATTGACTGAGCCAGCGAGGCGCCCCTACACTTGTCAAGGAAACTTATTTTCTTCAAACCAAGAGGAGCCCACACAGTTAAGATATCACAGGTGACAAACTGGTTGGCATTTAGCTCCTCATCACCTCCGCATTTCTCTCCTAATCCCTCACTCTCCTCACATCAAATCTACCCTGATCCTCATTTATCAGGAAATTTATATCCAAGAGTAGGAATAGTCCAGCTGCTGGACTCATCTAAGTCACTTGCTTTTATGTAATGTGTGGGCTTATAGGTTGATGCCAGAGGTCTGATTCAGAGCCTGATTGAAAGGTTTGTTGTGTCCCAAGTGTGATTGGGGTTTGCTCTACCACCTGCTCTGGCTCTGGACCCTCTCACATGTGATGGGATGAGGTTGGGAAAGAAATGTCAGATCCCTGGAAGGGAAAGAGAACTCCAGGTATCCCTTCCTGTAGAACTAAATTCTGAGTGCATCGCAAAGGCTCACTCTAAATTCTCTCCCATTCATCCTATTTAAAAATGATCTTAAACAGTAATCTTGATGGAACATAACCCAACTGAAAACTTGCACGTCTACCATTGCAAGTAGAGTTTCATTGGTTTTCAAGCACCAATTTCAGATAATTGATACACACTTAGGTGGAGTCTGACCATACTGCAAAATACTGACTCATATTTATCCTATACAAAAACATAAATTTTATAGAACTCTAAAGTTCTTTTCTAATTGATGTTTTATTATTATAGATTTGTATACAGAAACAAGAGTCTGTACAGATTACCCGAGATCATATGGTTAATCAGTGGCAAAACCAGGACTGTGTTTATACAAGTAATGTCCACAAACAGCTAATAACTAAAACATATTTCACTATTAATATATTAATTTCATCATTTGTATAGCTGTTAGTTTTTAGCATTATTTAAGAATTATAAAAAAAAAGTTCTAAAATAAAGTTTCACTACCTCCGGTATAGCTGATATTTTCCTTGAAAATTAAAAGCTCGCACATTAGCCAACATTATTTCAAAACTAAAAATGACTACATTCTAAGTCTCTTGACTAGGTATCTTCTGAATAACAATAAAAACCCTTAAAATATCATGAAAATTAAAATTACATTATAGATAATTGTTGCTTACACCAAACTTAAGAAATTATTCTGCAACCTTGGGATAAAACTGTAAAAACACTTTTGAATTTTAATAAAAAATGAAGGAGTAAACATATTAAATAACACCTTTGTTCCATTAGTCCTGAGGGAGAGCATAAAATTTAGAATGCTCTCTTATTTACCCCAGAGGAGAAACGACATTTTCATGAAGTCAATTAAAGGAAAGTATTGTTTCATGAAAAAATAAAATGTTATTCTACATAATATACCTTACATTTGCCTGTATATTAACATTTTCAATTAGCTTTTTAAGCCTTTATCTTAGCATAGAAAGATGGTTTTATGGTAATAAGTCAAAACAAAAGGCAAAGATAATGTGACTCTTCCAAATGATCTATCTTTCAAAATAAGGACTGTGGAGGAAATTATACTAAAGTTACTGGGTTCTATTCTTTGTGGTTTAGGTTAGCAACCATAGAGGAATCAATATTTGTATTTGTTTTATTTTATTTTATTTCATTTTATTTTATTTTCCATTTTGGCTTTGTGTGTTTTTGTTTCAATTATCAAATGCAAAAAAAAAAAAGCAATACATAAATGTCTTTAGAAAATAGCAGTTGTGACCAATCAATATGTAAATAAATAAAATTGAGAAAGCCTGGTTTTCCTGTTTTCCTTTTCTACCACGCATCTAGTGTAAGACTATACTGCAGTGAAACACTTCCACGGCGGTGCAATGAACCTCCATGCTCCCTGTCGCTAAGTGCGATTGGTAGACTTAGATACAAAATTTATTTAATATCTGAGCAGCTTTTGATACTGTTGGATGGTCTGTGCTTTTTGATATGTTATTTTTTCCCTTGACCTTGATGACATTATACTTTGCACTTATTCCTCCTTCTTCTCTGAACGTCCCTTCCCTCTGTACTGCTATCACATCCTTCTTGACACTGTGACCACACATGAGCTCGTCACAGCTCCGTCTAGTTTATTATCTCTCTCTCTTTATAGTCTCCTGCTGTAGTGACCTCAACAACATGCACTTCTGATCCTCAGCTCAGTGAGGCTCAGCACCCACATTCAGCAAGAGATGAAAAGTCTTCTTTGAACCTCTTCTAACTCAGACAACATCTATCTAATCTATCCAAGATCACTTTTTTGTCAGCTCTTTTATTTTTAGCCCTTGGAAACTTGTTTCAAGAAAACTACACCTGAGTGGCTCAGTCGGTTGAGCATCCGACTCTTGATTTTGGCTCAGGTCATGCTCTCACTGTGTGTGAGTTCGAGCCGCACATGGGGTTCCACAATGATGGTGGGGAGCCTGCTTGGGATATTCTCTCTCTCTCTCTTTCTCTCTCTCTCTCTCTCTGCCTCTTGCACTCTCTTTCTCAAAATAAATAAATAAACTTAAATTTAAAAAAAAATTAAAAATACACTATGTCATAAACATTAGATATTAGTTCACTGACATGAAATTCTCCATGTGGCAGTTTCGAAATGAATCTTAGGCACTTCCATTAATCATTCTGTTAAGATTTTGATAAAAAATGTTCATCCAGGGATCTGCATCATATTATCCAAGATCACTTTTGATTTCACCTAAAACATCTTGATATTATCTACTACTCTTCACCTGTGCTCTAACTATGCTAGTACAAAGGGGGCTGAGCAAGACAGCCGCACTGTTGTCCTAATTGCTTTGCCTACATGCTCTCACGCCATCATGAGACTTGTTCTCTACTTCCTTTATACTCATTGTTTCCAAATACGAATGTTATGAATGGATTCTCTTGCTTGAAACGTCTCTTGACACGCTGAGAACAAAACCCACCATCTACCATGTTCAATGGAGCCCCAAACTGTCTCACAGCTGCCTAACCATCCATTCCACTTCCCAGCCTCATTCTGCCTTGCTCTCCACTCCTTCCACACTGGTGATTTATCTTTAACCTCAAAAACAAAACAAGGAACACTCCTTGCAAAACAAAACAAAACATCTGTCTCCACAAACCATATAGTTTTGTTTTTTTAAAAATTTTGCCCCACGTGTACACAGTACTGAAAAAATGAGCAAAAGATAAAGATGCTAAGAGAAAGGAAGAAGGGAGTGGATATGCTGGGAAAATAAATATCTACCCTCTGAACAAAACAGAAGGATTCTTTATGTCTACTTCTCTTATTATAAGAATCGGATTTGTGGTCTTGTTGAAATAGCGATTCTAAAGAGGTTACAGTAATAGCTTCAAGTGTGGCTGTGATTAGACTTAGACTATTAAAATGATAATATATATATATATATATATATATATATATATATATAATTAGAGGAAGTATCTTATTTTTTATTAAAATGAAATGTAATGCAAATCTCAACTAAAAATCCTATTAAACTTAATAAAATGTAACATAGTTAACGTCAAAATGATTCAGACTTTGTACTTTAAAATTCAGCTAACATTGATGATTAAGTAATATCTTAGGCTAATAGAAGTTTCCACAAGAAATCTATTTTTATACGGCGCTTAGATTCATCTGAGAATCATGTCACTTATATTCTTTGAAATAAATTGTAAAAGCTCCTTCAATGTGGTATTTAGAATTTTTAATATCAATTATTTCCCAGATAGATCCTTTCCAAAAAGATTTCTCTCTGAACCTATCTTTCCTTCTGACATTTCAACTCTTTCACTCACATTTCAATCCAAGTCTCTCTCCATCAGCTCGGGTATTGAGAAAGTTAATTAAGAGGAAGTCTGTGCAGCTATACTTTGTGGTCCAAATTTTGGGTTCCTAATTTTTAAGTCCCGTCCAAGTGATTTTCTTTGTCTCTCCTTTCTAATGCACTGCTGGCCACCATACGGTACATTCGGAATCGCCATCATACAACATTAGGAGTTGGGTGACCTTACCTAGGAGAATGACAACACACAGCAGAATAGCGATTAAGGCTCCTGTACTCAAGCCAGCCGAGGACAGGAACGCTTCCGCATGGCAGGTCCGTACGCGCCCATCTCTCTCACATGCACAAACCCTGACGGTGAGGGTGCTGCTGCTGCTGAGAGAGGGGATTCCACCATCAGAGATCATAATGGGGAGATAATACACATCCTGAATAGTTCGACTAAATCTCCTCCGCCTTGTCAGAATGCTGGCTGTGTTATCTATGATAGACATAAGCAAAACAAAATGTACTTAGTAAAGCCGCCGGTCAAGATTCACATTTCCTTTAATGGATAAAATGGGTATGTTTTTTTTTTTTTTTTTAATTTAGTTTATGAAATGGACAAAGGAACAGGAAGGGGCGATCCTTAAAGAGTGACTAAGCTATGTTCTTAAATTGAGATACCGAGTTGGAAAATCAATTGAGCCCAAATTTAAAGAGAAGGGAAAGAGCGGAAGACAGGGGAATGAAGAAGCAATCATGTTGGACATGGACATGAAGGCAAAAAGACTTAAAAGAATACAGATTCAAGCCAATGGGTCCTAAACTTTGAAACGAGACAGTGGTCCCCACGCCAAACCCGGTGACTCAACACAGGCATTAGCAAACTATTCAGATGATGTTAATGTACAAACAAGCCCAAGGACCACTGGCATAGATAATATATTTGTGGAGAGACCAGATCAATTAATAAACTTTTTAAGATTTAGTTGTGATGTGAAGCACTCTTGTTATATAGTAGGCACACCATGGAAAGTTAATGATGAATAAAATAGTTAATTCTACTTTTTATGTGCTTTCAAAATGCTATCTATTACATTAATTGCTTGCATAGTCACTCTGGATTATAGATTATAGAGGGAAGATGTTAAGTGTCTTATATTTTAGGAAAAATCATTTTTACTGTATATAATAATCAAAAAATAGAGAAACTGAGTCCCAGAGGATAAATTGCCCAAAGTTATAGAGCTAGTAAATAATCAGGATACAACCCCAATACATTCCCAAACCACAACATCACACTGCCTTTTTACCAATTCACCTCCAATCACACTGATGTTCTCAAGTGCACATAGTATATGGTTATCTTAGTACTGTTATTCTTCAGTCCAACGAGTTTGTTGGTCTTAAGACCCTTCTGGTATACACTTAGATGTGGTGTACAGACCCCCTGCATGGAATAAGTAGCTGCCCTACTTGCACATTATCACCTGGCCCTGGGTTGCATCCTTCTGGAGCAGCATATCATCAATGACTCGTTGCTTCAAGGTTCTAAAGGTGGAGCCACTTCCATTGAATGTAGACATAGTGAAAGGCAGTTTTAGTTCCAGAGCTTTACTATTGGGCCAACTGCGAGGCATTAAATTTGCACGGAAGTTCAATTTACACGCTGCTCAACCTGCTTCCTTCCACTGACCCACAGACGCTGATCCCAACTGCGCACTGCAGTAAACAATCTGCCCTCTAAACTCCAGGTCAGAGCTTTCTTCCAGAGAATCTAACCTGCAAGTACACCTACGAGTTAATTACTAATTAATTAATTTTAGTTAATTCACTAAAAAGTAAGTGACTCATTAGACAATTACACTTAGGGATTCGTTTATCTTTTTGTTTTTTTAATTCTGGAAATTGAAATGCTATTACCTAGGAGTATGTTTAAGATAGCCATGATAAAATACCCTACAGTTATATTTTCTTGATTTTATATTGCCAAGTTAATGCAGTAGAAAGATAACACATTTTTCAAATATTCAATGTAATAAAACACATGAATTATATGGTTTTATAATCATATGCACATATGATCATTTATGTGCACACATATACATAACTGAAGGTTTGTTAAAGAGCACACATAATCCAATGACAAATTACAAAAGATTTTCTTACCCAGTGGAAAAGAAAAAAAAATTATCGATTGTCTATTTTGAAGTAAGTTGAGAATGAGAAAGAAAAAATGCAGAAATTGCATCATGTGTATTGTGTAATTACAACAGTCACAAGCCCTCGCCCAGAGACCTGAGCTTTGAAGCAGCGCGCCTCTCAGCTGTAGGACGTTGCATCATGATTAATATAAACTTGCCTACATGTGCAGCTCCCTAGTCTAAGGAAAAGGTATGAACTAAGTGTTCACAGGCACAAACATGTTTGAGAATCCCACTGCTGGCCTCCAAAGAAGAGATGGAAGGCACTGGTCCCTGATTTCAATAAACATGGTTAATAACGTGTACAATGATATAACATGCAATGGTAGTCACGGACCCCCTTTTATGGCTCTGGCCTAGTGTACACGTTAGATTCTTAATCTGGAAGCATACTCTCTTTCAGAATAATTATTGGAAATGCAGTCAGAAACACGATCGGAAACAAAGAGAAATCCAGAACATGTTTCTAGTACACCTTAAGTTCTTAAATAGAAAGCTCTCAGACACAGAGACATAAAACTATTCTTTCTTTTTTTCCAGCTGTAGGTTTGACTTTTGAAAAGAAAAGAGGATTCAGGAAGCAAAGAGCTTCCTACCTAGAAAGATTTAGCAGAGCAGAATAATGAGCTCTTCAAATGGGATATTGTGTACCTAACTGGAGCTGCAAAAAATGTACTTGGCTGAAGGCTCACTGAACTTGAACAAGAAAACTTTGAACTAAAATGAAAGAGGTAAGAAGGTATGTATGCACACACACACACACACACACACACACACACACAAATGTATTTTTATACAGATAATAAAATTTGTTTCATTGAAACTGTAAAATTAGGTTTCAAGAGCAACAACAAATCCCAAACTTGACGTATAATTAAAAAAAATAAACCAAGCAATATAGAAAATCTTCATTTCCAAGTGGATAAAAATATATGAGCTTAATAAAGATCAACCATAGCAGGATGGAACATGAAAAGTACTGATTATCAATGCTAAATAAAGGACAGTCTCTAACAATGTGTACCCAAGGTTGGTCCTTAATTCTGATTCTCAATAGTTTGAATGAAGACACAAGCTCATAGGACTCTTGGAAGCCAAGAACATATATTTGGTTAGGATTCAAGAAGATACTGGACAGCTAGCACAAAGAACTTCAACTAAAACAATGTGAATAAAGATGCATATTAGATGAGTAAAAATATCATATGAGAGATCTTGAGTAACAGCGATTATTTTGTAATATGTATCTCTGAATGCAGGAATAGGCCATAGGAAGTTCAGATAAACTAAACAGTACTGGAATCATTCAGTAAAATATGGAATATCTATGAATCTCTTTAGTGAGAAGACTGCACTGAAATACTGTGCATACTTTTGGGTTTACCACCTTAAGAGTTCTATTTTAACCCAAAGGGGGTGTATTGAGAGGACTTTGGGATGGTAAAAATTTTAGAAAAATCTGTCATATAAAGAGTCCTTGAAGCAACAGTGTGAAAATTCTACATGTTGCATATGGATTTAGGTGGTGACCAAAGGGTCTCAGAAAATGGCCAGAAAAATAGGGAGATTCTCTTAGTTATTAACGTCTTTTGGAATATATTCCTGATATTCCCAGCAAGTGTATCTACAGTGTAATTTGGAAATAGCCTTGAATGTGTTTTCAACACAGATGTCAAAGCATTCTTTATATATTATATACAAATATATGTATATATATATATATTCTATTTCTTTATTCTATAAATAATATATAATACTATAAACAATATGAAACTATATATAACTATATATAATATCTAACAAATATATATAATAAATATATAATAAAACTATAAATAATATATATTATATATATATATATATATATTTTATTTATTTATTTATTTATTTATTTATTTATTTCTTTTTTGTAAACAGCTATGGTCCATAGGAGAGGATGTAAGGAGACTGGTATACAGATATGCAATATCTGACTTCATGTAGACACTTTAAGAAAACATTGTGATGACTGGAAAAGCAATCATAGTAAGAAAAAAAATCACTTTGGAGCTACAAGAACTACAGGGATTTCATAACTGGCTGATAATTCACAATAAAATATTCACAATAAAATGTTTTGTGAATTATATGTACACTTGCAACCTCTAAGCTTCTACAGGGACAGAAGGCTACAGAGTAGGATAGTATAATGCAAGTTGCATACTGCTTCTGGAATTCAGACATAATTTTCTTGAGCTAATAGTATGTGTCCTATTATATTTTGTTCAATATTTTGAAAGACCTTGAAAGATTCTAATCTCTGTGCTACTAATATAAACTGTAATACAATTTAAGTTAAAATAAGGGATGCTTTTTAAATACTCCCTGGGGCAAAAACAGATCTTATATTAAAGTCCAAAATTGCCTTATATCTTGGTATTAAAACTATGTGTTCTTCAAAATTTAAATTATTAGACATCCATACACTCCCCACCATTTCATAGGATTCTTCGTTTGATAATACAGGTATAAAGATAGGCTTTCTCTCAAGCACAGCCAGCAGACTATTAAAATAATATTTTTAAATCCATCAGAACAGCAGATGTATTTAAGATCCCCAGATGTGGATCTCTAATTGAACTAAACTAAAAAAAAAATTTTTTTTAATGTCTGAAGAGAAAGCTAGGAACTAGAAACTTAATTTCACCAGACAGATAAATATGCATGACTTCATATTGTTTCCTTTTTTTTTTTTTTTCTGGTCTTCCGGCAGCAATAAGATATACTCATAATTTAACTGTTATCAGAGACCATGCATGAAACAATGCTCTTTTGCTTGCCTGTACAGCTCCTCTCACATAATAGGTACTTGATAAATAATGATTTGAACTACACTCAGCAGGAACTTGTCTTTTGTTACAGTTTCCTTATTATGTTGACATGTATTGAGACATTAAAAGGAAAATGAACTTACATATCCTCTAACACTTCAACAGCATTACCTCCTCAAGCTCTCTACTAAATGTTTATTGCTTCTCTCCTGCTTCCTGACTTCCCCTTCTTTTACCCTAGAATCGCCCTAATATCAATTTTCAGCCTCCTGATTATGCCTGTTCATTTAAGTTTGTAAACATCCTCCTGGCCTCCCTTGCTTTTTCTGCCAAACCACGAATGTATGATCCAATATGTCATTATGTTCTTATTTGCACCCTGGAATGTCAACCCTTTGACCATCTGCCACACTCCTTCTTGATCATCTTTAAATCCCAGATAAAGACAAGCATCCATTGTCTAAGGCTTCTGCTTTCAGAGTCGTTAAAAAAGATATATGTTGGTAAAATAGTTATAATTACCTTAATTGGCTCCACCAAGTACATAGAGAAACATAGACTATGCTCTTAAAGGAGCCTAGCCATCAATTTGTCGAAATCTATTCTTTATCAGATGCCAGGCGATAGCTATTCTGAGCTGCTTTGCCATTTTCCTTTGAGCCTTAATCTTCCATTCACAGCGGGAAAATATCTTTCCCAAAAAGAAGCTACTATCTATTATCAACATTTTAAAACCACATTTGAAACTGTTCAGTTCCTCTTTACCATCAACTTGTCCATCTCTCTATACAAGACTATGTATTAGAGACTTAAAAAATATAAATACATATGGAGAAAAAATATGAACTTTGAAGAGTATCAGCAAATCTGCTCATGAATAACACATATGAATATGCATAAGAGTGTTAATAAGAGTGGAGAAGGTGATAAAAAACAGAAACTTTTAAAATAGAAATCCAGCCCCAAATTCAAAATAATCCATAACCATACCACAATAATATAATAATTGTAGAAGGAGAGATAAGGGTTGTTTACAGAAAAAAAAGACAAGTGTATGAACTACAAGAGAAGCCCTCTACTCATTATTTATCACATACCTTTAACAAATACTATTATTTTTAGTGGGAATGGATGAATCAAAGTAGAAGATATTACATTTGGAGTCACTAAATTTGTAAACACAGAAGGAAATTGTGAGGATAAATTCTTAGCTTGAAAAAGTGAACACATAACCCTATTTATGAAGTTGTTTTAATGTTTCCCCTGCCTGAGAGCAGAGGGTAGAGGTGACTCCTGGGGCATTATGTCCTTCTGAGCCAGGAAAGAATTAAAGCAGAGAATAACCTACAGTTTCACAAAAGGAAAACAAAAAGGAAAGTGGTGTGGAATGGTAAATATTAGGTAGATTTTACTTTGTCTACTTTTATACTTGTGCTTAGAGAACAGTAGGACAGAACTGTTCTTTGCTGTCACTCTTTTGTGAATGGGAGTGAAAAAAGGTGAGAGGAGGTAGGGTCTGCCAAATACATTAGGAAAATATATATAAAAGTAAAAAAAAATCAACAGAGATTAAAATCACTAAGAAGAAAACAAAAGAATATTTTCCTATCTAGAGCAAAATGGCCATTAAAACAAATCACTGCATTTGAAGTCACGCTTTCCGATTTTAGGCTCAAGA
Organism: Panthera onca; assembly: GCF_046562875.1. Lineage (NCBI taxonomy): Eukaryota > Metazoa > Chordata > Mammalia > Carnivora > Felidae > Panthera > Panthera onca. Next base: position 15,630,522 of record NC_138339.1, read on the forward strand.
TGGCATATGAACCCTCTGCCTTCTTCCTAGTCAAGCTTTGGGTCTCTATTTTCCCTTAGAGGACATTATGATGCTAGCAGGTGTGACACCTACATGCGAGTAAGGAGGACTGAGATCTGACTGGGAGGGAAGGGGGATCCCTACTAGAACCCAAACAGCGTGTCTCAGCCTCACCAGAGACTGCAGGTAAGTGACTCAGCAGGGCCCAGCTGCTACCACATCCACTAGAGGATGTTGGAGGCATCGTCTGCAACCATATTCTCAGGACTGCGGGGTGTTGTTTTATTTAGGAATTGGGAGAAACGGCTAAATGGTCTCTCGAAGCCCTGTGGTTAAAAACGGAATTTTCAATGGTTAGACTCTGCAGAGAAATTAAGCACATTACAACACCAGCTGCGAGTTCTCATTTGAAGGACAAAAATAAACTCTGGGAATATTGACTACGAGAAACCTGATGGTGCAAAAGAAGTACAAACTATACATCAAGGCTCTTCATGGCTTCCGATGTGTTTCAAACCAATGGACTGTGAAATCCGAAAGAAAAGGCCCTAAATGACACCTCTTTAAGAGGTTTTAAACATAGTCAAATTCGATGGGCACCTGGGTGGCTCAGTGGGTTGTGTCCAACTCTTGATTTTGGCTCAGGTCATAATCTCATGGTTCGTGAGTTCAAGCTCTGTATGGGGCTCTGCACTGACAGCACAGGGCCCATGTAGGATTCTTTCACTTCCTCTCTCACTGACCCTCTGTCTCTCTCAAAATAGATAAATAAATAAATTAATTAATTAATTAAAAAAAAAACTAAAAAAAAAAAATAGTCAAATTTGAAAATGGTCCTTATCTTAAACTCAGTGTAAACTCAGATAGACTTTCACCAAACCCAAATAATCACAAGGAAAACAGTACTTTCCAGCAGTGCCTTTTAAGTATTTTGCTAAAACTCGTAAGACAAGTTACAAATGATATGACTTTCATGTTCAGAAGTATGAATTAATACTACCAAGAAACAAGTAAAGGTAATAAAAACAAGGAAAAAACAAAATCTTCAAAAGGTTGCAACAAAGAGAATAGGATAGTCTACAGAATCTTTTGTTTAATGGCATTAAAATGGTAATTTTTGGGGCAGGTCATTTATGTAAAAAAGTGGTATGGACTCATTCATTTTTAAAGAATGGGACTGTCTACCAAAGTGGAAAACGCATATCTAAAGAAGAAAACTGAGAGACAAATATGAGTAGATAGCAAATTATCAACAAAATCATGATAAGGATTTTCAAATTTGAAAGCCTTATTATATGTGATTCGGAACCCTGCAAACAGAGATACACGTATACACATAGTTATAAATTATCTCTTCCATGTGTAAAATCTGTAAGATTTACAAATGCACTTGACAATTAGAATTAAGCCTAGGAATTAGGCTGGCAAATCTCCTTGCATCAAATAAAACCTAGTCCCTCAAGAAAGCAGCATAAAGACTATGAAGCGGAACAGTCTTACCTGGTAGACTAATGATAATTTATATTGGGGGATTAGATTACACTTTTATATTACAAAATGAATAAATACAACAATCGTGTGCACAGAACCCTTGTCTAAGCTTATACTCACGGACTTGGTTACATGACCAGAGTTCATTAGCTATAGATATTTGGTTAAGAAGCTGGAATTAAACAATGTGAGTTTTTGAGCCTAAAGTGAAGTTACCTATTACAATTTCAAGAGAAGGTGATTATAGGAAAAACTACATTTTAATCAGGAAGAATTTCATGTTTTTTTTGTTCTTGTTTTAGAGTAATGTAAGTTGAAATGCTTGTGACTTAAAAATTATCTTCTGAACTCTGGTTTTTAATTTTAAATAAAATTGTATTATTAGTGCCATGTTAGTTAATGATAAATAAGGTCATTTATCAAACAAACCTATTTACAATATATATTTCGCTATATATGTTGTAAAAAGAAAAAAAATAGAAACTCTTCACTTGGTTACTTTCCAAATCAGAGTCTTCAGTATTTTAATAGGTAAGGGTCACAATTTTCCAGATAAATATTGAAGATTTTGGTTAAGTACAAAATTTTCTATTCACCACAATTTTGTACTAGGACAAATAAAGGATTAATGGCAGAATCTTTTTTTTTTTTAAGCATGGGACATAGATAGCACAGTACTTAATACTTCGTGTGTTCTGAATAGTGAATAAAATGTCTGTGTCTCTGCCTTACCACATGTCCCTGGCTAGATTCTTCTAAATGATGCTGCATTCTGTCACCATTCTGCTGTCTTGATTTCCAGTCTAATTGAAAAGTATTCTCAGATTCATTCTACCTGGTGGATCGGATTCTATCGTTTAAAGTCAAATCACGTTTCAGTACAACCTTTAGTGAACTAAGTGTCACTGCCTTCAGTTAAAAGTTACATTTCATAACATCTTCTTTTCTCCAACTAGACGGCAAGTCCCCTGAAAGCAGGAGCTTTGTGTTTTAATTCTCAACATTCTGGACAGCTTAGATCACTGCCTTATACAGCACAGACAACGCATGCCCCCTTACAGATTAGTGGTAGGAGAAAACAATGTTAATTTAAGAGCTGACTACAGATTTCTTTTAGAGAAAAAAATTCTTTGTAAGATGAGAGAGGAAGAATGGTGATGAATAGTTATACAGTGTGAGTCTCCTGTAGAATGCTGGACAGCCAGTGTAAATGTCAAGCCATGAAAAAAAGTTGTGTGTGTGTGTGTGTGTGTGTGTGTGTGTGTGTGTGTGTGTTTTCCAGGTGCTTTTCTTCAGTTTTTAATTAGATACAATGAATGAGTATATTCTTACTGAAAATACTCAAAGTCCATTTCATAAACAGTTCTTAAGCATATTTACTTTGGGGTGCCTGGATGGCTCTGTCCCTTAAGCGTCCAACTTGATTTGGTCTCAGGTCATGACTTTGTGGTTCCTGAATTCGAGCCCTGCGTTGGACTCTGCACTGACAGTGTGGAGCCTGCTTAGAATTCTCTCTCCTTTTCTCTCTGTGCTTCCCCCACACTCTCAATATCTCTCTCTCTTTCTCTCTCTCGAACACAAATACATTAACAATAAAAAAAAAGAAACATATTTTCTCGTTTGCGAGAGACAAAGAGAGAGAGGGAGAGAAAGAGCAAGAAAGAGAGAGAGTTGGGGGGCAAAGGGAAAAGGATAGAGAGAGTCTTCAGAAAGCTCCACATTCAGCATGGAGCACAATGTGACAATGTGGGGTTCGATCTCACAATCATGAGATCATGACCTGAGCTGAAATCAATAGTCAGAGGCTTAACTGACTGAGCCATCCAGGCACCCCAAGAAAGATTCTTATTTTCTACAGTATAATTATTACTCATGAATGTGATTAAACACTACACTTAGATCGCTATTTTTGTTTGATGTTTAATTATATATTGTTCATTTAATACTTTGCCTTTACCTTTTCAGACATTTATTCTTATTTTCATTTGACTGCTATAGCTCCAAATATTTTATCAATGGAACATTATTAAATTGATAGATTTTTTTAAATGTTTATTTATTTTTGAGACAGAGAGAGACAGAGAATGAGTGGGGAGGGGCAGAGAGAGAGGGAGACACAGAATCTGAAGCAGGCTCCAGGCTCTGAGCCATCAGCACAGAGCCCGACGTGGGGCTCGAACTCACAAACCACGAGATCATGACCTGAGCTGAAGTCGGACGCTTAACCGACTGAGCCACCCAGGCGCCCCTATGATTAATAGATTTTATATTTAATATTATAGTAATTATATTAAATACTGAGGCATTCAGTATTTTAAAATACATTTCCCTGATTGTCACATGAGTACTATGCTAACAGGAAGAGGATTATCTTATTGTAGTTCTTTTTTTCAAGTGTCACTAACACAAGATCCATCGACTATTAGCTCGTTATTTCGCAAATAAGTACTTCAGCACCATTTATTATTATCTTTATAATTTAATTTCATTGGAAACTGGTAAAATTATTTCCTTGTCTGTCGAGTTAGGGAATTTCTCTGAGATAGTTACATATTCTTCCCACCTAAAACTCAAATATTTCTTTACTCAGAGTAATTTATTTGGATTCTTTATATTATTTTTCCATCTATGTATTTACTTTTTAGTTACCTTCAGTGTGCCCCTTAAAACATGTAGCCCTTCGTATGTGATTTCAAATTCTTTATATTTTCATCTCTCTTAAAAATTACAAAATAGTAATGATTGTGTCCATATCTCCATTTTACAAAGGAGGAAACAGACACACCGGAAACAAGGATTTGGTGGTGGTTTCACACATAATTAGCAGAGAAATCGGGTTTCAAATAGAGCCAACCTATTTCCAGAGTCAAACCCTAAAACTTTCTTCTTTGTTTTTCCCTCTTATTTTTTTTAACAGATATTTACTTAAAGTTTCCTCTGTGTCAGTTACCGTGGTAGGAGTGAGGAATACAGCAGTTAAATAAGTCAGACAAAATTCCTTGTATGCCTGGATTTTATAGTCTAAATGGGGAGAGAGCCCACCCTGTGACAAGTGTTGTGATGAGGGAAGTACCAGTTATCATATAACCATTTGTCATTAAAAACAAAATGGATTTTTTTCTGTCTAATGACTGTTGGGTATTGGGTGTTGGGTAGCCAAAGTCCTGGCTAATTTTCTCTTAAGGACATTAAATTTTTCCAGTTATGTCTTGAGTATGGATGGAGTCAGGGTTACCAAGACTTTTGGAAAAGAGGGAAGTGACTGAAGCTTGATAGATGATAGAAATCAGGAGAGACAGCAAAATTCCATAAGACTCAAAAGAGCAGGAGGCATCCAAGGACCCTGACGTCACCTCTCAACTCCCTTGTGAGAATGAGAGGAAAGCAGTGTCCTCTTGGGCAGTGTTCCTTCTTTTTCCATCTTTCTGATTACTGATTCCGTTTTAAGCAGTGGCTATTTGAGTTTTATCACCTTACCAGAAATTTTAAATTGGCAATGTTTTCATGTGTCCACTCAAAAAGTCTTTGTCAGATATTTAAGTATGGTTTTCTCTTTCTCACATTAGGTGCATCCCAATATATGCTAACTGCCTCTCTTTCATCCTGCTTGACCCTTGCAATGTCCTGTGATCTTCTGCTGAGGGAAGTCCTTTGAGCTCCAATTCCCAGTGATTTCTCCAACACAGTAAGAAGTGGTGAGTAGATCTGGGCCAGTATTTATATATTTTCTTGTGAATCTCAATGCCTCTCTGCTTTGGAAGTGACTTTCAGGATCCATCCACAGACCAAGTTTATTTAGCTCTACATTGTTATCCTAGCAAATATTTGGAAGAATGAGCCTGAAATCTATTTTTAGTCTGCAATTTCTTTTGTCTATTATTCCTTTCAAATATCTGCTAAGCTGGGCTCCTTTTTCACCATACTCTGTTCACCCTTACTTTTGGTACTATCTTTGAGTACATGGTAATTTGGAAGAAGGGCTATAGCGGGAATGGGAGAGTAACGGAAAACAAAACTCAGAAAAACACAAAAAAGTCAGTGGAAGTGATACCTGGCACAGAATGACAATGTTACCCAGGTCAACTTACATATATATATATATATATATATATATATATATATATATATATATATATATAATTTATAATTTATCTATTTTATTCATGTGTTTGAGATGTTCTAGAGAATCTAGATAACCAGCCGGTCCCTTTCTATGTACTTTTTGTATTACCCTTTCCACAATGGTTAAAAATGCTACCTTTGCCTTCTGTCAAGGTCATATGCTTATACATAGATTTAGATATCTAATTTTATTCACTCCCCTGAATTTGTTCTCCTCCTCTCTTTATTTCTCTACTAGTACCATATTCAAAGAGTATTTCATTGTTTTATGCTAGTCTTAGCCTATCAATAACTAATATTGTGGTTGGACCAGCCTTTGTAATTCTTATTATGATTGCAAGACACTCTTCCGCAATAAGCATTAGGAAAATTTGAAAAACAAAAAAAAAACAAAAAACAAAAAATGTTTATTACTTACACATCCTGGAAATTATGTGGCATGCCTGGGGTCACACAGAGAGGTGGAGTGTAGAGAGAAAGAGAATGTGGAGGGGCCTTAAAGTTCTATTGGTATTGGGGTCAAGGGTGGGTCCTAAGGTCTGGGAGACTCACTCTTTATTGATGAATTTAAAACATAAGAGTGGGAATTTAAAGCAACGTAAGAGAGGCAGAGAGAAAAAGGCCCAAATCAACAGTTATCAAAATCAATCAAGGTCTCTAAAACAAAGAGTCTCCCGGGACAGGGGGAGGCAGCCTGGATCTTGATCTAGTCCTGTGGCTGGCATGGTGTTTGTTCCAGATAGCCCTCCTCAAAGTGGGGGCCGTGGCAATCAAAGCTTAAGTCAGGCACTTGCAAAAAAAAAAAAAAAAAAGAAAAAGAAAAAGAAAAAAAAAGAAAAGAGAAAAACCAACTGTCTGGGTTTACACTCACTGTATTCATCTTTATAATGTCTAGATATCTGTTAGGATATGTCCTCTCTTCTTCTGTTTCTGCTAATTACATACCTCCATCATCTTTTTCAATACATTTTTGCTTTTCTTAATCCTTTACTATTTATTTGCATTTTATTAACAGATGACTAATTGAGTTTATCATTAAAATTAGATTTAATTTATAGATTAATATGAAAATTTAAGTGCTCTGATTAAGTAATTTGGTAAATATATTATTTTGGGGTGTGTTTTTATATTTTCAGTAACATTGCTCTTTATATAGAATAAACTTGAAAATTATGTATTGGATTTTTTTTCCTCTAATGATTTTAGAAGGGCTTGTGCTAATTTGCTCGATTTGTTTTTGCCATTTTAAATTGTACCTGATTTACTATTTATTCATATATATTTTTTTAATTAATTAATTTATTTGAGAGAGGCAGAGACACTGTAAGAAGGGAAGGGGCAGAGAGAGGGAGAGAAAGAATCTTGGAGTAGGCTGAGTACTTCCAGAGTAGAGCTCTACGCAGGGCTCAAACGCATGAAACCTGGAGATCATGACCTGACCCGACACCAAGTGTCAATGCTTACCTGACTGAGTCACCCAGGTGCTCTTGTAGTTTTGGGTTTTTTTTTTAATATAGGAAATCGATCCATTTGGGGCATTTGCTAGTATTCAAAAATGTTGGCAAAACATCCCATTACTATGCAAGGTGTTTTTGTAGACTTTCTTACATTTTCCTATAGACAATTTCATCATCTGTTAACAAGGATAATCTTGTGTTTTGTTTCTATTTATCATGGTTACGTTTTTCTCTTTGAAGTGAGAATATTTTTATTTTTACAATGCGGATTAGTTGTAGTGACTGTAGGTGTCCTGAGACCAGAAGAGTTGCTTAGATGAACCTATCAGAAACCTACCAGAATGTGCTCTTTTGTAAACATGTGAGCTGAATAAATGTCTTATTTTAGACCCTATGGATCATGGGTTTTCTTTTTTTCAGCAATAGTTGTTTCTTTTGAAGCAATGGGTAAATATTTCCAACTTTTTATATAAAATTTCCTATCTCATTTTGAATTTGGTACACCTCGTCTAAGCAGCATATTTATATACAGCTTTGATGAAAAATGATATTTAATCCGATTATGACTACAATATATTTGAACTTATTTCTACTTTCTTCTTTCATTTTCTATGCTTTCACTTTCCATCTTTTATTCTCCTTTCTGGCCTTGTGCTTCATTGATAAAATAAGCTTTTTTATTTAACTTTCTGAAAATCCTTCCTTGCTTTGGAAATCACAGACTTTTATTCTGCTAATTTAGCATTTACTCTTCAAGCTTTAACATATGAAATAAAACATGAATTACAAGATTTTTTTCTTCTCTATTATATTCTGCAGAGATCCTGAAGGCAAAGATTAATACGATATTTGTCAAAATGTCAGTAGCGAACAGTAAAAACTTATTTTTTATACATTGGAAAAAATTCTTAACTAAGGGGTCTTCCTTGATTTTAGATAGCTTACCATTTTTAACTAAATCTAGGAAAGGTTATTGATAATAGCAAATTATTTTCCTTCAGCATTTTGAGCACGTGGTTTTTGTCAACCTCTTTCAGCTTTAAAAAAATATTAGGGGCACTTGAGTGGCTCAGTCGGCTAAGCTTCTGACTTTGACTCAAGTCATGATCTCATGGTTTATGAGTTTGAGCCCTGCATCAGGCTCTGTGCTGACAGCTCAGAGCCTGGAGCCTGCTTCCGATTCTGTGTCGCACTCTCTCTTCGCCCCTGCCCCGTTCACACTGGTCTCTCTCTTTCAAAAATAAATAAACATTAAAGAAAATTTAAAAAAAAATTAACACAGGAATCTACTTTAAATCTAATTCTCATTGTTTTTAATTATTCTGCATTTTGTCTTTGATACTGTAAAGATTTTTCTCTTTATCTTTGAGGTTTAACAGGGGTTTTTTAAATTTTTTTTTTAAATTTATTTTTGAGAAAGAGAGACAGAGAGTCTCTCTGTGGGAGGGGAGGGGCAGAGAGAGGGAGACACAGAATCAGAAGCAGGTTTGAGCTGTCAGCACAGAGCCCAAAGTGGAGCTCGAACTCGTGTACCTCAACATCGTGACCTGAGCCAAAGTAGGACACTTGACTGAACCACCAACGCACCCCTGAGATTTACCAGTTTTAAACTGTCATATCCAAGCGAAGATTTGATTTTGTGCTTGGCTTTGCTGTTTATGTTCATTGTAAGGACACATCTATTTTCAATATGAGAAACTGTCAAGTAATTTTACCTATCTATATTGTTGATTGCTATAATTTCTTCTTAATTCTTCTAGGCACGTTATACTCCATATCTGCTAAGTGTTCTTATGAATTTTTAAAGTTTTGATCTACCTGAGCTTTTTTGCTTGAATTAATGAATTTTACCTTTGACTTGTTAAACATTCTTTGTGTCCTGTCTAGAGATAATGCTGCCTAGTAATTTGCGTTGTTCTCTCTTTATATCTGTGTCTATGTGTATGTGTATACATATATGTATATTATATATGTTTATATACAGGTATATGTCTTTGTAATTACAGTATAAACTTAAGAATATAAACATATATATGTAGTTTTATACATACCTAAATATCTATAAATTTCTATATGTAGTTCTGTATACTTTTCTATATAGTCAATAACTATAGTTTTATATATTTATATATAATTACATGTATAAAACTGAATTACTGTATGTTTCTTATATGGTTCTATATACTTTTTTATATATGCAAAAACTATAGTTTTATTTTGATAAGGATTTAATTAATTCATTGATTTCATAGGGATTTTTAAATTGTTTTCATACAGACTTGTTTTCTTTCATTGTCTCATTTGACTTAATTGCTTCTTGGTCTTTTTGTAAACATGTTATTTTTTTTTTTTTAATTTTGAGAATCCTAAATATACTTTTATTAAAATATTTTCTGATCACTTATGTGTTTTGTATTATTCAGAGTAAATTCACCTTCTGACTTATTTTTTTATTTCATTGTCTACCTTTTAATGTGTTGATCTGCGGGCTTAGAGTAAACAATAATATATACACTTCTCTCTTATTTTGGAAATCTCTTTTTCTCTCTATTCAGTCTTTACCATTTAGGAGTTTGGGAGATGCTACTCAACCAAAGGCTTCCTGATCACCCATCCTGGCTCGGAGGCTAGGTCTGCCTTCCACCCTGAAGGTGTACTTTTGTGTAAGCCATGAGTGCCTGTGCACGCGCACGTGCGTGCTCGCTCACACACACACACACACACACACACACACACACACACATTTTCATTGTCTTTGTTTCTTTTAGATATATTTTGTATGTTCTGGGGGCATATAAATGCTAAGCTACCAGGATTCAGCAGGCTTAGATTGTTAATATTTATATTTACTCCTTTTATTTTTGTGCTGGTTGTTGTCCAGAGAATTATTTATGCACTTGTGAACATATATATGTATGAGTGCGTTCATTTTGGTATGGCTATTCTGTTTTTAATTTCATCTTTACATATTATTATCCATAACTGTCTTGTGTTTATAGAAAAGGCCATCTTTACATATGGTATCACTAACTCTCCCAAAGTTCCAGAGTGGGTATTTTAAAGCATAATTTAGGGATGTAAAAGCTGAGGCTCGGAAAGTTTAGGTGGCTTATCTAGCATAATCAAATCGGCTTGCCATAAGTTCATGCTTTCCGCTATGCACCTGATTTTTTTTTCTAAAAACTGCTGTTTTACCTATCCAAAAGAAAGTTTCCTGTGTTATTTATAATTTTATCAATTCCCAACATTAAAAAAATAATCTTACAAATATATTAAAACATCTTTATCCCTACACAACTGTCCATAGGCCTCACATGTTTGACAAAGCATTCGTATGTATGTTTAAAACAAACGTTAAAAAGCTTACATTTAAAATTGTTTGTATGTATGTTTAAAAATGTTAAAAAAATTACATTTAAAACAAATGTAAAAATATGTACATCAGCACCATAAATCCTTTCAAGAGTGTATATATTTGAGGGAAATGAGTTCCTACCACTGGTGAGTCAAATGATTGAATTAAGCCCTTTTGAATGTAGCCATTCATTAAATTCACAAATTCCAGATATAATATATTTGTATGCGGATTTTTAATCACAGAGTGGGTCTCAACAATATTAAAATTCTCCTGTTTTTAAAAATATTTTTGGACTTATACTTACATGGGTTAAATAACTTGAATGCCCATCTTTAAATCCAAGTCAAATTTTCATTATATCATCAAATGAAAATTACTTAAAAATGTAAAATAAAATCCTTATTGGAATGTAAAAACAAACAACTGAAATATATAGATAGATATAGATATAGATATCTAGATATGATTTTAATCTACTAAGGCAGAAAGTTGAATGCTCTCCAAATTTTGCAAGTATTTGAAATATGGGAAATAGTAATAGAGTTGTTTACATATTTAACATACTTACATTAAATATATTTGGGATTGTAGAATGGAATATTCAAATGCGAATAAATGTACAATAATCAACTAATACAATATGTCAGATACAAACATGCACAAATATTTATTCTCGTACATAGAGCTGACTATAGGGTAGTTAAAATGAGAGACAATCAAGCTTTGTATTTTCATATGAATCTTGCTATGGCCACATGTACAATTTGGTCTTCTTGTTATGATAATATAAAGAAGGAATTAGGAATGATGGAAATAATGTTTTAGTGAGTTGACATTAAGTAACAGCATTTTTTTTTTTTTTTTGGTGTTTGAAAATCCTTTTCCCTGAAGTGTATAGAGAGGAAATTAAATGTTTACTCTTAAGTGGATGCACTGTTGTTTCTTTGAAAGGATTCTGAGGCAAGTGTTAAATTCCAAAAGTAGCATATTCAGATAGACATGATCAAAAATAGTTTGGGGTAAGAAGAAAGTTGATACAAATCAGAACACTGCACATAGAGAATGACTTAGTGTTTCCTTTACATACAGAAGATTGATTTTTACAGGACCTGGAGAAATCTACCAAACAGGGAATCTAAATCATGGTGAATCTTCTCTAGGTACTAGATTATGGTGTTCTTTCTTTCCCCACATAATACAGAAGTTTAAGCAGAAGTAATTCAAAATTTACAAAATATTCTGCAATTATGCATATTTTCTACCCATAGTTTGAAAAATATTCATAATAACAAGAGGAAATATAATTTGTACACCACATTATGATAGCCTTGCTAATGCAAGATGAATTCAAACATTGCATTTCCTTTACTAACTGTCCCTAGGACATATTTTTCATTTTTCCTAATTTAAAATTTTTCTACCTCCTAGCAATTGCAAGCAGCTCTCATAAACATGTTTGTCAGCTAAGATTTCTCTTAAAATTTGCCCAAGAGCATATTACATGTACATTTCTTGTTTAAAGGAATGCTTCTGAATAAACTCAATGAAAGTTATTTGTACATATGGCTCAATTTTAAATACAAGCTATTCACAGATCATAACACATTAACATCAAACTGACTTTGAATGCGGATTTGCAAGCTGTTCATGGGTATGTAAAAATAAAACAAAACTGCTCAGGCCTATTCCATATTAAGTCAAAGCAGATCTCACATAGATTAAAAAGTATATGTAATTCGTGTTCACCTTCATTGTCCTTCAGAGTGAAGTTTGGGTTTATAGACAGGCGTTCATCAAGAAAGAAGTTAAACCTTGGTCCATTTGCAAAATCATCTTTATCAGTAGCACTGATGGTATGAATAACCTAAAGAGAGAAAGCAAATACTAAATAGTAAACTTAATTTTGCTTATTCCCTTGATTTTAATTATAACATATTTAATTGTCATCACAAAAGGATTTTAAAAGGCCCCCTTGATCCACCTTGCCTGCTTTCAAATTTAACTAATAAACGTACCAGCTAATTGGCTCTGTCTTATATGAGATTTTAGGAAACACATTACAGTACAGTACAATTTATAATCATTCACACTTTATTTTCTAGCATAGCACAGACATTTATTTATTATTATTTTTTTTTCTTTATCACCTACAGTACCTTGGGCCAATTAGTCGCAAGATTTTGTATGGATACCTGTTTGGGGAAACATGAGTATCATGTGTACAAATATAAATATCCTAGTGTTTATGTACAACAGATTTGTGGTGTTCCTGGTTCTCAGTACATGCAAACACAGTGGAGTCATACTGTTTTTATTGTTTCGGGGAACTTTTGAGAGCATGATCTAGCCCCTCTATTTTACAGATAAGGATCGGAGACCCTAAAGGATTGTGATGGGACTCCTAACTGTTAAAATAGTAGCAAAGGCAAAACCAGACCACTCAGAGTTTTATGGAATACTTCTCATATACGATGGTTGGGAGAAAGCAGTCTAAAATTTGGAGCCTGTGCATTATATAGCAGACAATGTTTGAATACATAAATAAAACATTCCAGGTGACCGAAGAACAGAACACAAATTCCAATAGCTGTAGACGTTACACTCTTAAGGAGAAAATGGCCAAACCAATAAGCAGAACAATATTCTCCTCTTTTAAAACGTTGTATCCTAATACTTAGGTATCTTTCATCTATCCCTTCCTTAGATAAATTAAGAACAAAGAGAGCAACAAGAAGCTTGTGAAAAGAGTGTGTCTTATATGGGAAATATAGTGTGTTCATTTCAAAAATTGTTACCATTTCTAAAAACATCTTACTCAATTTCATCCCATTTCCATCTTTTCTGAGTGAAAGAATACACCAGTATGTGCAACAGTTAAAACGTAAATTCCTGTCCAAGTATTGAGCCCATTAGTTGGTCTGGCAGATGAGGACGAATATAAAAGTACTAAAAAGGAATCATCAGTGGCAGTGAGACCAGAAAAGCATGTGTCCACACGCATTTCATTGCCAAAAGTGCTTCAGGCAATAGAAGTGATCCATTTCGTCCGTATATGCATGCGGCTCTCACCCTGGCATCCTTGTTCAAGATGTACTTTCTCAGAAAGAAATCCTAGGTAAAGCCTCCTCCTTCTAGCCCACATATTCCAAGAAGTCTCTATCATTCATCACTTCTTTCCTTCCCTTCACGCTATTACTTAATGAACTGAAAAATGTACGTATCTCCTTGATGTTTGCCTTCTTTTCCATCTAAAGTACAGCTGCTCTCTGGATAGATCGTTCTTCCCTTGCTATTGGCTTTTGACTTGATAGGAGAACAAACTGATGGGTAATCAGAAACAATCTGACAACTTTTCTCAAGTGCATGAAAAGCTCCATGGAGGTCAGAGAATGTGTAGTGTAATCTGAAGAACAGACCTACATTCTGTACGTATCAGGTACTTAATATAAAACTGAAATAAAACTACCAAATTTTCAAGATTGTTTTCAGGGTAACATAATGTAAATGTACATTTTTTTTTCTTTTGGAAAAGAAATGTCCTATCTCCCCCTACACTTTGTTCACTGTCATTCTCTAATTCTGAGTCCTATTATGCTGATGATACCTCAAAACCTACGGACACATATTCAAGTGCATTATTTTATGTTTCCCCTTATTACTTGTTTGGGACAATTATTTTTTTTCTCATTTGGAATTAATTTATACATTATTTTAAATTTCCTTAATGTGTTTATACTTAAGTTTATTCTATTTGTTGAGCACTGATATAATCTATATTTTATCTTTACTGTCTTACTGTTATCTTTAGCAAAATGTACTTTCCATTTTTATACCAGTAATTTCAAATCTGCATTTGCCAGGAAGCTCAGTGTAGCAAATTTATCTTCCTCAAAGATTTCTCGATCTCATGTCCGTAGCAAATGATGAGCTGATTACCACTTTTTGTTTAAGAGGGAACCATGCATCTTGAATTCCTACAGAATTGTTGCTGACGCATCTACACTTAAATATTTTTCCAAACTTCTGAAAAATGCCTCCAAAACCAAAGACTGTTGCTCTACTTTCGTCTAGAACTCTGAGATATTCTGTTGATGCGAGAAGGTATATTCAATTTTTCTGTTTACTGATTACCTTTTTTTCTTTCAGTAGTAAATAGATTTCCATTTATTGTTTCCTTGGACTTTTATTAGTAAACCCAGCTCAGAAGGTAACATGTTTGGGGCTCCTGGGTGGCTCAGTCTGTTAAGCGTCTGACTTTTGATTTCAGCTCGGGTCATGATCTCAGGGTTAGTGAGACTGAGTCCAGACTCAGGCTCTGCACTGACAGTGCGGAGCCTGCTGGGGATATTCTCTCTCTCTCTCTCTCTCTCTCTCTCTCTCTCTCCTTCCCTCTCTCTCTCTTCCTCTGTTCTTCCCCTGCTTGTGTTCATGCTCCCTCTCGCTCTCAAAATATAAATAAACTTAAAAAAAAAGAAGCCAACATATTTGTGATTTTTAAAAGATTTAAGTGTCTAGATATCTAGATAAGTGCCATGTATCTGTCATTAATATTTTCTATTCTTTTGTCAGTAATGATTTATCTACACTCTGCTACCTGTGACGTTTGCTCAATTTGTTGGTGATGTACAATCCATTAACAATTTGCTTTCTCTCACTCCTTTTAACTGAAATTACATGGTTCCTATCATATGCATATTATGTAATTAGTGCATAAATTCTTTGATTATTTTGAAAGATCTGAGAGAAGCAGTTACAGATTTATTCTACTAAAGGGAGGGGGAGTCCAAGTTGATAGTTGGTGTTTACTAAATAAATATATTCCTCTGTTTAAATGTGTTTTCCATAGTCTATTACTTCTTGAGTACTTTATTAGGGGGAAAAAAATCAAACGAGTCAGTGTCACGGATTTATACAAATAATGTAGTCTTCTTTTAGGTAAATGAGGTAATCCTAACTAAACATTTAAAGTAAAAGAATGTTCTGTGGAACACACTGTATCTTCTTTAAAGTAATCAATGAATTTGCTTTATAATATAATCTCACATGGGAGCATATATTTATTTAATAACAATACCAACCTTTGTTAGTTCAACGAGGTTGATCTTTGTCAAATCTAAGTGTAAGATGTCTGCTGATCTAGGTACATTTTTCATACAAAGTTATATTGTTAATAATTGACAGGGTGGAGGGAGGCCGGTATCAGACAATACATTTTTTTTAACAGATGTTATATTTCCTAAGTTTGCTGCTAATGAAATACACATACAAACACGGGAAAATTTGGTATAAATAAGCTAGAAATCGTCCTCATCATTTACGTTTCGGTTTTTATGCATAGGCCCATCTCATTTATTTTGAATGCACTTTACTTTGGGAACTGACTTCAAATTTCATGCATGCATGATTTTCTTCTTAGTATTTTTTTTCATGCAAGGTACTTAAAAGATTTTTTTTCAGAACAGGGAACTATATTAACTCAGAGAAATATATTGCTGTATTTCAGGTGTATTGATACCTGAATCAACCTGAACTCTGCTGTTATATGTGGTTTAAACCTCTGCTTCACAAAAGATTAATCTCTTTGCCATGGCCACATGCTGTTTTATGTAGATGCACAGCATCCATAATAAAAATGTCTGTAATTCTAAAAGCGATTGTTATAGAAAGAGGAGCCTTGTACAGCTGGGCAATACAAATGTGCTTTGGAAAACTTATTTCACAAATTATTATTTAAATAGAGTTCCCGATTCCTACTCTGCATCAAAACACACAAAGTTTCTCTAGAAAGTCTATAAACATAAGGTTAAATGAACCAAAGACTGCAAAATTAAACAATAGGAAGATTCAGACCATTTCTCTTGTAATAGGTTAATCATACAAATTGACCATACAGTTTGGCAATGTTGTTTTTTTTTTTTTTTTTAAATAAGGGTGCAATAAACAATATTTTCTTTTTTTAATTTTTTAATGTTTATTTATTTTAGACAGAGAGAGACAAAGTGTGAGCGGGGAAGGAATAGAGAGAGAAAAAGACACAGAATCTGAAGCAGGCTCCAGGCTCTGAGCTGTCAGCATAGAACACGACACAGGGTTCGAACTCACGGACTGCAAGATCGTGACCTGAGCCGACGTCAGGCACTCAACCGACTGAGCCACCCAGGTGCCCCAAAAATATTGTCAAGTGACTTTATCCCCTTAGTAAAATATTTTAATTCATTTTTGTGAAGCAAATGTTTGGAGAAAGAAATGCTCAAGCAATATAAAGAACCCAGCTATTTTAAAGTGACTTCTAAAATTATGTAATATTAAAGACAACAATGATGCTAGATCTGAAAATAGTCTTTAAAGGATAATAAATAGAATCACTTAATGAAATCACATTAGAACTTAGGGGTGCTAAGTCTAGTGATTGATTGTTCTCTGAAAATAGTAATAGTTGTATGAAGAAAAGGACAATACTATATATAGGGTTTAGACACCCAGAAAAAAGATACACTTTGTTGTAAATTTAGCCTTTTCTAAAAAATGCATCAAATAGCTTTTCATGCCAGGAGAATAAGGTAATCCACATTTAAAGGAATCTGAGAGTCATCTAGTCATAAAATCTTAGGGTTCTGACATTGTGACACTTTTCTTCATTTTAGAGATGAAGAAAGCATTTATCAATGGCACCCAAATCATTTCTTAGAAAAGCCATAGAGCTTCGGTAGTCAGTGTCAAGGGTAAAACAGAGGAGCCAGACTAGCAAAATGGCACTGACAGGAGAGCATGAACTGGAGAAAACGCCTGAATAAGCTTTCACTTCAACAAAAGGTGGGACATATGGGAAGTCAATGGAAAAAGTCAAGGTCACTGGCCAATATGAAGAGAGTTCAATCCAGGAAACTGATACTAGTGTTTCAGTTTTGGGAGTGAATGTTCACATTCTCAGGAGCTCAATCAGCTCATCCAAGAGCAAGGACTCAGTGCTATTTGCCCACGTTTTTCAATGCTTTCACCTGCAAAGGTGACTATGGACTACCAGGTATGAGTTTCTCCTACTACAACATCTCACTGTATCCTATAAATTTTGAAATTGCCTTGAAGGAAAAAAAAAAAAAAGAAATATATTACCTAAGGGAAAAAAAAATCTAAAAATGGCTCATGCCATCATTACTTTATATTTGGACTTTTAAATGTTTATGTCACAATTCAAATGATCCAATTTTGAATTCTCTGAATAACCTACAAACCAAAGAAACAAAGATTCAAGGAAGGAAATAACCTAAGTTTACTCAAGGTTGTTATTTATCGATTAGGCAATAGATACCTAAAAAAGGTAACATTTATTTCTGGGCATTTTATTTTTTAACGACATATTAAATGGCATAGTGTTTAAATTTTATTTTCTAATTGTTGGTGACATAAAGAAAAACAAGAAATACATTTATATTGACCTTATATTTAGGAAAAGTATTAATTTTATCTACAAACTGTACTAATGCATAGTAGTATCATTGTTGTTATTATTTTTATTATTAATTGGATGTTGAACTTTATCAAAAGCTTCGATTTGCAGTAATGAAATGAATTTTAATATTTTTCCTTTTCATTTGAAAACATTATTTTTTCTGGATTCTCTGAAAACATTTCTTTTATGATATTTCTATGTTCAAGAGAGAGAATATCTGTAATTCAAAATATATCCTTGTCAGATTTTAATATTAAAATTATGCAGAAATTAGATTCCCCCTTTTGGTCTTTTTTAATACAATGTTTTTTCACTATCATTCCAATTATATGTTTTTAATTTTTATTTCTTAAGTGTTTCTTAGCTTATTCAGAGATGCCCTTATTTCCAATGGATTATTTTACTAAGGAAACTTTTGAATTTGCATCTTAGGATCTAGCTTTGTTTTTTTTGTCATGCAGAAAATAATGAGGCCAATCCTTGGCAAATTATTACAACTTGCTTTGTGGCCCTGCATACAATAAATTTTTGGTCAATGTTTTCTGTAACTTTCAAAAGAATGCATGATCTGAAGTTGTTCAGTGCATTATTCTATATTTGTCATTTAATTATGTTATTAATTATGGTCTTCAATCTTCAGCATCCTTACCAAAATCTTATATAATTACTCTATCGGTTTCTTGTAAAAGCATAGTAAAGTCTCAATACAATAATGGGCTAATCTAGTTTTAAATATTTCTATCATTTTTTTCTTTGTTCATTTTGAGGCAACATTGATAAGTGTATATAAATTTAAAATTGTTATTTCTGCCTGGTGCATAAATTGTTTTCATCCCAATGAATGTACCTCTTTATATCTACCAATGTTGTTTGATGAAATGTGTGTGTGTGTGAGTGTGTGTGTAGTTGCATGAATATGTCTACAGCAAGTATGCATATTCAAGTACTTATTCGTTATGTTTTTCTATATGTTTTCTATCAAATTATTTTCCTCTATCACATTGATTTTACACCTCCTTAAACAATATTTAAATGATTTTTTCTTATCTATTTTGACAATATGCATCTTTTGAGTATTTATGTGATTTTATTTCAACATAAATACTAATGTATACTTTCAATTTACATCATTTTAATTTTCTTTCTATTTTATCCATTATTCTATATTTTTTTCTCTTATTTCTTGATTTTTTAAAATTGCAAGACCTCTACCTAGCTACTAGAATTTTGTGCACTACAACTTGTATCTTATTTTGCCTGTTTTGTGTTAAGAGACCATCTATGTATCAGCAGCAAATATGAGAACTTGTCATTCCAATTTTGAGTTTTACAAACTTCACAGGAATTTCTGGATTATGTTGGAATTACTATTGGTTACAAACATCACATTTTATTAGGATTATATTTTAGTTTTAAAATAGTCTTTCTAGGGGCACCTGTGCGGCTCAGTCAGTTCAGCATCTGACTCTTGGTTTTAGCTCAGGTAATGACGTCACACTTTGTGAGTTTGGTCCACTAGGACAGAGGAGGATGCTGCTTGGGATTCTCTGTCTCCCTCTGTCTCTACCCCTTGCTGTCACCCACTCTCAACTGTGTGCTTCTCTCTCTCAAAAATAAATAAACATGAAAAAAATAAATAGACTTCTAGAATCCTTGAAAATAGCTCCTATATGAAAATTTTATTTTCCCTATATTTTTGTACTGTAAAATATAATCCAGCAGGATAAAATCACCTGCAACAATTTGGCAAGTATACGAACTATTTGAAAGTGAACAAATATTTTCATGAACACAGTTAAGATCAAGAAATAGAAATGTAAACATTGCTGTCTTTAGTATTAAGTATCTTTATTACAATTGCCATTAGCTTGTTGGTTACATGTTCTTTTACTATTTTTATTAGTTAATCTAGAGGTTAGAGCATGCACTGTGGACATACAAAATCTGTTATAAAATCGTAGTTTATCAATTTCTCAAATTTTAAGGATCCCAAATTTAAGGAGTTTAGAATATTTTAACTTTATGTGTCTTTCTCACTTATGATCCCTTGTTGCCATGTGTATGATGCATATTTTAAACTCCAGAAAATGTTCTTTTGATTTCTTTCATTCATTGATAACTGATTTTTTATGAATATATGTACTGATTGATTTTGTCTTGGAGGTTCCTTGTGACTTAAACTTACCAATATAGTTATTTTCCTGTTTCTAGCCAATATAATTCTGAGACTGTGTCTTACAGGATGGGATTTTCACATTTTGTTGTCCTAACTATGAGTTTTTCTTGTCTTTATTTCTGAGGGATATTTTTGGTAGAAAAAAGAATTCATGCCTGTCAGTTATTATTTTGCCACTGTTGGGAATTATCTTTCCATTGTTTTCTGGGTTTTATCTTTCTTGTGGAAAAATTAGCTTTTGATATTATTCTTTTAAAGTTATCTTTTAGGGGTGCCTGGGTGGCTCAGTCAGTGTCCAACTTCGGCTCAGGACATGATCTCATGGTCCATGAGTTCAAGCCCCGCATCAGGCTCTATCCTGACAGCTTAGAGCCTGGAGCCTGCTTCATTCTGTCTTCCTCTTTCTCTCTACCCTTCTCCCACTCACACTCTGTCTCTCAAAAGTGAATACAGGTTAAAAAAATTTAAAAATATATATATCTTTTAAAATATTTTTACTTTAAATTAAATTTTCTATTTTTTTTTTGGTAGTCACATATTCATATACAGTTCTAAGAAACACAGAGAGATGCTATGTACCCAGTTTTCCCAACTAGGAACATCTTACAAAACTAGAGTACAGTATTGGGAATACAGATTCTTATTGTAGTTTTAATTCCTGCTTGCCTAATCTTCACTTCAGGTATGGCTAATCTTCTGTTACCAAGAACTGAGAGTCCACATTCAGTGGCTTTATCTTTTACAATCTAAAATTTCCACTTGAAAATTTAACATTTTTCTCATTAATTGTACTTTTATGACGAATGTTAAGAAAATAATTTTAGGATGTGTGCACCCATTTCTGACACAATGAACAGGGTTTAGTAAATAAATCATTATATATCTGTACCATAAAATTCCTTGCTGTTTTTGAAATGGTGATATAGACAAATACCTAACTATCTGAAGTGATCATCTTAAAATATTATCTATATATTATATACTATATTAATTACTGTTATAGTCTAACATAATATGATTAAAATACAATACATTATATAATCTGTAAGTACTTCAGGATATACTTTTCATCCATTTTGTTCTTATCATATTTTCCAATTTTCTTGTGGTCCATGAACATGGAAAAAAGAGTTGTTCATTTATATATACACAAATATCTTCTCAGGAGGGCATTGATAACATAAGCAATGATTACTTTAGCACAGTATTGATTGGGCCTCATAAAAAAATAGGCAATGTTTCTCAGTAGAATAATTTTAGGACAAGCTTTAAAATGATTTAAAGTAGGTCTGGACAATATAGTTAGAGTCATTCTGGTTTACCAAAGACAATAAAGGGGAACAAATGACTCAGCTGGACCTAGATCCTAGACCTTTTCTATCTGGATTCACTTGTGACGAACTTTAAGGTGTTCCTCATGGAATTCATGCCTCCATGTAATCCCTTCCCCTTGAAGTCTGGATGTGACCTGTGATTCGCCTCTGAGAAACAGATATGGCAAAAATGTTGATATATTATTCACCTGATTGTACTGTACTACATTATATTTTATAAGACTGATTGATAACAGACTTCTCAGATCTCTTCCTACTTGTTTGATGAAGTAAATGGGCTACATTAGGGAAGCCCACGGAGCAAGAACTGGGTGCAACATGTCAAGACTCCAGGTAATACTCAAGAGCTGAGGAAAATTCTGAAGCTCTGAGGTCTGTAGCTGAAAGTAATTAAATGCTTCCAATAACCAGGTGAGCTTAGAAGCAATCTCAAGCCTCAGGTAAGATCATGGTCCTGATGGATACCTTGATTCCAGTCTTGGGAAAGACCCTGCAAAGATCCAGCTAAGCCATGAACAGACATCTGACCTACAGAAACTCTGAGGTCATAAATAAGAGTTGTTTTAAGATGCTAAGTTTGTGTACTTTGCTATATAACAGAAAACAAAAAAACAAATGTATATCGCCTGCCAGACGTCTGCTTACTTTATGTGCCACAGCCACACTGGTCTCCCTTCAGAATCACAGTGCTCCTTTAGCCTGTTGCCATGCTACATCCGGACTCGCCACCCAGGTTCAAGCTCTTCTTAACTTCCCCCACTGTCCGTACTCCCTTCATACATAGATTCTCTTCATGTGGTTAAAACCTAACATCGTTTGGTACCAATATTACTCAATGGTCACACACATGTCACTCCTGCAGGCCCTCCAAAGTAGACCAACCAGTGCCTTCTCTGTAATCTAGGCTCACAGCATCAATAGGACTGGAAAGTTCACAGTTTCCTCCTAATTTAATACAGGGCTTCACCCAAAGCATCCAATATAATTCTATGATGGATATATGCACGAATGAATTCATTTTTTGAGTAACATTTGGGATCTGGAGAAAATTCATGTTCAAGGATTCTCAAAAAAAAAATCTATTGGGTACTTAAAATAAAGCTTTATAAAATTATTTCCACTGAGCCCAAAAATAACACTGAGGGATCTTGAGGATTATATATAAAAATAATAGAAAGAGAGCTGCTTGTTTTTCTTCCATCTCAATGATAGGAAGGAAACAATTAACTTACCTGGCCAGGCTTTGAATTTTCACAGACAACAATATCATATTCCCTGGCAAGTTCAGGTGGATTGTCATTGACATCCAGAACTCTAATACCCACTGTCACATGGCTCAGCAAACCAGGATTGTCTGCAAAACACACAGGGATATATTTAGTATTTCTATGCACACTTTGGAGGCTTGGGTTAAAACAAATCTCCCTACTATTGTAGCTTGTCGCCATCTCCATATGCTGCAACAGGACTTTTGGCAAAAGACAACTTTATGATGGCACTCTTTGCGAGAACTCATTAACTTACAGAAAAATGAAAAATGAACACCAAGGCATGACATGCATGCTAAAATGATATTTTGTCATATCAAGGAAATTACATGTTATTCAGGAACTGGAGTGGGAGAAAGTTGTCAGAATTCATTGTATGCTGTCAGAGTCTGAGGGATGAACAATTGGTTTCATCATTAATCTAAGAAAAGCATCGCAGTTGGTAAAAAAAAATACATAATGTTTAAAAAGTTCAGGGTTTCAAATCTAAATAAACTTGGGGAAAATAAAAAGTACAATTTCTTTACACAAATGATAATTTTCTTCTTTTGTTTAAAGTGTATTTATTTATTTGAATGAGAGACAGAAAGAGCATGAGCAGGAAAGGGGCAGAGACAGAGAGAGTATTTTAAGCAGGCTCTGTGCTTTGTGCGAAGTCCAACATGGGGCTCAATCTCATGATTCTGAGATCATGAGCCAAAATCAACAGTTGGACACTTAATCAACTGAGCCACCTGGTGCCCCAGGATAATTTTCTTCTTATAGAAAAAATGCATGCAGTGTGTGATATTAAGTCATATTTGGGGAGAAATAAAGAATAATTTAAATCAGAACTTACCATAGAATTAATATGTAACTCTGGTAGATATAAAAATATTATAGTTAATACTCTAAAATATGTCTTAAACACATATTTTTTAAAAAATCTTCCCATGGGGCGCCTGGATGGCGCAGTCGGTTAAGCGTCCGACTTCAGCCAGGTCACGATCTCGCGGTCCGTGAGTTCGAGCCCCGTGTCAGGCTCTGGGCTGATGGCTCAGAGCCTGGAGCCTGTTTCCGATTCTGTGTCTCCCTCTCTCTCTGCCCCTCCCCCGTTCATGCTCTGTCTCTCTCTGTCCCAAAAATAAATAAAAAACATTGAAAAAAAAAAAACTTTAAAAAAAAAAATCTTCCCATTTTTCAGTAAGTTTATTAATTCTGAGATGGAAGAAAAAGACAAATTTTTGGTTTTATTTACATGTTAGAGCTATTAAATGCAGGATTAATAATTGGAAAACTAAATATATATATTTTATTGCTGATATTTGTTATTACCTTTAAAAACTCCAAAATTAAAAAAAATAGACTAATACATGTAAAAAAGGACTACTAAAAAAGACAAAGTCTAGACCTATTTATAAATTATCAAAGCAGAACATGAGAAGGCAGAAACTAACTATATTGGAAAAAAGGGGATATGGATATACATATATAGAGAGAGAGATACTGAAAATAGTAAGAACATGCATGGAATAAAAAGTGCCAGAAGTAGCTTTAAAAGGAATAGAAAATTTGAGGAGGAGCACAATAACTAAATAAAATCAAATTTCACTTAAAAATAATTTTTCAGGGTACCTGTGTGGCTCAGTCAGTTAAGTATCCAACTCTTGATTTTGGCCCAGGTCATGACCTCATGGTTCCTGAGTTCAGGCCCCATGTCAGGCTCTGTGCTGACAGCAGAAAGCCTGCTTGGGATTCTCTCTCTTTCCCTTTCTCCAAGCCCTTCCCCTGCCTGTGCTCTCTCTCTCTCTCTCTCTCTCTCTCTCTCAAAATGAATAAATAAGCTTTAATATAATAATAATAACATTATTACATTATTAACATTAACATTATTAACATAATAATTAACATTACTATATAATAATAATAATAATTATTATTATTAATGATTATTTCTGGGGATCTGAGTGGCTAAGCCTATTCAGCGTCCAACTCTTGATTTTGGCTCAAGTCATGATCTCATGGTCTTGAGATCAAGTACTCTGTCAGGCTCCACACTAGGCATGGAGCCTCCTGAAGATTCTTTCTCTCCTTCTCCCTCTGCCCCTCCCTCTGCTCCTCTCCCTCTGCCTTCTCTCCCTCTCTCTCTCTCTCTCAAAATAAAAATAAATATTTTTCTAGGGGTGCCTGGGTGGTTCAGTCCATTAAAAATCTGGCTCTTGATTTCGGCTCAGGTGATGATCTCAAGATATATGAGTTGACACACGGCACTGACAGCACAGAGCCTCTCCTTATCTCAGGAGAGATTCAGATTCTCTCTCCTTCTGTCTCTGACCCTTCCCCCCTCTCAAAAATAAGCAAGTGTTAAAAAAATAATATTTTTTTCTAAAGAGAAAAACATCTAGATTATTTTACCTAAAATTAAAGAAACAGGCAATTGCAGTCTTATACATCTCTTTCCAGGAAAACAGTGGAAGAAGAAAATACCCTAAAGCTTGTTTTCCATGGCTTGTGAAATGTTGGTATCAATCCCAGACACTCTCACTGATAAGAGATTTTAGGGGTAAACAGCCTAAACAAGACACTGGTGTGTAAAAATAATATATATACATATAAACGTATATCTGGCAATTTAGTTCCATGCTTGCTTAGTTTAGCATTAAAGGAAAGAAGAAACAAAGGAAGGAAGGAAGGAAGGAAGGAAGGAAGGAAGGAAGGAAGGAGGAAAGGAAGGAAGGAAGGAAAATGCAGAGGAAGAAATGAGGAAGGACGTTTTAAAAAGCACAAAAATTACTCAAAAAGTTAACGCATTAAAAGAGGAACAAAAAAACCCATAATCTCCTCATCACATATGGAAAAACCAAGATTTAGAACACAATATCCATGTATTATAAACACAATGAAACAAAGCAAAACAAACAAATCACAACAAAAACAAAAAACAAAAACTCTCAGTGAACTAGAAACAGAAATGTGCCCTCTCCAACTGATTAAGGGTACATTAAACAAATAACAACAACAAAACAACAGCATACATTATTCTTAATGGTGAAAAACTAACTAGAATTAATTAACAAAGCTATAAGGAAACTAGAAATAAATCTAACAAAGTAAATGAAAGACCTATATGCAAACACTTTATTGAAGTGTTTTATTTAACTTATTTAGACTTCATTAAAGAACATCTAAAGAAATGAAGAGCTCTACCATGTGTGTGGTTAGGAAGACAAAAATAACACAAATAAAACCAACCTTTCCAAATTGATGTGCGTATTGGCTTGCCTGGGTGGCTCAGTTGGTTAAGTGTGGACTTTTGGTTTTAGCTCAGGTCATGATCTCAAGGTTCGTGGGATCAAGCCCCATGTCAGGCTCTGTGCTGATGGCATGGAGCCTGCTTGGGATCCTCTCTCCCTCTCTCTTGGCCCCTCCCCTGGTCTCTCTCTCAAAAGAGTATAAACTTTAACAAAAAGCAAATTGATGTGTATATTCAATGTAACCTATTGAAAATCCCAATGTTCATAGAATTAAAAGCTGATCCTAAAATTTATAATTACTAAGATTATTCAGACTTATATGGAGGAGCACAGTAAAGAATCCTTGCTCTACAATTTACGAGGCTTATTATATGATACCAGTGGCTACACTATTGTCACTATGTAAATCTCTCTCTTACTTTCTAGATGTCATATCTGATTTTTCCCTTGTATTCTTTTATTTCCCAACTAGGTACTTGTTCACCTTTTAAGAGCAGACCAAAGCAATCTGTTTTAGAAATCTGAGGCAAGAATAATTTTATTGGCTCTAGTCATTAGTATCAGCAGCCTTAATTGTCCCTGCATAAATAGTTCTCTGCTCATTTTCCAAGAAGGCAGAATTAGAAGCAAGCTTAGTGTAGTTAGGGATAAAAACAACTGTTTTGTAGGAGAGGATTCTGGAAAGACTACATCTTGAGAAAAGCCTACAACAAAAGAGTTAGGTGTCTGATTGTTTTCAGCCTTTGCCTTCTCAGTGTCCCCACTCTGTCTTGCTCACGACGTCCTCTGGACTGGAATGGCCTTGCACTCATTCCATACCAGAGTCCAGGAAACTCCACTCTTCTAGATGGAAATGGACTCTATGTTTACCAAATATTGCTTTATTAATTCAATGCATAATTACTATTCCTTTCCTTAATGGCGAAAAACATAGTGTTCAGCAGCAAATGACAGATTGTGTTCTGTGGGGAAGCTGAATGGATTCTAAGCTTAGTGTGGTTGGGACTAATGACCTGTGTGCCCTGCCCTGCCACGGCAACCACAGGAGATACTGATGAAGAGATACGAGAAACAGAACGTTGGAGTAAGCTTACTGTCATTACCGATGCAAATCGAATAACTGCTGTCTATTTACTAAATGTCGGATGATTTGTAAAAACTGTGCCTTTAATTCCATAAAATTAGAGGCTGGAAACACACGATGGTTTTGTAGCCACTTGTAGCCTACCTGTGTACATTCTGGTATTTTCTGCTCAATAATAAAATTAGCTAATTCTAAATTAGCAAACTGGCAGGTGCCTTTGGGTTCCTCTTTCTTATTTCCCATGGCCCTTGAGTTAGTATGTTACCCTTCAAATGACAATAACTGTACCTATAAAATGTGTACATGTTCAAGTGTGTTAGAAGCATTTTTCTCTGGCAAAAATTAGATAATGTTCCTGAAGTTCTTAATGCAACGTTTCTGTTATTGCTATTATTACTTTTGTCTTCATGCTTTATTTCTAGAAATTGATGTTTTTAATTGATGTATAATTGACATAGAATATTACATGAGTTTCAGGCGTACATCAAAGTGATTTGGCAATTATATATATTACAAATTGCTCACCAGGATAATTGTAGTTACCATCTGTCATCATACAAAGTTATGATAATATTAGTGGTTACATTCCTCGGGCTTGAATTTTCACTCCTGTGACTTATTTATTTTATAATTTGAAGTTTGTACTTTTTAATCCATTTCACCTGTATCGCCTACCCACCCCACCCCGTACACCTTCTTCCTCTCTGGCAACCACCAGCTCTTTCTCTGTATTTAGGAGTCTGTGTCTGTTTTTTCTTGTTTCTTCAATTTTAAGTCTTGTGATGGCAGAGTAAATATACTGAAATCAGACGAATTTAAGTATGAATCCCCTTTTCCAGCACTCTTTAGGAAAGTGAAATTTGTAAAGGTATTTATTATTTCTATACCTTGATTACTTAACGTGGTATCCGTTATTTGACTTCCCAAATTGTGTTTCTGAGAAACAATTAACAAAGTCATGTAAATTTTACAACACTGATCCTCAGAGAGCAGACCGCACATCTGAATCCTTTCTGAAGATCACAAACAAAACAGAAACAAAACTTACAGCATGCTGGCGATCCTATACATTTCCATTCCAGCAGAAACTACACTATAAAAAATCACCCATGCTTCATGTAATGCCAATATAAATGCAACTCCATGAGCAGAATGCCCTCCATGAAGATAGGGATTCAGTGAAAGTATTGGCGTAGGATATTTCAATGCAATTGCAAGCTTGATACTATGATTTTTAGAGAATTTTCCATGACTTGAGGAACAATCCATTCTATCCAGTGAGTTTATTTGAAAAGTCTGATACGTGCATGCCACTCTGATTAGTTCACTAATAGAATGGACCGTCCTTTTGCATTTTTAAGGGGGTGAGCAATGAAAGGATAATAAATTTTTCCTCATCAGATACAATCAGAATATGAAAGTGGTTCATTAATTACAGCAAATCTGTTAACATACGACAACATTAATGAAAATCATATGTATATATTTCAAATATTTGTATTAAAATATCTGAATATCTTATCATTCACTGATCTCTAAACTGTGAGGTACAGATAAGGCCTTATTTCTGAGCATAGATCTGCTGCTTGGGGTTCAACTTCACCATTCTTGAAAGAAATCCCACTCACTGCAGCATTTATGGGCTCCGAATTTATTCCAAGTGAAGGAAGCACATGAAAATATGTTCAAAGAAGTTTTAAGCACAGCAGCATTATAATGAAACTCCCTGAAATTTTATAATAGTCTTATTTTTCTCCAAAATGACAACTCTTTGTTGTTGTTGTTGTTGTTAGTTAAAATCACTTTTATCAAGTCTTAGGAAAACTTAAGCTTGAATTACACAAATCCTGATTCCATTATGCACATATCTGACATCACTTGGTATAATAATTTAAATAAATGAAATAATTACAAAGACAAGTTTATCAGGATTTGAAAAAGAAATTCAGGAAGTAAACTTTGGATTTTGGCCAGGATATAGCAAATGATACCAGACTAAACTGCTTATTTAGAGGCTATAGAACTGAAAATATAGAACTGAAAATAGACAGTGAAGAACTATGCTTCCTGAGAGAAGAGAGAGGCCTAAGCTCCCAAGATCTCCTCCAGCTTTGATATTACATTCATCATAACCACATGGGATATAGTCCAGGGAGGAAAGGCTAGTTGTTTAACATTCAAAAATCAATGAATATCATTCACCACACACACATAATTATTTCAATAGATGCAGAAAAGAGATAACAAAACATAACGCCTGTATTTGATTTCAAGAAGGAAAAAAAAAACTCAGTAGATTAAGAAGAGAAGAGGTTTCCTTAACCTGAATAATTGTATAACAAAACCTACAATTGTCGTACTTATAAGGGAAAGATTGAATCTTTTTTAATGTTTTATTTATTTTTAAGACAGAGAGAGCATGGGTGGGGAAGGGGCAGAGAGAGGGAGACACAGAATCCGAAACAGGCTCCAGGCTCTGAGCTGTCAGCACAGAGCCCCACGTGGAGCTTGAACTCACGAGCTGTGAGATTATGACCTAAGCCAAAGTCGGACGCTCAACCTACTGAGCTACCGGGACTCCCTGAAAGATGAATGTTTTAACTTAAGGATCAGAGAAAACGAAAAAAGGCAGGGATACATTCTGTAGCAATTCTCCTGAGAATCATGTGAAAGCAATTAGACAGAAAAAGAAATAAATGTTATGTCAATTGCAAAGTGAGAAACAAATCTATATTTCACAGATGAACATCTGTGTAGAAAAGACCAACTAATCTACAAAAAGCTACTGCCACTAGCTTATATTTATTTCTATGACAATTAAAATAAACAAACAAATACCAAATTTATATAATGTGAAAAAAATATAACCACATAAAATATGCTCTATATCTGCATGCTAAAACCTATAAATATTGGTTACATAAATTTAAAATACGTACAGGTGCCCGAGTGGCTCAGTCAGTTAAGCGTCTGACTCTGGTTCAGGTCATGATCTCACCGTCCGTGAGGTCAAGCCCCACATTGGGCTCTGTGCTGACAGCTCGGAGCCCGGAGGCTGCTTCAGATTCTGTGTCTCCCTCTCTCTCTGCCCCTCCCCTGCTCATGCTCATGCTCTGTCTCTCTCTCTCTCTCAAGAAATAAACATTAACAATTTTTCTTTTAAATACAAAAAAATAAAATACTTAGATAACTAGAAACATACATTATGTTCATAGATAAAAGGCTCAATAATTTTGAGATACCCATTCTCCTAAACTTGAACTACAGATTCAATGCAATATGAATAAAAATTCTAGCTTATATTGTTGAAGAATTGATAAGCTGATTCTAAAACGTACCTGAAAAAGAAAATGTCCTAAGTTAGCCCAAACAATTTTGAAAAAAGAAGAAAGATGCTGAACGTACTTTCTGATTTTAAGTGTTGCTAAACAGCCACAATAATCAAGACCATGGTATTAGCATAAGACTATATATGTGTGTGTGTGTTTTATATTACATTATATATCATATCATATTATTATCTGCTGATATGATTAATGGTACATACAAAAGAGAGTCCAGAAATTAATCAAAACATTAATGGTCAACTATTAGTGGACAAAATTAACAGATTATTTATTTTATTATTTTTTAATGTTTACTTTTGAGAGAAAGAGAGACTAAGCATGAGCAGGGGAGGAGGAGAGAGAGAGGGAGACACAGAATCTGAAGCCAGCTCCAGGCTCTGACCTGTCAGCACAGAACTCAATGTGAGGCTCAAACCCATGACCTGAGCTGAAGATCATGACCTGAGCTGAAGTCAGACGCTTAACTGCCTGAACCACACAGGCACCCTGACACAATTATTAAATAGAGAAATAAGAGCATTTATAACAAATCGTCAATCAAGTGGAAATTCATATTTGAAGTAAATTAAACTTGACCCTTACATCTTAGGCTTTTTGTTGTTGTTGTTGTTTTTATGTTTATTTATTTTTGAGAGACAGAGAGGGTGTGCGTGAGCAGGGGAGAGGCAGAGAGAGAGGGGGGAGAGAGAAAGAATCCCAAGCAGTCTCTGTGCTGCCAGTGCAGAACCCAACAGTGCAGAGTTCCAGGGGCTGGAACTCACTCACAAACTGTGAAATCATGACCTGAGCCGAAAACAAGAGTCAGACATTTAACCAACTAAGCCACTCAGGCGCCCCAACACTTATATCTTATCATGTATATAAAATACTACTCAAAGTAAACCACCGAACAAAATATAAAACCTTAAATTTAAATATATAAGAACAGATAGGTTAATATTTTGTTACCTTGTGTTTACTAAAGAATTCCCTAAAGTATGTTCAGATTCATAGAAAGATATTAAAACATCTTTTCTTAAATGTTTACAATTTCAAGTAACACACAAGCTGAGACTTTAGGACAGTTAATATAATTTTGGAACTGAATGCAAACATATTTTAGGGTGGAATTTTTCTGCATTAAACAAAATATTAAGTAAGAACTTTAACTCATATATTAAAGAAGCATAATAAATTCTGGGTCAATCATATGTATTTATTATAAACATGTTAAACATTCTCTCTTTGAAAAACATTTGAGAATACTTCGAAGAATATATTATATGCTCCTGGTATGTGCACCAATTACATATATTGAGAACATTTATATTTACAATAGGAAACATGTACAGGATATGTTATATCAGCAGTATCAATAATACATGAAGCTATAAAAACTGAAAACAATCAAAATGCATTGGACTTTTTAAGCCCAGATTAAAAAAGATTGATTTTTTCATCATAGTAAAGATAGAAAAACAAAAACAAACAAACAAACAAAAAACTTCGGCTGTATTTCTTTACCTGGATGGATCTCATAATAGCACTGATTAAAAAAAAAAAAGTTAATATAATATTAACCCATTTATAATATATAATATCCATGTACCAAAGATGTAGTTATATACATAAATATGGAAATATAAATGTCCAAAACATATTTGGTAAAACGATAAAGAAAAGAAAGGGACAAAATAATACAAAATTCAATATTGATGAGCTCTGGTTGGAATAAAGAAGGATGTAATAGTGTATTTCAAGCTTATTGCTTTGAGGTAAGGGCTCTTAAATTGGTGTTCAATTTATTATTTAAACGGATTACATACTTGATATATCAATATATTTGATATATATTGTAATTCTAATTGGAAAACATTTGGTACAATTACTTAAATTTATTCAAATATTAACAGAGATAGATGTGTGTATACATAATGTACACATGCCCCACATATGTATACACATTTTCATTCATTATATCAAGTTATGTTTTAATTTCTAACTAAGGACAATTTTCATAGTTGAGTTATCAATGTCTTCCTTATGAGTTGTGAAATTTGTGCTTTTATAAAACTTTCTCTATTTCCAAAGTCTTAGTGTGTTAACCAACATTTCAAGTTTCATTTTTGTCTTCTACATACTACAATTACTTATTTTGGTTCGTTGTGATGTAGATAAGTTTACTTTCATTTCGCGAGCCAGATTCATAATTGTGTCTTCATCCGTTTGTTCAAGTGTCCATCCATTCTCCCTACTGACTGGCACGCAACCCAGCCTTGTAGCACCTGACTGTGTGGTTCTTAGAAAATACAGCTTGTGTCAACACGGGTTTTAAGTTGCTCTGTGGTTTAGTATGTCATTAATTGTTACTATATTTTGCTCTGTGTGCTTGAAAATTATATTTGTTCTTTAAATTTACTCATTGGCAGATAATCAAATATCAAGTGCTTTTATTTTGTTCCATGAAACACTTTTATAATTACTGCCTTTTTTGGTCTAATTCATAAAACATGTCTGAGAGAGGTCTATTAACTGTTTCCTGTAAGATTATGTTTTATTTACTTTAAAGATAGTTTATTAGGCTCATAGAAGTTTCAAATTATTATATCACTTTGATGACATATACTATATGTCAGTATGGCAAGACCTTCTCATCATCACGATAGCTTTTTGTTTTAAAGTATATTTTGTTTAACACTAACAGTTCTAATACTAACAGTTTTGCCAGATTTCTTTTGCTTAGAATTATCTTTTTATTACTGTATTCTTTTATTTTAAAACTATCCACACCTCTATATTTCATATGAGCCTATTACAAGTACCATAAAGATGATTTTCTTACTTTGCTTCAGTATGTTTTCCTTTTTTTTTAAACAGGAGAGTTTATTATAATTATACCACTTTGGTTACTAATATATATTTTTACCACTTTATTGTATGCTTCAAACTTGTCCTAATATTTTGTCTTTATCCCTTCTAATATTATCTTCCAGCATATTGTTTAAGGTTTTATCCTTGTTATGTCCTCTCTGTAATTTTAAATATGTATACTAAATTTCTTTCCTTTTTTAACTCAGAAATATTAACATGCTTGGGTATCTCGGGAAAATATAAGAACAATCAACATCTTTACTCTTTTTCTAAATACTGTAATAACTTTTTAAAAAAAAAATTTTAAATGTTTATTTTTGAGACAGAGACAGAGCATGAATGGGGGAGGGGCAGAAAGCCAGAATCCAAAGCAGGCTCCAGGCTCTGAGCTGTCAGCACAGAGTCCGATGTGGGGCTTGAACCCATGGACTGTGAGATCAAGACCTGAGCTGACGTTGGACACTCAACTGACTGAGCCACTCAGGCGTCCCTGTAATAACTTTTTTTAATGTTTGTTTGTTTTGAGAGAGAGAGAGAGAGAGAGAGAGAGAGAGAGAGAGAGTGAGAGAGTGCACTTGTGTGGGGGTGGGGCCGAGAGAGAGGAGAGAGACAGAACCCCAAGCAGGCTCCACACTGACTGTGGAGCCCAACACGGGGCTCGATATCATCATCTGAGATCATGAGGTCATGACCTGAGCCAAAATAAAGAGTTGGACACTTAACCAACTGAGCCACCCAGGGAACCCCACCATTGTAATAACTTTTAAATGTTTCAATTTGGATCAAGTTTCTCACAAGTTTATACCTGTAAGTAATAATGATAATATTGAGAAGATGATGATGATACTTATGGGTTTGTTAATCTATCAAATTTGACGTTTTGTTATTACAAAGAAAGGTGTCCTCATGTGTACCATTTCCTTTGTCATCATTCCTTATTGAATCTTAAACCGTCCTTTGGAGATAATTTTATTTCTTTTTAATAAATTCTTTAATAGCAGTGTAAACTTTCTCATATTGGTTGTTTGAAATTTTTTCTGTATTACGCATTTTCTGTTTCTATTGTCACAGAGTTATTGAGGCCAAGGTGATCTAAAATGATTTGTAAGAAGTATCATATACTCAATTTTCTAATGGGTAGAACTTTCACATTTTCATCCCCCTGACCCAGAACTAAAGTGAAAACTGAAGATACACATTACCTCTATCCTGTAGTCGGCAGGGCGTGTGTGTGTGTGTGTGTGTGTGTGTGTGTGTGTGTATCTATTTTGGGTCACTCATTATGAGTGCCATGTTTTGGAACCTTACTTTATTTGGGAATATTTATCTTCCTTACAAGAGAGCTACATGGTATTATTTATTTAAAAGGGATATTCAAGTAGCTCTCTAGATAATAGATTAAAAGAGGCTAGGGTTAAGTGCAAAATATCATTCAGGAAGCTATTGGAGTATTCCAGCTGAGGGCTGATGCTTATTTGGACAGGGATGGGAAAGAGCAAAATGTGATGAAGCGGTTGACTTATGCATACTTTTTAAAGTATAGCTGATGGAAGTTTCTGGTGAGTTGGATGTATAGCATGAGAGAAAAAGAGGAGTCAAATATGACACTGAGTGATTTCATAAGCAATCTGGACTAAAGCCATCACTATTGTGATAGTTAATTCCCTGGAGGAGTGGATTTAGGGAGAAATTGGATTTTGAGCAAAATATTTACTTGGAGCTTTCTGAGTTTGAGATCTCCTAGAGGAGTTATTAAGCATCTAATATGGATTTCAAGGGAAAAGCGGATGTGTATTTCCATTTGAGAGTCATCTACATGTAGGTGTTATGCAAATCCACTAGACTGAATGATGTTACATGGGCAATAACTCCAGGTAAATCCGAAGTTTGAAAATCAGAATGCCCCACCATTCAATGAATGGAGAGATGAGGAGGAACTATGAAGCACACTGAGATAGAAGAATGAGCAAAGGAAGAAAAGCATCTGGAGAATGCTGAGTCCATAAGCCAAAGAAAGAGCCTGTGTCTTGAAACAGTTGTCAGTTGTACCAAATGTTGCCGCTTTGCTGAACAAATGGAGGAGAGAATTATACTTTATAGTTTGGAATATGGAGGACAGGTATCATTTTGGTGAAGTCAAAGAGGCAAGTCTTTGTAGAGTGGATTTGAAAGAGACTGGGAACAGAGAATTCAGGGTGTGAATATAGGCAACCCTTTCAAGGAGTTTATCAGGAAAGGGAACACTAAGGTTGTATCTGAAGAGAAACACTAGATCGAGGTAGGTTTTCAGTTTTTGTTTAAGTTTTATTTTCAGATAGAATATAAAGCCTATTTTTGAGGACAGAGGAATTATGTATCAGACAGGGGCAA
This sequence comes from Panthera onca, assembly GCF_046562875.1. Taxonomy (NCBI): domain Eukaryota; kingdom Metazoa; phylum Chordata; class Mammalia; order Carnivora; family Felidae; genus Panthera; species Panthera onca. Next base: position 15,666,062 of record NC_138339.1, read on the forward strand.
ATGAAGATGTGGGGAGGAAATAAATGACAGTGCATAGACTGAGGGTGAACAAGAAAGGTCAGGATTTCAGGCGTACACGGAGGGGTGGTCATAAGCCTGGAATGGAGTGTTCACTCCCAGTAACCTGAAGGGAGATAGATTTAAGGAAACTAAGGACCACAGTATTAGTTAGGTTGGTAGACACAATGGCAGGACGCTGTGGAAACCCTTTCTTGATTGTTATTATTGAATAAGAATTAGAGAAGCAAGATTATCTGAGGTATGCAAGGAACCTGGCAAAAGTTTTGGAAATTTGAGGAGCAAGGAGAACTACAAGATAAATATCTAGCACTGCTGTACAGAATTGTTTCAGTGATCCAAGTTCCTTTGGAATGAAGAAATTTGTTCTAATGCTTCTAGAATTTGATACTGATATCGGGATAGTGCAATGTCTAAGAATTCAAATGTATCAACATTTGAATAGATGCAAGATGTCAGAATAGAATAGAATATATATCATAATTTCCTCACCAAAATTCTCCCCATGGGTAGAACTCAAGAGGTTTCAATGGAATTGCCTACAAGTAAAGATCAAAAATGGGCCTGGAAGGTCCTGAGCTAATGTGAATAACCCCACACATTTTGCCATAATTCATCTCCTTATGGGCACATATTATGTGTTAAATACAATTTTTTTGAAAAAAAGTCAATGGTGATTAGTTGAAACCTAATTGGAACAATATTTTTAATGGACATCTGAAGGGATAATTTATCTCACTCTGGATGTGAATGAGGATGAGTGCAACCCAATTTAAGGTAGCATTCATCCTGTGACCATATTGAAAGTTAGCATAGTACTTGGTGCTTGTTACTATAAATTGACAGCTCTAAAGCAAAACATGAAATAAAAAGGAATGCAGAAAAGGGAAAAATATATCACGGAGAAATAAAGACAGGGACCCGATCAACATAACTCTGAAGCCTAATTTACCTGTGAAGTTTAAGGTATGTGGGCCGATACATTTCTTTTAAATCTTAGAACAAATTGAATTAATTTTACATATTTTGTAGTTCTCTGTTCCATGGCAACAGGTAACTAATACGCAGACATATACATGCATAAACATATATTTCATGGAAGTATTTTATTGTATTACTTTTGATCATTAGTTAAAGAAAACCAATTTGTTTGGTGTTCTTCCTTTTATGTGCTAAGGAAAAAGTGTCAAATAAGATCCTTTTGTGTGTTAGGTGAAATTACTAATACGAACACACTTGTGAAAGGCGAATTTCATATATCAAAATAAGCACACTGACAATAGCAAAATAATATGTAGAACCTCGAGAGACTTTAACCACCCACTCTTCAGTGATGGAATTTTGTATTGCTTCATGCTGCTGCTAACAAAATTTTATTTCAGATTAAAAAGCAACAAGGATGAATTAATAAAATCTAAATTTAACTCCCATCACCCAAAGTTACAATTGGATTAAATTTGAAATTTGTAGATCCTAATCTTTGAATATGTTTGCACAAAAATTGAAAAAAAAAAAAAACTAAAAAGATTGAATAAATACAGTAAAACATTGGACTGTGAGTTACTTGTTCTGTGAGTATTCTGCAAGATGAGTAAACATTTCTAGTAAATTTTAACTTGATAAATGAGCAATGTCTTGCAATATGAGTAGTACATGATGCTGAGTATCACATGATCACAACTGAGCCAATGGTTCTTCTCTCTCTCTCTCTCTCTCTCTCTCTCTCTCTCTCCCTCCCTCCCTCCCTCCCTCCCTGCAGGATTGTGGGTGATTGTCTCCCATGTTCAGATGCTTGTTCTCAAGCCGCAGTGTTTGACACAAATCAGTGACTTTTCAGAACGCTGGAAGGAGCCCACAACTGGCACTAGTATATTTTTTGTCACTTCAAAGCATCTATGGACAGTCCTTTGCTTTTCCATCCAAGAGTAAGCTGAGGAATGCTTTGCTTCATGCTAGGTCAGGCTGCCTGCAGATATAGACCCTTTCTTCTGCTGCCTTATTGCCATTTACATTAAATACAGTATATGACAAGAAAGAGTTTATTAATAAAGTCAACATCCATGTGAGCATATATAATGGCCTCCATGAAGAAAAAGATTCCAGTGAGTAAATAGACAGCAGTGATTCCATTAGTAATCATGAAAGTTGTCCTACACAATAACCCTCTTCTCTTGTCTCACATCAGCCACGAAGGTTTTCAAAAGTAAGTGCAGGTTAATTTACTTATGTCTCTTTATATTTTGTATTTTCTTTTTTAAAATTTGTTTTAATGTTTATTTATTTTTGAGACAGAGACAGAGTGTGAGCAGGAGAGGGACAGAGAAAGAGGGCGACACAGAATCCAAAGCAGGCTCCAGGCTCTGAGCTGTCAGCACAGAGCCCAATGTGGGGCTGAAACTCACAGACTGCTAGATCATGACCTGAGGGGAAGAGGGATGCTTAACCAATTGAAACACCCAGGCATCCCTATAGTTTGTATTTTCTTTATTATTTTGTATTATATTAGAGTATTATGATCATGTTTATATGAGTATTTTTGGGTTGTGGAATGAATCATCTGAGTTTCCCTTATTTTTTATGGGGAATTGGCTTTGATATACAAGTGCTTTGGATTACAAGCATGTTTCTGGAACAAATTATGCTCGCAAACCAAGGTCTTACTGTAAACAGCATGTAAACTTTGGTTTCTGGACTGTTATGAACATAATTTGTTTAGAGAAATCAAACAGCTGAGGTGAATACTGTAACAATGCACAAAACAAACAACGTTATTGTTTTAACTTGTGAACTCTGGTAAGAGCGGAACCTTTTGGACTCATCAGAAGTATATATTACAGTAGCACATCCCTGGATTTTGCCAACAGCTATCAGCAAGGAATGAACAATAGGGGATCCCATTTTGGTGTATTGATCAGGTGAAATAAACTCTCATATTCAGGGCACAGAATAAGGACAAATAGGATATTTAAGGCAAAATGGGAAATATATATAGTTTAGTTACCACAATGAAGTATTTGGCAATTAAAGTAGATCCAGAAATGAAGGACAAACAATATTCACGTATTTAAAACAGCTTGATGTGTCAGGAAATATTCTTAATATTTGTGAATGCTATGATAAACAAAGATAAACTAGACCTGATTCCTAGATTTGAGATGTTCACAATCTAGTAGAGGTGAAAAGTATTACAATAAAATATGATAAATGTTATACTTAAATCCAATAAGTGATAAGTGCTCTATGAAGGCAGGCACCAAGTGAGAGCATAGGAGGAACTGTAAAATCTGCCTGAGAAGTTGAGCAAAGTTTCACAGATGCTGTGACATATGAACTAGTTCTTAAAAGTAAATAGATGTTTGTAAAGCAGAACAAAAGGGGAAGAAGGCATTGGCAGAGGAACGGATTATAAAATTATTGAAAGAACATGAGGATCTGTGATTAAAAGTGCCATAGACAATTTTTCTGAGAATGAAGCTGAGAACAGACAGGGCTGAGTTTTATAAAGAAAAGCCACACATGTTCTATGCTGTGTTAGTTTCTTAGGCACGCAGGGCATGTGTGTGTACTGATGTCTTTGGGATTAGTCCTAAATGGAGCTATGACATAAGTTAAATTGTGATTGGAAGGAAGCAATGTTTCTTAAAATCAATTTACATTAGAATTGCATAAGTCATGAGGGCACCTGGGGGGCTCAGTCAGCGGTGGTTGAGCTTCTCCTCTTGATTTCAGCTCATGTCATGATCCCAGGGCCCTGGGACCGAGCCCAAGGTGAGCATGGAACCTACTTAAGATTTTCTCTCTCTCTCCCTGTGCCTCTCCCCAGTGCTCCCTCTCTCTCTTTTTAAAATAAACTTAAAAAAAAAAAGAAAAAAGAATCCCATAAACCAGTGGTTCTATAACAAGCATGGGTGAAAACTACCTAGGGAGCCTAATAAAACCCTAGATACTGGACTACGTAAGTCTCTAATTCATGGTGTGCCCAGATAATTGGTCAGACAGTATTCTGTTTGTTTCTATGAGGGTGATTTTAAATTAACATGGAAATTGGTAGACATAAGTAAAGCTGATTGTTCTTCATAATGTGAGTCAGCCAGGCCTTATCCAATCAGTTAAAGACCTTCAAAGAAGGAAAGGCTGACCCTCCCTTGAATAAGAGAAAATTCTCTTGCCTGATTGCCTTTAAACTGAGATAAAGACTATTCCTGGTTTTGGCTTTTAGACTTGACCTGGGACATTGGCTCTGAAGATTTTGGATTTCCCAGCCTCCATGACTGCCAATTCCTTATAATAAATCTCCTTATTGGTTCTGAATCCTTCTGGTCTTGAATCCTACTGGTTGTGTTCCTCTATAGAACCCTGACTGATACAGGCACAGCTGGACACAGAATGCAGGCTAACCTTTACTCATCCTTCATCTCAAAACTGAACCCATGCATTTTCCTTCTCTATGAAACCTTTGCTAATTCCCCGGGAGAGCTTAAGCTACCATGACTTTATGTTTCCTAACCCCTAAAAACCTTATGGCCACAGTGATTATCCATAATGCAATTACATATTTATCTTGTCTTCTGCGTGAGATTCTTGAATTCCTCAAAAGTGAAGTAGGGTCCTCAATGTCTTTAGTGCCTAACATATGACAAGCTTAGCAAGTATCATTTATTAATACATCTGGAGTGAGTTAATTAATACATATTTTAGGATAGAAATGATAAATTATACCATACCAAAGTACTAGAGGTCTTGCGAAGAAAGGAGAAAATTCAAGTGAAAATATGACCAAGAAAGCAGGGAGAGATCAGAAATGAACAGTATTAGCTGGATTTTGCTATTAGTGAGTTAAGACCATAATACCAGGTTCTGAAGAGTAGTGGGGACAAAAATATGCATTATCTTGAGTTTAGGCATAAACAAGTAAATGTAGGAAAACAGTAGCTATTTAGTGGAGAAAAATATATTAAGAATGATTTATTGAGGGCCCACTACTGCCACTATTCTAACAGGGAGTCACATAAGGGGAAGAGTAGGCCATGGCATGCAAGTTTGAAACAATATTTACTCTCTAGTAGAAGGAACAAGCTTTCATCTTTTTTCAGGTATTTTAGGGTCGTCATAGGCAGAATTCTAAAGATGGCAGCATGAGATTCCTGTTTCTTGGTTATTCAATCAAACATGAGTCTAGATTCGGCTGTGTAAGGGTTTTGTTGATGTTGTTCAAGTCCCAATTCAGTTAACTTTAGAATAAAGGGATTATCTGGGTGGGCCTGACCCAATCAGGTGAACTCCTTTGAAAACAGAGTCTTTCTCCAGCTGGTAGCAAAAGAGAAAGTCAAAGAGATTCAAAACATGAAAAGGACTCAATACACTGTTGCTCCTTTGAAGAAGGTAAGGACCACATGAGAAAGAATGCAGGCAGTCTGGAGAAGAAAGCTGCCCTTGCTGAGGACAGGAAGAAAATGGAAACCTCATAACTACATCCTAAGCAAGTAGACTCTGGCAACAAGAAGAATGAGATTAAAGCAGATTCTTCCCCAGCCTCTAGATAAGAACCCATCCCAGCTGACACCTGACTTCAGTCTTACTGGACCCTATACAAGGAATCTAGTGGAACCCTCCTGGACTTCTCACCTATGGAAATCATGTGATTATTTGCTACCCAAAAATAGAAATGTAATGGAAATGACTAAATAGCTATATTATGGATCATATGAATGGAAGGCATTGTTACTTGTACAGAAATATTCCACGTATTTAGTGAGAAAGTACTCTTCTCCAAGAACTGTGATATGTGATGAGAATACAACTCTTTCTATTTCTCTAATCAAAGACAGCTTACTGCATTTATCTAATTCTTAGTGTCTTCTTTAAAATCATGGAGATAATCGGGGTGCCTGTGTGGCTCAGCTGGTTGAGTGTCCAACTTCGGCTCGGGTCATGATCCTGCAGTTTGTGAGTTCAAGCCCTGCGTCGGGCTCTGTGCCTGGAGCCTGCTCCAGATTCTGTGTCCCCCTCTCTCTCTGCCCCTCCCCCGCTCTTGTTCTGTTTCTCTCTCTCTAAAATCATGGAGACAGTCTTATGTCACAGAATGCATTTTTAAAATACATAATAAAATAAACCTCAATCAGTGAAAATATCTGTCCAAAACTTGATGCAATGAACATCAGCTTCCCTAAAGGGCCATGTTAGAAAGAGCACAGCTCTCAGAACCAAACTATCTGGATTCATATTTTGTATGAGTCTCGATTTCCTTATCTATAAAGTGAAAATAATGCCTGTCCTCTCTATTTCAGAGATTTTTGTTAGGATGATGTGTCTGTGAAAGTTGACCATACAAAAGCGAGATATCTTTTAGCTATATTTAGCAGCAGTGGGGAAGGCTTTCATGGACCAGACTCATGCTTTATGCCTTTACCATGTGACTGGGCAGCTGAGTTGACCTAGAACCAAAGAAGAAAAGAGAGCAGAATCGAACACCATGTAAATAAGAGCTGCATGCCATTTGGACCCTACTTACATGTTCAGAGACCCACATGCATTTTTATGCCACCCTATACTCTCACATTGATCCCTTAGCAAGTGGCCCATTCAGCTGAAGAAAGGGATTCTTTTTAGTTTTTTATGTTTTTCTGTGCACAGACGTGGTTTGCTCTCATATACTCTTAAATCCTAAATCCTGGTGCACTGCTTCATCTGCCCAGAAGGGGCATCTTTCTCTTACTTGCACAACACTTAAGGTAGGCTAAACAAAAAACAAAAAACAAAACACACACACACACATACACACACACACACACACACATATATATATAGTACTTTAAACTATAAGCTTCTAGGGGCACCTGGGTGTATCAGTCGCTTAAGCCTCTGAATTGATTTTGGCTCAAGTCATGATCTCAAGGTCATGAGATTGAGCCTCACGTTGGCTCTGTGCTGAGCATGGGGCCTGCCTGATAGTCTCTCTCTCTTTCTCTCTCTCTCTTTCTCTCCCTCTCTCCCTCTGCTCTTCCTCCCACTCACACAACTCTCTCTCTCTCTAAAATTTAAAACAAAACAAAACAAAACTTCTAAATGTCATTCCATAGAGCACCAAGCTCTTCCAAAACTTATATTAAAAAGATGTTTAGAAACCTGATTTCATTTCTGCAAAAGACAACATCAAACAAATGAGTAAACAACAGACCACCTGGGAGAAAATATTTGTAAAATGCACATCTGATGACGATCCCTTAAAGTTTACTTATAAGAAAACAAAACCTGATTAAAAAATGGGCCAAGGACCTTAACAGACCCCTCATCAAAGAAGACATACAGAGGGCAAATGAATGTATGAAAAGATGTTCCATATATTTGTCATCAGAGAAATATAATTAAAGCAACAATGAGATACCACTACGTACCTGACAAAAACTGGCCCAAATCCAGAAACACTGACAACAGCAAATGCTGATGACGATGTAGACCAACAGCAACTCTCATTCATTGTTGGTGGGAATGCAAAATGGCGCAGCCACTTTGGAAAATAGTTTGTCAGTTTCTTACAAACCACATACACCCTTACTATATGATCCAGTAAATTCACTCCTTGGTAACTACCCAAAGAAATGGAAAACTTTTATCCATACAAAAACCTACAAATATGTGTTTATACTGTAGTGGCTTTGTTCATGATTGCAAAAACTTGGAAACAACCAAGGTGTCCTTCAGTACCTGAATTGATACACAAACTGTGGTACATCCAGACAATGGGATGCTATTATTACAAAGAAATGAGCTATCAAGCCATGAAAAGACATGGCAGATCCTTAAGTGTGCCTATATTACTGAGGGAAAAAGCCAATCTGAAAAGGCAACTTACTGTATGATTCAAACTCTATGACATTCCAGAAAAGGAAAAACTAAGGAGCAAATAAAAAGATCAGTGGTCACCAAAATCAGAGTAAGTAGAGACGGATAAGCAGTATACATGGGGTTTTAGAGCAGTGACAATACCACGTATGATACTATAATAATGAATACGCGCCATCATACCTTTGTCTAAACCCAGGGAACACCAAGAACGAAACACGTTAAACTATAGACTTTGCGTGATTATGACGTGTCAATGTAGGTTCATCAGTTGTGACAAATGTATCACACTGGCGGAGGATGCTGATGATGAAGGATGTCATACATGTGTAGATGTGGGGTCTATTTGGGAAATCTCTGTCCCTACCTCTCAATGTTGCTGTGGACCTACAACTGCTCTACCAAAAAATCAAGCCTTAAAAAAAAATCCAGTTTATAAAAAGCATCGAGTACATTTCCGAACAGAATATATTAGTAAATACTTTGGTAATGTGGCTGAATTTAATGTTACTGTTTACGAACAACCGTAAATGGAAGGGCCCCCAGTGATATTTAATAAGGCACTTATGACAAGCAACCGGTGAATGAATGTGCACTTCCTGAAACAGTCTCCAATATGGGTATGAAGTCCTCACTATTTCTCACTCCTTCTACATACCCATTCATAATTAGGATTACATTATGTTTAGTAATGCTTATTGAGGTGCCCCTAAGGCTTTTAGCCTTCTAAAATTATCATCTATAAAATGCAGGATAATACAATCTATTATACTGCTTTACTTTGTAGATAGGTATTAACCGATTTCCCATAAGAAGTACTAACAAATAGCAAAAAAAAAAAAACAAAAAAAAACACTTATTAAATATATATTTAAGATGTTACTTAAGTAAAAATGGACATTTCTTTTGGTAATGATTGCAAATAATATAATTTTCATGGTATACATATACTCATGCACATTCGTAAATTAGTTAGTTTCTACTTGATACAAATATTATTTGGACTGAGGTGAGATTTAGAAACTAAAGTATGGTTTCTGATTGAAATAATTCTGGAGTAAAACTGGAAGTTATTTTAAAGTAAGTTTCCTGTTTTTTTTTTCTTTTCTGAAAAATATCATTTTCTCCAGGGATTCTTTCCCTCCATCTTCTCTACACAGAACCTGTTCCCAAAAACCACACAATCTTTTCTGAGTCTTTTCAATGTCTTCATCACTTCTTGGATATATTAATCCATTAATTCCTTTATTTTTGCAACTGACATTGAATGAGCTCTTATCACTTGACAGTCATTTATTTGTCATTAGGTGACAAAGAACATGTAATTCCAGTCCTAGTCTGGTTATTTTGAAAATGAAAATTAACCAGAATGATCATAAATGAACCCACTCATGTATTCTTTATAACACTCATTTAAAAGTAATTAGCGAATGCTTATTTTCAAAGAGAATATTATGCTGGAGAAAATTCTCTAAATGGGAGCCACTTGAGCTAATTTTGCAGATGTAAAAACATAAAAATTCAGGCAGAATATAAAAAGCTGGGGTAGTCTAATTATTGATTGGTAACGGGGGACATTATAAAAGTGCATAAACCATAAGGAGCTATCACCCCAGGCTGGCAGTCCATCAAATAATTAAATACAGAGTTTCCATATGACTGAGCTATCTCACTTCCGGGTATATACCCCAAAGAAATAAAAATGTGTCTACAAAAAACTTTCATATGAATGTTTATAGTGGCGTCTTTGATGTTAGGCAGCCGTGCAACCCGCAGAACAAGCCTCATGACTAGGAGGCCAACCAAATACTCTGACTCAGGGATGGGGAAGGAGTGTCCTGTGATGTCAATCTTCCACCAGTACACTAGGATTAAAGTAAAAAAAAAAAAAAAAAAAAAGGTATGAGATTTATTCACCACATCTGACAACGAGTAACTGCCTCTAATACGTTCTATACGCTCTGCTAGATGCTGGCACCACAAATAGAAATGGTGAGAGCCCTGCACCCGAGAAAATCTCGGTAGAAATCGTCATGTACAAGTGACATCTTTTTTAGGACACATAAAGTAGCTTACCATTTTCTGAAGCAGCAACTGTGATGTTGTACCACGGGGTTTCTTCCCTATCAAGAACCTTTGTGGTTCTGATGGTTCCAGAATTGGCATCGATGTTGAAAACTCTGTCATCTTCGCCACTGTGGTCAATGAAGTATCTAGGGAAGGAAAGAGATAATCCTTCCTTTTACACAATGATATAATGAAGACAACAAATAAAACTAAAACAAGGGCAGTATTAAACCAGATATATTCAAATAGTAAATGCACATGTTTAGTTTCTATATTTGCCTCCTGAGATTTGCCTGGCAACTTATATTTGCATAGAGTTGACATCAATTATTTTTTTTCTGTCAGCCCTTAATTAATGTTTAGTCTAATTACGAATTCAAATTGAGAAAAACACCCTTCTGAATTTCATGAATACAATGGTAGTTACTAAAAACAGAGGGATTAATAAGGGAGAGATGAAAAACTGCCTCTAGGAAGTCGATAGTACCTTGGAAGAAAAACAACAACAACACTAAACTATGTTCTTTTTTTTTGACAGAGAGAGAGAGAGAGAGAGAGAGAACACATGCAGGGCAGAGGGGGAAAGAGAGAGAGAGAATGAGTCCCAACCAGTCTCCACACTGTCAATGCAGAGCCTGATGTGGGGCTGCATCCCATGAACCATGAGACCATGACCTGAGCAGCATTTGGGAGTCAGATGCTTAACCTACAGAGCCACCCAGGCTGACCCTAAAAACTAAACCCTTAGTTAAACTTTCATTTCTATATGTACAAAATTTTTAGGATAACAGGAGATGTCAGAGATTAGTTTATACCGGAGTTTCAATATAGTTGAGATTTGAAGAGAAATATATAATAAAAATGAAAACATTTCAGTTAACTACCATAGTATCTCCATCACCTAGCCACCTTGTTTAGTGAAAAAAAAATGAGAAAGCAACTGAATGGGAGGTAGGTCACATTATTGGCCACAAATCATCTTCTTTCTCCAATGCATAAAAGGTTGTAGAGCTCTTTCACACTAGATTTGGTGTCCAGCTTCCTTCAGCAAATTGATGAGCACTGAGTGTTGTAAGTGTTGAATCACTAAATTGCACAGCTGAAACTTATATTACACTGGATGTTGACTAACTGGAATTTAAGTAAAATTTTCAAAAAAAAAATCAAAAAGAAAGGAAAGAAAAAGAATGAGTTGAAAGTGACAGTGTCCTGTTTCGTATTTGGGGCAAGATTTCCGGAGACATGGCATATTCCTCCTTATCCTCTGCCACCAACACAAAAGGAACATGGTGGGGCTGGCTGATCCACTGATCCCAGAAGGAAGATGAGAGACACAAAGACAAGGTTGTCCCCCTTCAGCGTATGCCGCCTGCTAAAGCAGAGCTACCTAGTAAATGAGCGGATGCAGGATTGATTGCATTGGGGTTAAAAGAGCTGGCAAACACAAGCCAGGCTAGTTACCTTGATCTTCAGCTAGCTCAGACACACACACACGAGAGGGCTCTAAATATCTGCCCCTGAGTTTTGGAGTTTTACATTATCCAGCAACAGTTTATTAACATGAATATGAATTAAAAATATAGACAACAATCATATGTTCCAAACTATTTCTAGAACTATTTAAAGAAGAGTGTTTTCTCCTCTCCTTAAATTTCTAATACTTCCCCCCTCTTCCTTAACTTCAGCTTCAGTAACATTTCATCCAGACCTGCGGAATAAAAATGAACTGATTATGTACAAAGTACCAGGGGAAGAATATTTTCAATACAAGAAAGCAAAATGCAAGTATCCAAATTAAAGAAAGAACTTGATTTGGTTAAAAAACAATGTATGTCTCACTGGCTAGGCAGAAAGGATGAGAGGTATGTGGCTGGGGGTAGGATAAGCAATCCATGTACCATATGGTAGATAGTTCTTACCTTTTTAAAAAGGCAATGAGGGATAGATAAATAGATAGATAGATAGATAGATAGATAGATAGATAGATAGATAGATATAGATTGGTAGATATATATAGAAAGGTAGATATATAGATATATATTTTTTAGGTTTACTTATTAATTTTGAGAGAGAGAGTGCACACACACACATGCGCGGTGAGCAGGGGAGGGGCAGAGAGAAAGGAAGGGAGAATCCCAAGCAGGAAGCAGTCAGCAGGAACCCAATGCAGGGTGTGATCTCACAAACCCTGAGATCATGACCTGAGCCAAAACCAAGAGTCAGACTCTCAACTCCTGAGCCACCCAGGCACCCAAAAGGGGAATTGTTAAACAAAGGATATCATGTACCTATTTATGTACTGGAAAAATCATAGTGGCTACTTCGACTCTTAGATTGCAGAGAGTTAACAATTCAGAAAAGTTAATAATGTTGTCTTGGACAAGGGTGAAAAAGGGAAGAAAATGGAAAGAACTGTATAAAATAATGTTATGTATTGGGCACAGACTATAGAATTTTTATTGGAAGGGCAATGACTTACAAATGACTTGTTTTTCATGTGGAAGCGGTGGTGGTGATGGTGTGCGTGTGTTTGATCTAGCATGTAATTGATAAGCCTATTTATGGAGCTGGATAGAGGTAGGGGGGCAAATAACTCCCTTTGGGAGAAAAAGAATTTGGGAGAAATCAATTATTTAGACATGCTATGCCTTAGAAGTCAAGTAGATAAACAAGTGGAATAAAAAGCAGAGAATTGGATATGAGTGTGGAGTTCAAGTGTGTTTTCTGAATAGGACATATCCATTTGAGATATATAAGCCTAAATTTAAGCCTAATTTAATTCTGGGAACAGTATAATTTCATCTGGGAGAGAACTGTAGGAGAAAAGTTAAGTGAAGTATTGAGCACTACAGCACCCAAACTTTTGGGCTTAAGGCAGCCCAGCATCTATACATGAGCAGGTGTTAGCAAAAGGAGAGGAACAGTCTAGGGGAAGAGACTAAGTGGGAATGGGGTGGCACAGAAGCCAAGAAAGGAAGGTATTTTAAGTGAACAATTATAGTGAATTCTATTAAGAGGCCGAGTGAGGTTAGTAAGGGTTGATTGGATTTTGAAAGATAGGCATCTTTAGTTAACTTGAAAAGAATCTCTTCAATAAAATATAAAGTGTGTGTTTTTTTTTTTTTAAACAGTGGACTCAAGAGGATATTGAATGCGAATATATGAAGCCCCACAGTCACGATACTTTACTGGACACCGTCACCCAAAAATAGAGATCAGAGAAAGTGCTGCCATATATCATCAGAGAAGTGGTTCAATATTTTTTTTTTCTTTCATTGGGGATATTAAGCACTGTCTTTGCTGAAGGTAATGATCCTTTTGAAAGAGTGAAATACCTAAAATGGTAAAATTTATGAGAAGGTGAAGCAGGATTGGGTTCCAGAGAACAAATACAGGGATTTCCATTGAAAGTAACAGAGACTGGGGCGCCTGGGTGGCGCAGTCGGTTAAGCGTCCGACTTCAGCCAGGTCACGATCTCGCGGTCCGTGAGTTCGAGCCCCGCGTCAGGCTCTGGGCTGATGGCTCGGAGCCTGGAGCCTGTTTCCGATTCTGTGTCTCCCTCTCTCTCTGCCCCTCCCCCGTTCATGCTCTGTCTCTCTCTATCCCAAAAATAAATAAAAAACGTTGACAAAAAAAAAAAATTTAAAAAAAAAAAATAAAATAAAAAAAAAAAAAAAAAAAAAAAGAAAGTAACAGAGACACTTCTTCCATTTTAGCATGAGGGAAATCTCAGAAGTCTGGTAAATACATAGGATACATGATTGTGATGGTGGAAATATTTCAAAATTCACCATAGTTCCTGGACCAGAGTATAAATGTTGAAATACAACTCCATGCCTTTAATAGATGTAATGTATGTAATGTAACGTAACAGAATATGTAGAATTTAAGGCAAAGGTGTGAAACCTTGTAACAACCTGTGGATAATCCTGCTCACACATTATAGAAGATTAATAGATCATGCAAATCAAAACTGTAGACCATCCTAAGAACACTAAAAGAGCCAGAATATAACCCTTGTAAACTGTGTTATCAAAGCAAGAAATAGACCATTTTGCATTGACTGTTCTAATAATAACTACATGTTAATTGAAGAAAGTTCAACATAATGAAGGCATTTAAACATGAAGAACAGGTGTAAAGCAAAACTGATTTCAGAGAAACGGTACAAAATCCAGATGCTACAGAACAGTGGGGAAGGGCAATGTCATTGGGCTTTCCCAAAACATGAGGTCATGGTACACTGAAACTGATTTTGACTTGCATTCACATCACAAAAAATTCTCATAATATTCTTTGTCCAGAGGCCTGATGCTGAGGATGAGGGCTGGATTGCTTAGAAGTGAGAAGTCTTGTCACGGGAAAGGAATAACTTTTTTAAAAATGTAATCAGTTGGAAATCTGGGTTATTACATCATCTAAAGTTAGTTGTCATTAACCTGTCTTGAAGATACTTTCCATGTTTAGATACCCTAAAAACAGTGATTTCTGTCTTGGAAAGTCAGACCTAAAATTAAAACATATTCAATTGCAAAGTTTTCTGCAAAGCTCAGATTACATTGTTATCAACACATCCCTATGAAATATGGGAGAACATGCTCCATCTTAGAAATCTGATCACTTCAGGGGCACCTGGGTGGCTCAATCGGTTAAGCATCCAACTTGGGCTCAGGTCATGATCTCACCGTTCGTGGGCTCAAGCACCGCGTCAGGCTCTGTGCTGACAGCTCGGAGCCTGGAGCCTGTTTCAGATTCTGTGTCTCCCTCCCCATCTGCCCCTCCCCTGTCCACGCTCTGAATCTCTCTGACTTTCAATAATAAGTAAACATTAAAAAACAATTACAAAAACAAAAAAAAAAAATCTGATCACTTCAGAGCTGAGCTGTCAGTCTGGGGAAAAAAAATTGGATTTCTGTTTCTAAGCTAAATTAAGACTATGAAATGCATTGTCTCAGTATCAGGATCATCTGTTCTCTTTTAGGTACCTCACACAGAGCTTTGTAATGTAAATGCTAGCATTAGTGATTAAATACTTTCAGAATAAATATGCCCTTTAGTTGAATTAAATATATACATAAATATATTTAAATATATATACATATATATATGTATATATATTTTTATATATATTTAACTTTTATTTCAAATGGTAGGTACAATGCTAGGTATGTGTCTTCAGTCTCATGTTATTTACTTCTTAGCTTTCTATGTGTCCTGACTCTCTTGGGAAATCTACAGTATAAGGGCTAGATATTAGGGGATGCTTGGATGTAGAGTTTTGTATGTGGAGCTGCAATTGAATTTCAACTCAAGTAGAACTAAATAGTTCTGCTTTATTCTAGCCTTGGATTTCTTCCTGGCCACACAAATACAAGCTCAGGAAAAAAAAGGAAAATGTGAGAAAAAAATAAATGATTTACAACTATTTGGGGGATTAAATGTAGAATCATTCAGTGCTAATTATATAAAATAAAGAAGTCACATGGGTCCACGAAACTGTTTACCAAACAAATAAAAATAGATGAAAATATTCTCAGTAGGTAACTTTTAAAAATATTTTCATAATAACATCCACTTGTTTCCTTTTACAAACCTCTAAAAAGTCAACACGGCATCTTAATACTTTATGACCTCATATATAAATATTTAGGTGTTTTTCAATGCTAATGTTAATTTGGCATTTTCAGGGATATCTAGCAAACAGAAAATCAATTAGCCATTTGTGTAGATGATGTAAATTCTAAATTGGGATTAATGATAAAACTTGAGAAATTAAAGTTCTGAGAAGTATTTTTTTTAATATTCTAGTCCATTGGTATAATAAAGTAGCCAGTGTAAACTGAGGCAAGAGTATATGTAACTTGGCAAGATGTTTAAATATATTTTTCTTCAAATTCTACTTTCTCTCTTCATTTAAGACTATACCAAGATGATATATTTAAGACTTGAAGGAAACACACATATACGAGTTATTTACAAAAGCGATCTAAAACGAGGTAAAGAAAGGTCACATTCATGGAGCTTCCATGGTGTACCATATTGTGCTTTAAGTGTTAGTTCACTGCAAACTGAAAACAGTTTGCATGAGATGGGTACTATTAATAGCCCCTTTTTTTTTATAGAGGAAGAAACTGAGGTATGGAGTGATGAAGAATTTTATCCAACATCAAGGAGCTAGTTAGGGCAAGAGATTAAAATAGAATATAAGTGCATTAAGTAATATTTGCAAGCTCCCTTTAAAAAAGAAGTAGGCAGTATTTAAGGCTTTATTCATTCAAAAATATTTCTTTGAAGGAGTACAAGGAAGGAATGAGGGATATTCAAAGAGAGGAAATAAGAACTGGGAATTACTTAGACATGATTTACTTAAGCAAACAGACAAGAAAAGGAAAAGAAATTATTTGCAAACTAACATGATTGATGCTCAGAGTTTAAAATCAGACAGAATAGTAAAATTCTAAGCAATACGAGACTTTAGACATGGTTTTGATCAGTCTTGAAGGGTAAGCATTAGGGAGAGGTACATTATGGATCATCGAGAAGGTACAGAATTTAAAACTAAGAGAGAGAGAGACACAGTGAGATATCTTAGATCTGGTTGCAAAACTGGGTGGCACTTTTCAGACCACTATTCTTCTGGTATTGGCTACTGGCCTAGCAAGAGAAAAAGAGAAAGAGAAGATTCCTACTGTCGCTTGTAGATACTATAAAGAAAGAATGTCTTTCCTTCACCCATAGATTAGTGCTCCAATCAATATTATTGCCCTTACACATAGTGTTACACTTGAGTAATAAGAGCTTACTTTAAAATAAAATATATTTGTATTTATAGCATATTTATATGATTTAATCATATCTTCAACTAAGCTGGTGAGAAAATGGAACTGCTCTCTTTGTAGCAGAGGTGACTAGAGGTGTTTGGTGGGGACACTTCAACTCGCAGTGCATTTTTAAAGGTTAAATGCATAGATAGGCTCTTGAAGATGCACAGATAAAAAAGAAGAATGTTGTAGGGGCTTTTCCCAAGAACAAATTTCCCAATTTTCATATACCTTAGAGGCAATAACCTCTTTAGACCCCTTGAAAACATCTATATCCTTCTGCTCTGTGTACAAGCTGTAGGTCCTGGCGTTGATTTCTTCAGCATGCAAAGATGAACTCTTTGGAAATTTGTTTCTAAAATAGATCTAGCATGTGTGAAAATGGTGTTACACAGTAAGGAAATTAACACAAGTCTGGAAACCAAGTGAATGACGTTCGTCAAGCTAAACCACTTTTTAGCTCTATAACTTAATGTATCACCTGTCTGAGCTTTCTTTGTAAGCAAAATGCAGATATGACCTACATCATAATTTTATTGTGAGGATCATACAGGATAATATTTGAAATGATTTTATGTTTAAGTGTCAAATGATAGGCCTCAATAGAGAAATTTCATTTGTTTTAATGCCTTGTAGGAAGGTTTTTTCTCTTGGAAACCTTGAGAAGGTTCACAAATAGGAAGTGCTTTTTTTTTTTGTTTGTTCTTTTCTGTTTTGTTTTTTCTGGCAAAGTGATGCAAGCACAACAGGATCTGAATAAGGATTATTATTGAATGAAGAAGTTCCTCCGCATAAATAGCAATAACTACTGTTTGTTTCTAAAAGATCTATCAGAAAATTAAATTATTCATAATTCCTTACTCAGTGCACATGAGTCATTTTATTTGGAAACTATATGAGAGTAAAGCTCTTTTTTCTTTCACCCATAGTAGCATAGGTGTATGACTTTGCCTCATAAGTGAATGAATAAACTAACCAAACTAACCAATTATTCAACAATATTAAGAAGACCCTGTTAATACCTAATGTGAAATTAATTAAGGCATTCCATAGGAGTCTTTACTTCTTTTATATGCATTTGGTAGAAATAATCAGTCTAATAAGTCATCATATTTTACTTATCTAGAGCAGTATGTTTTCATATAGAGATAATATCCTTTATATATACATTTGAAATTTGTTAGAATCATTCAGGAAACAAACAACTTTTTTTTTTTATAACAATGAGGGCTTAATTTATTTTCCTCTGTGATCGAGAGATATCTAAATACTGATAAAAGGACAGATCCACTTATACTTCCACGGTATTTCAATGAACTCATAGTTCTGGATATTATCTCAAGCTGTAATATTGTGACACTCCATAGTATGTCTAGTTAATTCCTTGGACAAATATACAGACATATGTGGTCAAAGGGGTAGTAGGAGGGAGGAAATGTTGAGACAGATACAAGTTTTACTCTAATACGATGATTATGACACACCATTGTATCCCTACCACCACTAAATGCTCACTGCATCCTGAGTGAAATTATCACCAAGATAACATCTATATTCAATGTTACTTGAAATTTTATGATCAATGATCAATAAGATGCTGTCTGTGAAGAACTAGTAATCTCCTGGCTATAGACTAAATACAATTTAAGCTTATGCCAGCTCAGATTTCGCCAGTAGTCCTTAAGAACCCTCTAACTGGACCAGTTCCCTAGCCAAACTTTAACTAATTTCCCCCTGGCACGTAAATGGCATAGGCATAGGAGACAGGCATACGCATAGGCATAATGCACATTAGGCATAGGAGATTTTCTTGCAAAGTTGCCATCATCATGTACAACTCTGGGTTATAATTTTTATCCCTACAACTACCTTCTTTCCTGTCATACAACATATGCATCATTTCATATTTCTAGTAAATATGTATTAATGAAATAAGTAAAGAGAAAATGCATCTTGAAATATGACGAAAGTTCATTATTCAAATTGGAATTTACGGACCAACAAATCTGCAGACAAGTTACAGCCACAGCAAACAGTGAATCTCAGTAATGATTCCTTTTATTCAAGTATTTTTCTTAACAGAAGCAACTTTAAACAAATTACCCAGTTCGTCATCTGACACTCAATTTCCCTTTGATTATGTAGGCATAGACTCAAGATAATTATTAGTCATGTTAAAGTGCACTGGAAAGTTATTTTTCATTTCAATAATAAAATTTTGGTCCTCAGAGGCACCTATTACTTCCATTATAGTCTGTCCATTTCACTATAAGAAATTAATTTAAAACTTATGTAATGGAAATCTATTTTTACAGTGATTTACTTAGAGAAACATCAGTTGGCTTGAAGTTTAGGAGACCTCTTCCTGTTGCCATATTTTAGATACTTCTAGATACAGAATGTGAGTGGTAAAGCAAATTTATTTAAGATTTTTGCCTCCCCAACAGCAGCTTTTGTAAGTTTTACTGACTATGATCAATAGATGGGATAAAGTTTAATCAATATACACCCTGTGGAATATTATAGTGATGTGGCTTCATCTTTAATTTAACCAAAAGTCACACATCTGCAAGATAGCTTAGATTCATTAAAAGATTTAAGGTTCCCGTAGCTTACTCTGGAGATACAATTTAGTTCACAATCAACACATCCAGAAAATAATCTTTCTCAAAAAAAAATAAACACAAGTACCATTTGCAACTTCATAGTGTGTATTGTGATCAATAAAATGGGGAGCACATATAGCACACATATACTTTAGAAAGCTTTTTAACTTCCTTAACCAAAACTTTGATCCAATGAAACAAAACTATCTAAAGAATTAAAATCTCTGCACAGAGATTTTAATTCTTTAGATAGTTTTGTTTCATTGGATCAAAGTTTTGGTTAAGGACAAATATGATGCTTCCCCTCTTTTATTCATGCCTCTATGTAACTGAGATATCAGAAATTCCAATAATCCTGAGTTCTAGAATGCTATGGATCCATGATAAGCACTTATTATTTCTTTGAAAAATTTCTATTTGGGTGTTTTGTTTCCAGTCAGTAGACTAGCACAGTGTCACTAAGCCAGGGTTTAAGTTTTCATTCCAGGGCTAAATGAGTTACACAGGCCCACCCAGAAAATAAGTTCTTCTTCTGGGGTCACGACTGTGATTTGGAGCGGTTGCCACCACAAACAAAGCTGTTAGATAAATTTGGCCCCCGACTGGAAAAATCTGCAGGAGTCTTCTGTATCTTTATTGAAGCATGGTCAAAGTGACCACATTCTTATCCAGTCTCTGTGATTAGTGAGCTCTGTGAGTCATTCAACCTTCTTAGTCTACAGATATTTGCATCTATATAAGAACAGGGTCCCGTCAGTCATCTTTAGGTCCCGTTACATTCTCAAATGTCATATTCACACGACATTTAATGGTCAAGTTATTAGTGTAAATGTGCTAACTATATATAACGTGATACAATTATAAAACACAAGTCATGGACAAAGACTTCTGATTTTAAGTGGGAGCTTGCTTTCTCTATCTCTGCCCTGTTTGCATGAAATGTCCCTAATGAGTTGTCTTTGTATTAGAAGACTATAATAGTTTTGATGAGGGTGGATGAGGGCTTGCTATTAATGATCCAGGTAAGGTATTCTTGACTTATAATAAGCTAAAGTTTTATAAATAAATTTTGCCTGTATAATAAAAACCCATTGTATATCAGATGATATTTTTCACATGAATACATTTGAAACACATTTTCTGCTTATTTTTCATCTTCCTTCCATGAATATGAATCCTACATGCAAGCCTCCTTCAATATTTTTTTGACTCTACTTTTCAACTTTGCGACATGACTTTGTCATTATTTTGAAATATCTCTTATTTTTTGCTGTTATGGCATTCCAAATTAATGAAGTATTCCTAACTCCTATCTCATCACAAACTATGTGAAAATTTAGAAATGCATAGGAAAAACAAAGGCACCATTATAAGGATGCAGTAAATATACAGGAAGCATTTGTTCACTAAAGCTAGAACTAAACTCAAAAGTGACTGATCAAACACTTCAGCTATTTTAGCAAATTTTTAAAAAAACTGGCAATATTTCCAAGTCTGATCAAAATTTTCTTTTGTTTCTTATATTAGCATATAAATAGGCTATTGTTCCTAAAAAGTGTCATGCTGAGCATTTGACACAATTATGCACAATTAATATTTCCTTCTGGTTGCTTTACGGTTATTATATACAGAAAACATTAAAAATTTTAACAATAAGGTAATATATAGATAAAATCAGATTATGAATCACAGTGGAAAAGAAGGAAAGTTGGGGGGACTATACTTATTCATATAAATTTATACAAAAGCTCTTCATTCTATGAGAAATATTGAGGACTTCTGTAATTTTCTTACTGTTGCACTAGATCAAGTAGCGTATGTCTTAGACTTTACAATATGAGGAAACTCTAAAATTAAGAACAGTTTTGCTTCTGAGATGCTAAGAGTTAAAATGAGACTCGACTGTCTTCAGTATTTCTTTTCCTAGCGTGTGAAATACATCCACACAAATACAAGATGGCTAGTACTGGAATTCAATCAATGGGCTTTCTAAACGTGTAATCATCTGCTTCCTACTTTATGATATGTGACTTCTGTAAATGCAGTTTTTGTTGTTGCTGTTATTAGTGGTAAGTTGAAATATATGGGAGGCCACATACTACTGCTTTTAAAAAAACAGGGTTTTGGGCGTAAAGTAAAACTGGATCTAAATTTGGAGTCGGCCACTTTATCACTATGTGAACTTGACCAAATGACTCAACTTTCTGAGCCCTCAATTCTTCGTCTGTAGAATGGGATGAATAACATAGACACTTTAGGTTTCTTTCAAGAGCATTTAGCATGCTATTTAAAGCCCCTGGCCCACAGATAGCAAGCAAAGAACAGTCACTATTTTTAATGTGCCATTAAAAGGTCACATGATATAAGGTCACATTTCTAGAAAGCTCTCTCACTTCTCATGTCCAACATAGGATTGTTCATCTCTCAGTAGCTATTCAGGAAATTCATAAATTCCATTTGTAATACACTGGGAAATGAGTACAGTCTGTTTAAATCAAGGGTTTCTACATTGCTAGTAAATAGCCTGGTCCTGATTCTATTTTTTTAAAAGTGATGGTTATATTGCTGCAAATTGCACATTCTTGTTTTGAGTTAAAAGAGACAAAAACTAAACATGGTATGTTCTTAGAAATCTGGAGAATGTTACTAATAGTTTAGAAAATGGAAACACAAAGACTGAAGTCAGGAAGCTTTTCACCAATGCCTGTAAGACTCACACTCCCTTTCATTATCAATTCTACAAACTGGGAGTTAATTGCATTTCAGGGCTCATTGCAAGATACATCTTTTCAAAGTACTTTCCTTAATTAGTACAAACATTTGGTCCCTGAGAAAGGTGGAAGTATAGCTTGCTTTTGTGTTAATGTTTTCTGTCTTTTATTCACTGTTTACACCTAGAGGCCCATGTGAATGACACATTTTTATTAAAATAAGGAATAAATATTATGTAAATTATGCCCCCAAACAGCAGCTATGGTGTCTAATTATTTTAAGGCAGCTTAGTAAGGATTCATTTTAGTTTTCTAACCAAAACAAAGTGAAAAGAATAATGTATATGTTAATGGCTTCCTACATCTCAATATTAGCATTTGGAGACAATATACCAATCATCTTTGCATCCCAGAAACTGGGAGAATGTATCTAACATAGCAAGTGTTCAATTAAAAGCTTCTAATAACATAGTGCAATTACTGAGGCAATCAATAATATTATGGTGCAATTAAGTATATATAAATAATTTATTTTATTTAATAAAATGTATATGCTGAAACATCCACATGGCTATGCATGTATGTAAAACATACATACTGGTTTGCAGTCCTCAAATCTATCTTTTCAGAATTGCTTTCCAGGAGTATAATTGGTCCTTCATTTTTATTTATTTTTATTTTTATTTTTATTTTTAACATTTATTCATTTTGGAGAGAGAGACAGAGACAGAGACAGAGACAGGGCATGAGCCAGAGAGCGGCAGAGAGAAGGAGACACAGAATCCAAAGCAGCTCCAGGTTGTGAACTGTCAGCTCAGAGCCCCACGCAGGGCTTGAACTCTCGAACTGCGAGATCATGACCTGAGCCGAAGCCAGACACTTACCAGACAAAGCCACCCAGACACCCCTTTAGTCCTCCATTTAAAATGAAAAAAAAAAAAAAATATATATATATATATATATATATATTTTTTTTTTTTTTTTTTTGAGAGAGAGAGAAAGAGCGAGAGAGATAGAATGTGAGCAGGGTAGGGGCAGAGAGAGAGGGAGACACAGAATCTGAAGCAGGCTGCAGGCTCCAAGCTGTCAAGCGCTGAGCCCAATGTGGGGCTCAAACCCATGAACTGCAAAATCATGACCTGAGCCGAAGTCAGATGCTTAACTGACTGCGCCACCCAGGTGACTCAATTAGTCCTCCAGTTTTACCCATGCACAACCCAGTTTGGCTTATTCTGTGTCATCTTCAGAATCACTGATCGTTTGGAACAGCAACTCCTCTCTGGTGGGGACTCTCTTGTGAATTTTCGGATGTTCCAACACCAGCCCTGACCTCTACTGACAGATGATAGTATTCCTCCCCCAGCTGTGACAACCAAGCCTGTCTTGAGATATTGCCACATATCTCCTGGTGTGCGTGTGTGCGCGTTGTCCTTAGATGAGAACCACTGTTCTACATGGAATGAGTGGGTTTTTTGTGTGAACGTTGGTACATAAAGAACAACACTGAGAGAAGTTTGTCTCTGAACCTCAATTTTTTCCTCCCTTCTGTATACCTTTTTGAACATATATTTTACTCATATTGTTTTGAAATTTTGATTATTTTGTAAATATAAATTACTGAATATATCATTAATATCTAATTTTCAAAAGAAACTCTTACCAATTGTTTACCAAATATTTTCACATCAAACTAAGAACATCAGATATTTTTATTCTCATACTGTGTTGTCTTCTTTTGGTAAAGGATGGACACATTTAAAAATATCTTTTCCAATGCTCTAACTTTTTAGTGTAGTAAGAATAATTTTACTCTTTATTTAAGTGTCAAAACTGTTTTTGGAATATGGGATTTTATGGAATAATGAAGCATAGTGGTCTTTCCTCTCATTTGACAACTAAACATATAGACTTATATTTTCATCCCTTAATCAGTTATCAATTATTATTATTGGGTTAATGCATATTATTTTATATGCTTTGCCTATCCTGCAAATGCAAGCAATGCCCAACTCTTGATGTCAGTGTGACAGAGGGGTTGTCCATTGACAAGGTGTTTCTGTACTCACAGATGGAACAGGAGTGTTGAATACACACATTAGGGCACAGAGGATTGTTTCTGTCCATGCATGGGTGCTGTGAACATTTCTTTTAAAACTGAAATAATAATGCTTATGAAAAAGGAAATTGAAATCCTTTATAAACATTACATAGATATCAAGGAGAACATGTACTATAATAGCTTCTGTTCAAAAAGATAATAAATAAAGAGACTAAGAATAAAGACTTGATGGGAGAAAGTAGACTGATTTGTTAAAGATTTCAAATTTTCTAGGTTTTTAGGATTATCCAAGGTATAAATACAAGGTAACTAAAGAGTCTTGTCCATGCATCTAACCTCTTGATTTTATCAAAATTGAGATAAAAAGAAAGAAAGAGAGAGAAAGAAAGAAAGAAAGAAAGAAAAGAAAGAAAGAAAATAAAAGAAAAGAGGGGCACCTGGGTGGCTCAGTTGGTTAAGTATCCAACTTCGGCTCAGGTCATGCTCTCGCGGTTCATGAGTTGGAGCTCCGTGTAGGGCTCTGTACTGATAACTCAGAGCCTGGAGCCTGTTTCAGATTCTGTGTCTCCCTCTCTCTCTGCCCCTCCCCCACTCATGTTCTGTCTCTCTCTTTCTCTCAAAAATAAAAACATTAATTTTTTTCTAAGAAAAAGAAAACATCTTTTTGATCATGCAAGGAAAGCTTTAATGATCACTACTGCATGACATCTTACAATAAAAAAATATTTAGTGAGCACTTCCTGACTGTGTTAAGGAATTTATAATAATTTAACTTAATTCTATCAACATATTTAAACAACATTATTATTCTTTGCTCATATATTTGAGATTCAGCAAGGTTGAATGAGTAGAAGATCACACAGCTACTAAGATGTCAGAATTCCCACCCTGGTCTTCCTGTCTTTAAGAGCTAAGTACTTCTCAGGGCCCCTGGGGGGCTCAGTCAGTTGAATGTCCAACTTCAGCTCAGGTCATGATCTCACAGTTTGTAAGTTCCAGCCCTGTGTCAGGCTCTGTGCTGACAGCTCGGAGCCTAGAGACTGCTTTAGATTCTGTGTCTCCCTCTGTCTCTGCCCCTCCCCCACTCGTGTGTGTGCGCGTGTGTGTGTGTGTGTGTGTGTGTGTGTGCGCACGCGCGTGCTCTCTATCTCTCTCAAAAATAAACACTAAAAAAAAAAAGAAGTACTTCTCTAAGTAGCACTCTATGCTGCCTTAGACAAATAAGCATTTTTTGAGTGACTGTTAGGCGTAAGTGACTCTGTTTAGCATTTCATGCGCATTGCTTCACGAATTCTTACAATAATCCCAAAATATAGATGTTAATTTTGTTTTACAGATAAGGGTAGAACATTTCCTATATGCCCACAACTCTTGTGACAGAAACAGGAGTCAGAGATGAGTATTATTCCCAAATACTTGCTTTGTACCGTAGCTGTATTTCCTATCACTCAGGACACAAGATTCTCTAGTTTGTAGTTCAAGATTTCTACATAGCTTTTCCATTCAATTGTGCTCATATCTATCAAGTCAAATGGCAAATGTGATCTATGTGGTAAACAATAAACAACTGACCCTTGACAAATGCAGGATTTAGAGGTGTTGACCTCTTCCATTCATACACAATTGAGAATCCACATATAACTTTTGGCTACCCAAAAACTTAAATACTAAGCCTACTGTTGACTGAAAACCTTACCAATAACATAGTCAATCAACATATATTTCATGTTATATGTACTAGATACTGTATTCTTACAATAAAGTAACTAGGGAAAAGAATTTATTATTAAGAAAATGGTAAGGAATGGGGCACCTGAGTGGTTCAGTTCGTTAAGCAACTGACTCTTGATCTTGGCTCAGGTTATGATCTCGTAGTTCATGAGTTCAAGCCCCATGTTGGGCTCTGTGCTGTCACATGCTTAGGATTCTGTCTCTCCCTTGCTCTGCCCCTCCCCCCTCAAAATAAATAAATAAACTACAAAATAAAGAAAATCATAAGGAAGGGAAAATACATTTGTAGTACTATTATCAAAAAATAATAATAATAAATCCACGTATAAGTGGACCTCCGCGCTTCAAGGCCATGTTGTGCAAGGGTTACCTGTATTCAAGGCGGTTAGCTAAATCTGACAGAAACCCACCTGCTACACTACTCAAAAAATCAATTAATATTATAATTTAATTATACTAATCAAAACTAGCATGCAAATTAAATATTTCACATTTTCTTTTATTCATTTAAAATTACTGCAAGAGGCAATAAAGATCTTTACATGTCTAAAGATTAAAGCATACCATACCTTACTAAGCTATTAGCGCTGTCAGGATCTTGTGCCAAAACCGTGCCAACAACAGTCCCGATCTTGGCGTTTTCATAGACTTCCATGACATAAGAAGGCATGGAAAACAGTGGTGGTTCATCTACATCCCCAACGATGATCTTCAGCATGGTAGCATCTTTAAAAGGACCCAAGTGAGAAAAGCGAAAATCAAGGTGTGTATTTGCTCCTTCTATGGTGAGAGTATATGACTTCTTTTTCTCATAGTTCAGTGGCTGTTGGGAAAAATATATATAAATAAGTTTTCCACTATTATGAGTGCCATGACATTTCAAACAAGCCCTTTTTTCCCATTCTTAAAAACAAACATGGATAGATTTAAGTCAATCTATTTCCATTCGTCAACAGACTATGAAGTTCATCTTCACAATAATATCTAAAACAAAAATCATGAAAGCTCAAGTCTGAATCAACTTTAATTTTTCACAGGTATAAATATGATAATAACTAGGAACAAAAAAATATTTCCCAAAGGCAAACAATCCTTAGTCTCCAGTAACTTCTACCTTCTCTTGAATCTGCATTAGTAATCTTAAAAAATATTTGTTGCTAACTTTTTGACTTTAAAAAATAGGGTTTTGTTTTGCATTTAAATAAATTATGGTGTATTATTGATTTTTATCTATCATCATCTTACTTTCACCTTGCTGGCTTTACACTTGGTATTTTATTTTATAATCTGATAAATTTTAAGTTTCCCATTTAACAATATTTCCTTAGAATCTTCATAAAATATTTTATACAGATTTTTGAATCTTATTTTTATTGTATTAATTATATTTATTTTCTATTTTGATGCTAAACTTCATGTATTTGTTTTGTGTTCATTTTCTTTAATATATGTTGATGTTTGATCTACTTTTTAAAATTATAATCTTTTTTCTTGAGTTTATTCATTTTGAGAGAGAGAATGAGCAGGGGAGGAGCAGAGAGAGAGGGAGGGAATCCCAAGCAGTCTCTGGGAGGTCAGTGTGCATAACACAATGTGCAGCTTGAACTCACAAAACTGTGAGTCTGACACTTAGCTGAGTCATCCAGATGTCCAAAATTATAATCTTTTTCTATTTGTTTATACCATTTGCTTTTTTAGCTTTGAGTCCATATCAATACTTTCTCATAGTTTTTTTTAGGGTTTTTTGTCTTCTATTTTAAAATCATCTGGCCAATATATATATTTCTTCTATTGATAATATAGGTCAAGAGTCATGAATTTACTTATAATAATGAATTTGCTCCAAGGAATATATGGTCTTTACAGGATATAAAATGGTAAATAGACATTTATATCACTGTATATTTAATTCCATAGACATACTAGTTTTATGAACATGATAATGATACAAAATCAGATATGAGAGTACCTATAAGCAGCTATGTATCGTTTCTAAGAGGAAGTACTTTTCCACATAACTGAATGCAAAATTTTAGACTTGATGCATGTAATAGACTCTATGACCTAAAATGAGCTCAGATTTAGGTTAACAGTGTCAAAAGTTTTCAGAGTGATGTTAGTGCAAAGGATCCAGAGGTCAGCCGTTTTAAAGCCTGGTGAAGTATCCACTGATGCTGGTCTGCCTGATTAATACCTATGGGAAGAAACTGAAAAAAATTTCATCCCTATTTCTGCACTGATTTTCTACCAGGACGCTTCAGCCGTGCAGCCTTCTTTCTTGGCAGTATATAAGAACGATTGTTTCCTGTGGGGCAACTCAGATAGTCTCTTTTACCCTAAGAGCCAAGGAGAAGCTGATTAGAAAGAATGTCCTTAATGGGATTTTATAAACACAATGATCAGTCCTACTTGTGATTATTTCCCTTATCTCTTCTGAATTGCCTTGGAAAATTGGCCTTCCTAGAGACTGAAGATTGTATAGAAGGAAAAAACAATCATTTAATTTCCAAATGAGATATTAAGAACCTAGAACCTATCATACATCTCAGGGACACGGATAAGACTGGGTCACTGCAATAGTTTACAAGTTTTTATAAGACAAAGTGAAAATGTAAAAAATTATTAAAGACTCAAATGCTTAAAAGTACACCATATATCATATATACATATATATATGTGTGTGTGTGTGTATGTGTACATATATATATATATATATATATGATAAAATACTATATATTTTAGATTTCTGTATATTTTTTTATTTTTTTAAATCTTTTATTTATTTTTAAGAGAGAGAGAGAGGTAGACACAGAATTGGAAGAAGGATCCAGGCTCTGAGCAGTCAGCATGGAGCCCAACACGGGGCTTGAACCCATGAACCGTGAGATCAGGACGTGAGCCCAAGTCGGGCACTTAACCAACTGAGCCACCCAGGCACCCCAAGATATATATTTTTTAAAGAAGTGTTCATTGGTTCTGCAGTTTATGACTCCACCAATTGTGAGTCATTTCTATCTGAGGGAATTTAAATTACAAATAAATTGCCCCTTTTCCTTCCTTGATCCCTTTCTCCTTAACGTCTCCTTAACATTAGTGAATGAGAATTTGTCTTTCACTAATTCAGTACATCTCATTTGAATCTAAATGGTCTATCCTAGAAAGAGCTCACACCTACCACCTATCAGGGATTGGGTAGATGGATATGATCCCTGCTGGGCACAGAGGAGCATGGGATGTCAGAATCCAGGTAGTTGCTCATGGAAAGCAACATCCTTGGCAGGTTTTAAATATGTTTAAATCGATGAATATGTTATAGTCAACCTGCTGCATGTGGTAAACTTCAATGATTAAGGCTCCTGTCTTTGAACTTCAGTGTTTGAGACATTAAAACTAAAATTAAAACTAAAACTAAAACTAAAACAAAGCCCCTAGGATTTGTTTATTGGGGATGCTTAATATCTCTTTTCCACTATAACAGAGGATTGTAAGAGTCATCTCCATTTATTCATGTTGTAGACTTACGCATCTTTCTGACTCTCAATGAAATTTGTAGAGGTAATTCTGGCCTCCTCTACCCTATCAAATATCACTATCAAGCTGTGCATTTAATATGACAGGCATTTCTCGGTTTGTTTTTAGCAGGTCCTTTGGCAACTTAGATGTCATTTATCTTAACACTAGCCTACCTACTGCTAAGGTACAGGCTGTTTATGTGGACACATGGTTTCATGCTTATGATTCTCTAACATATATTTAACTACCTCAAGGCAGTGATAATCGTTTTGTAGGAGTTGTTTGCCACAACTGGCTGATGGGTGGATAGGGATCCATCTAGAGTCACTAAGGAATGAGAATATTATTTAAGATTGAGATAGGGTTTTAGAAGCAAATAAATTAATGTAAATGGAAACATTTTAACAACCTCATTTATATAGAAAATCTGCTAAATTGGAGATTTATTATTATGTATAAAGTATGTTAATTCTTTGTTTTGCATTAACATGACAACAGTACATAGGTATTAGATTAGGATTATAATATCCTTTTTCCTACTCCAAATACTCATCATCCACACATTTTAAACAGATCTTCCCATAATTGCCTTCTAATCATTTGTTCCTGGGAGACTATTTAAAACTCGCCAGTGGGTTGTACTTTCCATAGTTACTAGATTTTTTTTTTTTTTACTTAAAAATAGTATATCAAAAACAGTATAACAGGAATGGTGAAATCTATTATCTAAAGCCTGATTTTGATAAGAAGATACTGGAGGGAAAAATGGTCAAAAGAAAGAAAATTTGCCCAGGCTATTGAGTTACCACAGAAAGCAAAAACATGAAATGTCAGGCTCAAGTTTTTAAAACACAAAACATCCATTTTTCCTGCCTTAAACCAAAATAAAAACAGATACAGAATAACTCCATAAACATGAGGCATTGCATGAACTTGATAAGGGGTATTATATAGCCAGAGACTGTTCATGAGAATAAGAAAAGGATATTTTTTCCAGTTCTATATTAAAATGTCAACTGTCCATGTTTTTAGAGGTCTTTCTGGCTGTATTCTGAAAACGTTCATACTGAATAGTAATTAAAACACTCAAGCTAAAGAAAAAAAAATGAGGAAAGAAACCTTCCATCTAGAACTATCTGAAGACTCTTTGAAAAATAAATCTTTGATAATTTGCTCACCGATTATCTACTCCATAAATTTTGCCTCAGCAAGATATTTGGTGTGGGGGATGGAGGTTTATAATTCAAATATAGTTTATTTAATTTAACAAAATTGCAAACTTATTTCAACTTTCTATTTTTAGTAATCTGTAAGTCTGGATTATCAATTTAGTGTTTAATATGAGAAGTAGGTATGCATAAATTATACTAAAGCATTCTACTGGAGATTACTAATCTAGCACTTATGTTCAGGAAGAAATATTCTAGGAACACGATCAAATTCTTTTTTTCATTTTTATGGAATTTACCTTGGGTTTAATGCTCTGGACATGTTCGACTGGTTCAAGCTCTCTGAATTATAAACACAGTCTATCATATCAGCTCATACTTAACAAATGCAAGGATTTGTGTTGCCAAATTTTGTAAATTAAAATTATTTTTGATAGAGTATGTGTCAGTACTATAATTACCACAAATACAACATGGGTAGGTATTGACAATTCTCAACTTAAAAGAAAAATTAAATGCGCTTCAATCACATGAAACTGCAGATATCAGCAATGGATAACATACACAAAAGATAATTTTAGATGATCCGATGCAAGATACCTGTCTTTCTAACTTCTAACCACCCAAACATTCCTGGGGTAATTCTACTTGTGATGTGCTCTGTTTTACTACAATGGTACTGAGAAGGATTCCGTAGGTACTCAGAAATGCAAAATTAAATTAAATTAATCAATTTACATTCACTCTAATTCAGTCACTTGTAGGATGAGACTCCAGGTTTGGTGTTCAGAAATTTCAGCTTTGCAGCTGTGGGCCATAAAGGTGTTTTGTTGTTGTTGTTGTTGTTGTTTGTTTGTCTTTGTTTTTCTAGGAAAGATAGATTTCAGATAACTCACACCACAATTATATTGGTTAGAGGATGGATTCCCCCATATAATATCCCCTTTTTTTTAAGTTCAAAATTGTTTGCCTGTGATCTCCATGCTCAAAGGACAATGTAGTTAAATATAAAGCCACTAACTCACATTTATTTCTCTTAGTCTCTGCTACATACTGCTCTATGCATGCCTAAAAGTAATTTCCCATGCAAAGTTTTCCCTGACCCTCCTTCAGCTTTGAAAAATTGGCTCTCTTATCTGTGAGCTCATAACAATTTAAGTAAACCTATACCATTAGCATTTGACATCTTGTATTATTATAATGTTTCACATCTACTCCGTTTTCTCTAAGAGAAAGAATATTATCTAATTCATCTTCATATTTCAGGTATCTGGCATAACTCCTAGGACATGGTGGGTGATTAATAGCTCTTGCTCAGTCTCAAACATAGCTGTATTTAGAGTACAGAAAAGTGCTATTACACAGTTTACGTTTGAAAGATGAAAACTTCTGTATTCTTTCTAAAATATGAATAGCTTACTCCTATGTGTGACCTAAACAACGAACATGTATTAACTCACTTAACCATCACAACACTTCCATGAGTTATAACTGTTTCCCACTTACAAATGAGAAAAATCAAGGCACAGAAAAGTTAAACTTGCCAGGTCAACAACCCATGAGTGGTATACTTGGGATTTGATTTCAGGCAGTGGGACTCCATACGTTGCACCCTTAAGTGCTATGCTAGACGATCTGAAATCTTTAGCACATAAATAGTGAAATAGAATATTCCAATTCGGTGACTGAAGATGAACCGATTTTTGGTGGACTATAATATCCCCACAATTAGAAGATACGTTCATGCATCTTTTCGAGCATTGGTTTATAACATGAAAATGAATAACTTCATTAATTATAATTTCATTAATTCCGGCTACCAGAACTTTATAATTTCCTTAATTCACAGACACAGAGCTAAGAAACTTAAATGCTTTTCACACAAATTCCTCTATCTCTTCTGCCCATGCCAGAAGACCTTATCCTCGTGTGATTTTAATGTCCTCAGCCACTGGGGTTTTTCTTACTTCTCTTTAATTACTGCTTAATATCCTCATGCAGTTCACTGTCAATGAGTTGACTCCAATATTCATTTTAAATTTTCGTTTCCTAATTTCATCCTATTACTTCTAGTAATTACTTTTACATATCATTGCTCTAACGTATAAAATAATACTTTTCCCTCTGTAATATTAACACATTTTGCTTTACTATGGATGGTTATCATTCCCATCAATCATTTTCCGGCCAGCTCTACATACTCGAGACTTTTTAATTGTTTCTCATTAATCACTTCTACTTTTCATTAAATCACACTAGTATAGTCTTCCTCTGGACTTATATAACCATCATAGGTACAAAGATACTGAAAACAGCCTTTAGCCAAGTTGCTCTATGTATCGATTCACTTCAGAGTTCAAGAAGATCCTAAAATTCCTTTTTTTTAATTTTCTTTTTTCTTTCTTTTCTTTTTTTTTTGTAATAAGAAAAAGAGACTTATATTTAAAATATTTTTAATATTTATTTGAGAAAGAGAGAGTTACACACACAATGTGAGTTGGGGGAGGGGCAGAGAGAGAGGAGAGAATCTCAGGCAGACTCACACTGTCAGCACAGAGCTCTATGTGGGGCCCAAACTCATGAAACCATGAGATCATGACCTGAGCTGAGATCAAGAGTCCAACACTTAACCAACTGAGCCATGCAGACACCCCAAGAAGAGACTTCTTATGCTCTCACCTTGGTCCAATTTTTATATTACATTCTCATCCAGATTTTATAATGCAACAGTGGGGGATAAGAATGGAATTGACATCTGAATGCATTTTAATATATGCAAATATCACTTCAATCATACAAAAAAAGGGGGGCACCTGCGTGGCTCAGTTGGTTAAGCATCCGACTTCTGCTCAGGTCATGGTCTCACAGTTCATGAGTTCGAGCCCCACGTTGGGCTCTATGCTGACAGCTCAGAGCCTGGAGCTTGCTTTGGATTCTATGTCTCCCTCTCTCTCTGCCCTGCTATCTCTCTTGCTCTTACTTTCTCTCTCTCAAAAATAAATAAACATTATTTTTTTTTTAAAATCATGTAAAAACATGGCTAAATCCCTGAAATAGTAACTGATACTATTATTAAATTTTGCCTTATGAAAAAATGTATTTTAAATGATAATATTTTGCCCAAACCTAAGAAAAATGGCATGGATTTGAATAACATTTCTTCAGTTAGGTTTTCTTATTATGCCATGGTTTATGGTCCTTGTAAGAGATCTTTCCTGGAACGTAGACATTCTGTGGACACTAGAACACATGTACAAACTTTCCTGTTGTAAATTTCTCTGCACAGAAGAGAGTAATTCAGTGTGGATAATTTCAAAGATGTTGATACAAATAAATAATATGTTTGCTTGCTGTCACTGGAAGATGGGAAAAAAATAAATGGGAAATTTTTATTTCAAATAACAAATGCACGTATATTTTGTGATATATAAATATATATTGTATATTATGTTATTTATATTTTTATACAGCCTATATGTGTATTGTGTGTGAATTTCCATATATATGGTAACTTACCAATAGTCCATGTTATGAACAGCTTAACTCATCAGGACGTTTCAACACATTATCAATTTCCAACTGACATAGTAAATTATATTATAGAAATATACATGTAAAAAACAGCCAATTCACATCCAAAGTAGTTTCAACTATTAGCTATCACTTCATGGCCATGCCTATTTATGAATATAAGAACAAAGTTGTCCCAAAGCAGTCCTCTGTCAAAAGTCATTTCAAATATAGTGACAGATTTAACTGAATTAAAATGTGACTCCTCTCTTTAACTTCTGGTTGAACAGGAGAAGTACTTTCCAGATAGCACCTTATAAGAATAAAAATAGCAGTTTGGAAGATTTTTTGATAGTCACATCTCTAAAGAATGTTCAGACTTTGGAAATAGTTCATTAGAATTAGACATCTATTTCTTCTTTAAAAAAAAGGGCACAGATGTGTTTGCCTTTATGGGCATTTGCAATAGGTTGGGCTGTCTTCCTTGCTGCACTTTATGGCTCGGAGCCCCAACTTTTACAATCTAATGGCAAGGAACATTCTGATTCTTATTCTATCAGTCAATGCAAGGCAAAGGAATAATAAAGAAAAATTCAGTAAACATATCCCACTAAACAACCAAAAATGTGATTATTTGGCATAGACCTAGTATCGTTATAATTGAACATATTTCATACTTTTTTCTTGTATGATTAACTGAAACTTGAAAAAAAATACTTTTATAACTTTTTATGTTTACTCTATGGTCCACTTCAAATCATTTTATTAAATAAAATAATAGTAATCTTTTTTCACACTGAACACTATGAAGATAGTACAGACGGTTTTTGCTGAAAGTCAGAACAAATAGGGTTGGATCCTTGAATTAAAAAAAAAAAAGGATCAAGTACCATACAGAGTGCAAATTGATATGAAACCACAAGAAGAGAATCTGAGAAAAAGGCTGCTAAGAACACACATCCCTAGCTACAGAGGTTTATGGCGGAGGAAAGAGTGCATCAACTTGCATTCATCCTTATCTTTTTTTTCCCCTTTCCACCCAGTCAAGCTCCATTAAACAATGAATGAAAGTTATCAAAGTGTATTTACAATGTACCACACCATGGACCTGTGAATTCAACTTGGCAATTTTCTGATAAAGGGATGATATGGACAGGAATGAGCAGATGCCCTGCAAACTGATTTAGAAAGCAGCCCTGATTTTGATCTTTGGGAAGATTAGCTGTTCTGCCTTGCTGGCTAAGGTGAGCTGCCTTACAGATTAAATAAGAAACCTGTTTTAAAGGACTGTTTTATCCATTTCCTGCCACCTGAATGAGTACCTCTTAAAGGTTAAAAACAACTGAGTTACATAGGTTATTTTTCAAATTGCAGTTGTTTCTAACATGCAGTATGTAGCAATAAAATAACTCAGATTAATAATCTTAATCTGGGGCACCTTGGTGGCTCAGTCGGTTGAGCATCAGACTTTAGGTCAGGTGATGATCTCACTGTTCCTGAGTTTGAACCCTGCATCAGGCTCTGTGCTGACAGCTCACACCCTACAGCCTTCTTCGGATCCTGTGTCTCCCTCTCTCTCTGCCCCTCCCCCACTCACACTCTGTCTCTCTCCCTCTCTCTCAAAAATAAACATGAAAAAGGGACGCCTGGGTGGCTCAGTCCGTTGGGCTTCAGACTTCCGCGCGGGTCATGATCTCGCAGTTGGTGGGTTCGAGCTCTGCATTGGGCTCTGTGCTGACAGCTCAGAGCCTGAAGCCTGCTTCAAATTCTGTGTCACCTCCTCTCTCTGCCCCTCCCATGTTCATGCTCTGTCTCGCTCTGTCTCTCAATAAATACAGCATTAAAAAAAATAAATAAGATAAAATAAACATTAAAAATAATAAACAAAATCATAATCTGAAGGATCAAATAATTAGATAAATGCAAACATTAATACTTCTTGAAGGAAGTGTAGACTACATCAAAAAATTAATTCATGGAAGAAAGTGAAAGATTATTTTGAATATATCATCATTACCAGTACCATTTGTACAATTGAAACAATTCTTATCTTGAAAAATACCTGTTGTGTGTGCGCACAATATTGAATAAAGAATGTTATTTAAATATATGTGCACACATATGTACATAAACTATTTTGAATTTGTTTTTCACGAACATCATCAAATTAATTGAGGCCATACGGGGTGGTAAAATCCCTAGTGTTCTTAATTGCATAATATATAGTTGTATTTCAGATCCTGCATATATTCAAAACATCCATCAACCTCATTTTTTGCAAATATGCTGTAACTTCCTACTTTACAAAGACCTAGTGCTCAAAAAGCAAGCACTGCTCTCCTCCCCCAGCTCCCCCACACCAGCTGGATCATTGCAAACTTTGCAACCATTTACTTCAAATCCTGCTTGATTTTCTCAGGGACGGAGGCATACCATCACGGGTTGTTTCTTTCTACCCTTGATCAAGATCCTACACAGGGTCATCTCTGCCCCAGCCATCTTTTTAAATCCAATATCCTCTCTTTAGTATCCTAAGTTTCTTGTCTCTATTGACCTTTTACACACCTGCATAGAAAACACACATTCAGTCTCTCAACTTGCAATTGAAATCCTCATTTTATCATGTACTCATTTATATGCTTTATAACATTCCTGGTTACAAATTCAGGAAAGAAAGATTAAAATGATAAAACATTTTAGGTGAAGACATCAATATTTTACATAGTCTAGTGATGAATACTGTTCTGTAAGTATTTATACGCTCTAAATTGCAGTTTGCTGGGGTGCCTCTGTGGCCCAGTTGGTTAAGCATCTGATTCTTGATCTTGGCTCAGGTCATGATCTCACAGTTCATGAGATCAAGCCCTGTGTTGGGCTCTGGACTGATAGCATGGAGCCTGCTTGGGATTCTCTCTCCCTCTCTTTCTCTGCCCCTTATTCACTCTCCCTCTCTCCCTCTCTCTTTCTCTCAAAAATAAATAAAATGAAAAAAAAATTCTACTTTGTGGCCCCCTTTGTAGCATCTAAAAAATAAGTTAATCCTTAATTTTAATCAATATAAGATTATATGTATTGGGAGAATTAATAAAATTTATATAGTTCAAATAGAAAAGTATATACAAAACACAAATAATTATGCAGATAGATGACAAAAAGATAGATAGATGATAGACAGACAGACAGACAGACATAGATTAATTCACTTCAGTATCTACAGTAGCATGCCAGGATAAAATTTGTCAACCTATGTTATAAATATATTCTACGGTAGAATCATCTGGAGTACTTGCTAAAAAGGCCAATTCCTTATCCGCACTCCAGTCTTTCTGAATCAAAATATATGAAGGCAAAGCCCAGGGATCTGAATGTTACTAGGTTTCCAAGCTGAAATCATTCAATATTTAAAGACTAAGACATTCTGCATTAGGAGTCATATTTAAATCTTTCTTTGCTAATATCTGTGTTCCATTTCATTTTTACAATGAGATAAACATAATGTACTCTTAAAAGCGAAAAGCAATAGATAGATTTAGTCCAATGACAAATTCTTTACAATAAAAAAGAGTCAGGGAGAAGGTTAAGGGTTCCACTAGAGCTGTCTTGATGAATCCATGACTGTCAAACAAAACCCTGTATCCTAGTGAGTGTTAGCGAACATGGTGAAGATTTTTACATTAGCTAGAAAAATCTCTTAATGTTACTTAAGTTAGTACAACATAAAATAATTAATATTGTATGCATTAATAGAGCATTAATAGAACTGGAATTCACGATAAGCCTGTTATCATGGTACATTCTACATCAGATCTTCCATATATATGTCATATATATTTTTTTTCTAAGAGAGGATCCAAAAAGTCAGACAGAGCCATAATTAAAATGTAATTACATCTTAAAGAGGAAATATTTTAGCATATTAATGACTTGACAATATGGATTATTCATACCTTTATGGATAATTCATGGAAAAATGGATGAATTGCTTAAATCAGACAAGGTATGCTCTTTTTACCTTCTTTAAAGAAAGGATCCCTTCTCTGGTCTCTTTGTCAGTGGAGATGGAGAATATCCCAATACCATCACCATTAATGATGGAGTAGGTCATGTCAGCATTTGAACCAGTGTCTGCATCATTTGCCTTTATTTTCCCAACAGCTGACCCAACTTGAGCTGACTCAGGAACATACAGCTGATAGTGCTCTGAAAAATATTTCAAATTAAAATTTTCTGATGGTAATGGGTTCACAAAAATGTAGTTTCAAAAGAAAAAAGACATTAAAATGGTTAGACTACATATTCAAACAAACATTGTATTAAGTAATATAGAAAATGGATGTGTTTTCAGATTTTAAATATCAATAAACTGCTTAGTAGTGAAATACTAGATTACATAAACTTTAAAGTATATGTAAAATAACCTATATAAAAATAATTTGTAGGGATCTTAATATAAAATATTTTATTAACTCTACATTCATAGGCAACCGATAAAAGATAATGAAGGTCAGATTTGCATTCTTATGTTGAGCAAAAACTAAATTAGTCAAGTAGTAACGAAATCCCCAAAGCATTTCTCCTTCCATGTAGCATGCAAAATTAAAATATAAGAGTTGGAAAACCTGAAATTCAAAGTGAAAGCAGAGAAAACAATATAATGTACCTGCAAGTATGATTATTATTCTGATCAACAAACTTAGGTTTAATGAAATGTATAAGCCATGACAGAGAGACAGTAAATGTATTTATGCACTTAATTACCCTGTATTCTTGATCAGTTTCTAAAAAGAATTTAAAGTGGTTTTACAATAAAGTCTTGAATAAAATAAAGTCATCAAAATGAAAATAATGACTAACTTACAGAATGAGAAAGATAAATATAATGACTACATAGGATGATGTTTTGTGATTGAATTAATTTTTACATATATATCCCATAGCCAAAAAACATTAAAACACTATTGACTCTATAAATCTCATGATCCCATATGCAGACATATCTTTTTCAGTATGCCCTGATACTAAATATTTACACTGAGAAACTTTTTTAAATGTCAAAGTTTGCCCTGATACTAAATTCCTTCAGGGAGAGCTCCTAGAACTCTCTTTATAGAAACTCATAAAATAGGTACTAAGAAACATAATGGCCACATCAGTACCATTGTTTCACTGACCGGTTAGAAACAGATCTATTAAAACAATGTATTACTTATAGCAAATCTCAAATAACAATATAAATAATGGAAACCTTGAATTAAAATATAATTGTATAAAAGACTTTCAACCAAGACTAAATTAATGGTGATTTAACATTAGGCATGGATTTAATTAGACTATACAGATAAGTGAATGTGGAGCCTATATGAAAGTAATTTCCCTAAGCCAATGTTTTGTTAGTTATGGTATGATAATATTTTTTTAAGTTAACATATCTGGTAAATGTGTGGAGTGATCTAATCTGTTTCTAAAGATACAATTGTTTGTATTAAAGTTCTATTTGATTTATGTGTCTGTTTATTCAAAATTCAACAAAGATTTTTTCCCAGTTCTCTTCTATAAACATTTGAGATGCTACCTGACATTATTTTTTAGTTCAATAGTCCTCACCAACTTAACATTTCCTGGATAGACCACCGTCCTCTATGAAACACATGATCCTCTGACCTTAATCATGTGGTTTTATCAGGATCTGTCATATTGCAGAACACTCTATCCCTCCTGACATATTTAATTGACCTGCAAAGAGCATGAGGCTCAAATTCTTACAGGACTTCACACCTTTCTGCTTGCAGTTGATTTGTGAAAGGTTGGCAGCTGAGTCACAATGATTCAAATAGGGAACATTCCATAAAATGTGAGAACTGGAATGAGGAGAGACCTTTAGTTTCTTTTTGGTGGCAAAGGTATGAAATGTTGGAAGGGGTTCCTGACAATAGTCATGTTTCCAAAATTCATGTTGAAGTACCTAATCTCAGGGTAAAATTCAGTATCAGAAAGAAGCTATAATAATTTTCAGAATCTCTGTAAACACCATAATGTTCCTAGGCAGTTACATAAAATAGAGCACTATTCTATTAAAAAATTAGATAAAAAAAAGTCAAACATATCTCCTACATTTTCTTTCTATGGTAGAAAGGCTAGGAAGTCAAGTTCCTGGTTGCTAAGGTCTCTAAATAATGGCTTAACCTACCACAATTCTGTAAGCCTCCCAAAGGACTCTCACCCAATTAAAACTGGGATAAAAACTTACAAACAAAAGAAGTCTTAGTTCACAGAAATAAATAAACCAATCATAAAATTATTATGCTAGTGTTATTGCAAAGCAGGTTGTTTTTACAAAGAAAGTTACAAAAAATTGTATAAATTAGTCATAAAAGACTCACATTCCAGGAAACATTTAGGCTGTGTCTTATAAGGGGAAGGATATCCCTGGAAGAAGATAATCATGTTCAGAGGAAGGCCTGATATTTGTTGATACATTCTAAGCATTGCAAGCATCGTACCTCTTCCCCATTCGCGATGCTCCATTAGGCAAAATAGAGTGTATTAAGATTAATATTTCAATATTTATTTTTTCATATAGTTGAGAGTTTGTGAATTGTAAATAGTATTCAAATTGTCTCCTAATAACTAGAAAATAGCTCACAGGTAAGATTTATTCAGAAGTCAGAAGATGTTTAGAATATTTTTTAGAACTTCTAAGGACTGTATAAATAGCCAGGTACATAAAAAATACTATAAAATTCCAGGACGATAATTATGGCGAGGCTCTTGAAAGAAAAATTCAACAACACAGCTTCATTGAGGTACAGTTGGTATACAAAGACCTGAACATATTTAATATGTAGTTTCATGGGTATAAATACACAAAACACTGGCAGTAGCATCACCAAAATCAAGTTATTAATTTTCTTGTGTTTTTTGCTTCTGTTTTATTTTGCTTTTGTGGTAAAAAGGCTGAACATGAGATCTACCCTATTAACCTATTTTGAAGTGCACAACACTGTATTGTAAAGTATAGTTACTCTGTGGTATGGAAGATCTCTACAATTTATTCATCCAGCATAACTGAAATTTTATGCCCATCGAAAAACAACTTCTCATTTCCTTCAGTCCTCTGCCCTTGACAATCACAATACAATTCTATGATTCCATGAGTTTGACTATTTTAGATACCTTGTATAAGTGGAATCATGTAGTTTTTGTCCTTCTGTGACTTATTTTAGATAATGTTCTGTAGATTCACCCATGCCATACATGCTGGACTCTCTTCTTTAAAAAAAGTATGTTTATTTATTTTGGAGAGAGACAGAGACAGAGACAGAGAGAGCGAGCGAGCGAGCATGGGCAGAGGAGGGGCAGAGAGAAAGGGAGACACAGAATCTGAAGCAGCTCCAGGCTCTGAGCTGTCAGCACAGATCCTGATGCGGGGCTTGAACTCACGAACCGTGAGATCATGACCTGAGCCGAACTTGGATACTTAACTGACTGAGCCATCCAGGTACCCCTATTCTTTTCCAAAAGTCTGCGTGATATTCCACTACACACACATATGGGTGTGTGTGTGTGTGTGTGTATGTGTGTGTGTGTGTGTGTGTGTGTATCTAGAATGATAGAATGATAGAATGATGGTACCTCAGTTTAATAAAGGTCATAATGATAAGCCCATAGCTAACATCATACTTGAAAAATCTACTTAAAGCAATCTGCAGGTCATGCTATGCCATTTCAATCACAATTCTATTAGCATTTTTTTTCACAGAAATAGAACAAATCTCTTAGACTAGGGAACTACAAATGACACAGAATTGATGAAGCAATTGAGAAAAAAACAAAGCAAGGAGCGTCAAACTTCCTGATTCCAAAATATATTATATGGCTACGGTAATTGAAACAGTATGGTATCAGCATAAAATAGACATATAGACCAATGAAACAGAATAGGGAGCCCAGAATTAAACCTATGCATATAAGGTCAGCTGACCTGTGATAAGGGTGCCAAGAGTAAACAGTTTCTTTACCAAATGGTATTAGGAAAACTAGATAGATGCATCCAAAATAAATTAATAAATAAATTGGACCTCTACATTATAGTATACACAAAAATCAACTCAAAATGAGTCAACAATGTAAATGTAAGTCTCAAGAATGTAAAATTCCTTAAAGAAATAAAGGTGAATACAGAAAATCTTGACATCAGCTTAGCAATTACTTCTTGGATATGACATCAAAAGCACAAGCATCAAATGGGTGGGGCTACATCAAACCTAAAATCTTCTGCACAGCATAGCAGACAATGAACAGAATGAAAAGGTAACCTACAGAATGGGGGGGGGAAACACTTCCAAACCATAGATCTAATAAAAGGTTAATTTCCAAAATATATAAGAAACTTCTACAAGTCAATAGGAAAAAAAAAGGGAATTAAAAAACTAGCAAACCATTTAAGCAGAAATTTCTCCAGAGAAGACATATAAATAGCCAACAATTACATAAAAGATGCTCAACATCATTAGTTATCAGGGAAATGGGGAAATGCAATTCAAACCTATATTTATTTATTTATTTAGTTAGTTAGTTAGTCAGTCGGTCAGTTAGTTAGAGAGAAAGA
This sequence comes from Panthera onca, assembly GCF_046562875.1. Taxonomy (NCBI): domain Eukaryota; kingdom Metazoa; phylum Chordata; class Mammalia; order Carnivora; family Felidae; genus Panthera; species Panthera onca. Next base: position 15,708,718 of record NC_138339.1, read on the forward strand.
GTCCAAGTGCGGTAAGGACAGAGAGAAAGAGGCAGAGAGAATCTAAAGATCAGCTCAGAGCCTGATGAGGGACTTGATCTCACAAACCATGAGATCATAACCTGACCCAAAATCAAGAGTCTGATGCTTAAGCCACTGAGCCACCCAGGTGCCCTCAAAACTACATTTAGACGTCACCTCACACCTAGTAGAATGACTATTATCAAAACACAAAAGATAAATGGTGTTGGTATAGTTCTGGAGAAACTGGAACCCATGTACACTCTTGGTAGAAACTTAAAATGGTGCAGCAGCTATGGAAAATAGTATGGAGTTTCCTCAAAAAAAAAAAAAAAAAAAAAAAAAAAAAAAAGTAGAACCACTATATGACCCAGCAATTCTACTTCTAGGTACACATCCCAAAGAATTGAAATTAGAATCTCAAAGAGATGCCTATATTAATATGTTCACTGTAGCCATTAATCACAATGACCAAGATATGGAAACAACTCAAGTATCCATCAATAGGCGAATCGAAAAAGAGAATGAATAATGATCATCTCTATAAGATAAGAAATATCAGCAAATTGGAAAATAAAACCTCTGAGTGTGTGTCTGTGTATCTAAGGTGATATTCTAGTGAGAGAATTATAGGATTAATAGAAGTAATTGGAAACATATATGCACATATATACATGTATATATATAATGATAAATGGAGATTAACTCAATGACTTGGATGGGCATGATAATAAAGATCATAAAGAATATAAAAAATAGACTTGCCATGAATTAAATAATTTCAAAGAATCTAAGATCTCTGGGACCAGGCTCCTTCTAAAGAGCCTTGTGTGTATTTAAAGCTTACGCACTTTATTAATATTTGTGCTTAACATAAACATAACATTCATATGCACATTTGTAACTTTAATCCAATATAGTATCTTTATGTGTGACATTTTTAGTATAGTGTGATTAGCCATGGGAGGAAATATATTGAATTATTCTAAAATAAGAAAAGATATAAGACAAAACTTACTCTAAATATTAATTCTAACAAAAATGCAAATACCACTCATAAAGACATAAACATATAAAATTACCTTTAAGAATCCTAAAAACTGAGAGCCTATAGTCCATAAATAATTATATATTATCATCTCTGTATAATAATTGCATATGAACCTTCATTTACCTGTTATTTATGAAAGCTGCCATTCCTTATAGGCTTGAAGAACATTTGGGAGAAACTTTAAAGGGTATGATTCATAATGTAAATATCTGACTAACAGCCTGAAGCTATACCATTGTTATACATGATATGGCTCAATTGATAGAGTCAGTATACTATTTAGGAAAAAAAATCACTTTTATCTACGTAAGATTAATAAAGGTCATAACTCCTAGAATCTTGGAATACATGGTGAATGACCTTTTGCCTTTCATATTATTTTTACTCTGTAATTACTCCCTCTGGGAAGAAAAAAATACCCATCTTGGATAATTTATAGTACAGTCTAATCAGCACTTCTGTGGTTGCCAAAATATCCCTCAGAGTGCTCGGCAAGTTCTCCAAAAGGTTATATACTGTGTAACATTATACATTTCCAAGGGGATGGAAAAGGATTAAAAAACCCCACCGAGATTGTACTTTCACACATGCATATAAGCCCACACATAGTGTGTATGTGCATACAAACATGTTATATGTATGCATATCTGCATTTCATTTATGTATTAGTGTGTGTGTGAGAGAGAGATCATGCATTCAATTCTTAGAAATAAATTTCATAATTGGATTTGTAAGGACATACACAAATTTAAAACAAGAGACTTAATTCTTAATTATCTCTATTGAAATTAAGGGTAGAGTTTTACCAGCCCCCTCCTTTTTCTTCAAACATTTACTAAAGAAAATTTGTCATATATACATAAACATATATATATATATATATATATATATATATGTATGTGTGTGTGTATACACACATATATATACACATATATATATACACATATATATGACATACGACGTATATAATATGTATACACACTATATATATACACACACATTTATAATGTACTTACACATTTAAAGTAAATTATGCATTAAAAACCCAAGTCATGCAATATATGGAATTTTTTGATTTTTTAAGGTTAGTTATTTTGAGAGAGAGAGAGAGAGAGAGAGAGAGAGAAAGCTCCATGGAAGGGCAGGGAGAAAGGGAGAGAGAGAATCCCAAGCCAAGTAGGCTCCGTGCCATCAGCCCAGATCCCAATGTGGGGCTTTATCTCACAAACCATGATATTATGACTGGAGACAAAATCAAGAAGTGGACATTTAACTGACTGAGCCACCCAGGCACACTTCAATAAATATTTTTAATATTTACTTTTGAGAGAGAGAGACAGAGTACAAGTGGTGGAGGGGCAGAGAGAGAGGGAGACAGAATCTGAAGCAGGCTCCAGGCTCTGAGCTGTCAGCACTGAGTCGATGGGGGGCTCAAAGCCACAAATTGCGAGATCATGACCTGAGCCAAAGTTGGACACTCAACTGACTGAACCACCCAGGCACCCCCCTCAACACGTTTTTAAAATGCAGGAGTTTATTTTTCAAATTCTTTAGTAAATAAAGAAGTCATTGGGGCACTTGGGTGGCTTAGTCAGTTAAGTGTCTGAATCAAGTCTTCAGCTCAGGTCATGATCTCACTGTTCAAGGGATAGTGCCTCACCTAGGGCTCGACACTATCAGCTTGGAGCCTGCTTGGGATTCTCTCTCTCCCTCTCTCTCTGCTTCTTCCCCACTCACACACATGCATGCTCTCTCTCTCAAAATAAATAAAATTAAAAAAAAAGAGTAAAGCAATCATTCTATTGTTTTACATGTAGCTCTGCTTTTATAAAATATAATTACATCTAATAATTGTGCAGTCCCAGCACACTAATAGTAAAAATCTTGGTTATATTTACATGAGCTATGACCAAACAGCCTCAGTTGTTTTAATGGTCATCAACTATGGAAGGATATTCTATCTGAATTCTGTAGCAGAAAATAACTTTTGAAAAAGAAAAATCCTTCATGGTTATACTAATTTTTGTTTTGTTGAGGGCTGACGTAGCTAATGACTTGATGCACAATGGGGGGATACAAAAATATCCCCCAAACCAACCACTGTATCCACATTCACACCATGATATACTGTGACGAGATGGGTGTATAGATCAGTAGAAGAGAAAACTAGTCACTGATCTAATGCTGTTCGGTGAGCTCTTTTCTTTCACTCCCAACTTATTAATTATTGTCATCTTCATAATAAATATTGCCAAGATGGGTTTAGTTTTGGATGTTGTTCTAATATTAAAACCTGTTGACATGTTTTAATCTGAATCCTCTGTTTTTCAAATCATAAAAGTTTTCTTTCAAGACACTTATTTCTTGTGTTTAATTTATTATTTTTTTTTAATTTTAGAGAGAGTGAAAGAGAGCACTCGTACCATTGGGGGAGAGGGGCAGAAGGAGAGAGAGAAAAAAGGATCCCAAGCAGACTTCATGCTAAGCAGAAAGTCCAACACAGGGTTTCATCCCACAATGTGAGATCATGACCTGAGCCAAAATCAAGAGTCAGATGCTCAACTGTCTGAACCACATAGGCACCCCTATTTTTTGTTGGTTTTCAAGAGATATTTACACATAATAGTTTCACTCCCTGTCCTTCCTACATCTCTCTCTCCTTGTGTGCTGTGAAAAGATTTTTCTCTTTTCCTTACTTTCATTATTTTTATATCAGTTTTTAATATTATTGACTCTTTTGATATTTATTGCTTCCAAGACTGATTTTAATTAAGCATTTTCAGTTTTGTAGAACTCTTAGGTGATTTCTTATAGCTCCTTTTACACATTATCATGGTGTCTCTTTTTGTTTTTAATTATTTCAACAAAAATATATTTACATCCAAAACTTCAAGCATTCGTTTTCTACTATATTGAAGTTATTTCTGTTTCTATTCTATTAAAAATTCTCACTGGTTCTAAAAAGAAAATTGAGCATTTATAGTTGGTATATCCCCAGATTTCTGTAAAGATGATCTTTTCTTTCATTGCAATAATTTCATATGCTCCTAACATTCTTCATTTGGATACAAAAGTTTTTTGTAACCTCTAATCTATTTTATGCATAATTATTATTGTAAATGTTTTTAGAATACCAGATAACCTGTAATTTCCCTATGTTTATATCTTTTGCTTAAAATAATTTAATGTTTATCTAGTAACATTGATCATTTTATATTTAGTGTATTTGCTTTTTGAATCTTTCCTTCTTCTAATGCCATGAGACAATCATATTTCCCTTTAAAGCATAAAGAAGATATAAATCTTAGTCCAATTGTAAAGCTTCAGGATGCCGGTTTATCTACTTTCACAATGATGGTCAACGTTGATGGTCAACGACACCAGTGCCTTTGTTTTCTAATGTACGATACACATATACCCAGTCCCAGGGTACACATGGGTGTGCTTCCTAAGTGCTCTGTGAAATTCACTACATCTATTTGTCAAACCAAATGGATATTGATACCTGTTTTTTCTGCCCGATTCCAATTTTTTTCTTTAAAAGTTCTTCATTATTTATGAAATTGTACTTGCCCCTACGAAATTTTGGGTCAGCCAAGGTTTGTCAGCTTGTTCAGTAAATGTCACTTACCTCATGCTGGTGTAATTTCAGGTACTGCAAATATGGTAAACAAAACAGAAGCAAACAAAAACAGACAAAACATCCGTATAAAGTGTACATTCTTATGAGGGACAGAGAAAATGGGGAAAATATATGATAAAAAATATATACTATATTACACAGTGAGAATTCTAAAAAATAACAGATGTAGTATGTTTATAAGTCAGCTATTTATGTATTGATTAATCACCAAAATATCTCAGTAATTCAAAACAGCAAATATTTAATTCTATCTTGCATTATATGAAAACTATAAGTATATAAAGAAACCACCCCCCCCCAAAACAGTTTGTGTGCTTTGTCTTCATCAGGTCTTGGATAATCCGTAATCCTATTTAGGCACTGGTTTTAAAAACTGAAGGTTTTAACAAACTTCACCAATATTTGAATTGTAAACGAAGTCTCTTTGACTAATTAGACTTGTTTATTTGGTATGTTATGTTCTGGTATAAGGTCATCACTCAATATTCAGACTTTTGAAGTATTATATGTCACAGAAATAACTGAATTTCCTTGTCAATTGCATTATAATGAATTCTCAGATCTTTAACCATTCAATTTTTGAGTATTTTGTCATTTACAATTACTGTTCTGATGCTCTTGAGAAATGTATTCATCTTCAAGGTGATTCATGAAAAGGCTTTTCAACAAATACAGGTTTTTGATATCTTTAAAATCCTAAAACTAGAATGGGTAAGAATTTCCAGAACTGACTAAAAGGCTACATTAAACCTGATTAAGAATTAGTAACATGGGACTAAATGAATAGAGGAAAATGATTCTAGTTTTAGTGACTCTTATTGGTTCTCTAAGGTTTGCTCTTCCAGATTTAGGAAACTTTCTCTTAAGATATCTATGATACACAAATTGTGATAAAGTATTCAATTTTGAACAAACTGAAGCATTTAACTTTTCTCACTGCCTGAGACCTCTGAAATTCAAAAAGTCTCAGTGAGTATGCTTTCTTTCATGACAATCCTATTTCCTAAGTTTAATAAGAATCCATTCTCCTTGTAACAGGACACCACTGGAAACTCTGGTTATTTTACCAAGGCTTTGACTTGAATGTCATATTTGAGAGAGATATGCATAGACTCAGATATGACTAGTTAGCTTTAAGGGCCTAAGGTTAACTTTATGAAACATGGAGCTATAAAGACCATTGGAAGTGTTGGCCTCATACCTTGCTTATAGAGTTCCCAGCAGCCTTACCAGCTGAGTAAAGGATGTCACTTCCTGGCAGGTGCAGGAACCTCAGAATATTTTGGGGATCTTGAGAAGAGGAATTCACCCAAATCTATAGGTAGTGTAGGTATGTCTGAGGGTAAGTATTTGGATTGACTTCTGGTCTAGAGAGGCTACTAAAAGTTCAATGTAAAGATTCCTTATAAAAAATTCCAGCAAAACAAAATTTTAAAGATCTATATTGCTGAGCTTATGCAAATAATTAGGCCATGTTGAAACTGAACCTGTTTTATAAACAAAATAGTCTTGATTTGACTATCTCTGGAATTGATGATAATTCTAGAGAGAAAAATTAGACTTCAGTAACACACCTTTGTGGATGTTCAATTCTAGTTCTGATTGTCTTTGAATATTGTTTGCCTTAGCTAGACAACTTGAGGTAAACTTGAGAGAAATTGCCACAATAGCTCATGTATAGAGAATCTTCATGCTTTTTATTCTGTGGGGATAATAAAAGGACCCATGGGCATATGATTATTTGAATAGCTGGACATGGGATGGATTCCCCAACAATTGCATAACTCAACTATCACTTTGACCAATTCTGTATGTCTGGAATGACAAAATCACTCCTTAAAAGCTGAAGCATACCCCACTCCATAGAATTAACTATGGACTTATGGCCCCATTTTCCTTATAATTGGATTGGATGACGCACTTGGGGATGCCCATATACCCAGATAAGTCGTCTCCCACTTGCCAGTGATTCCTTGTGATTAGGATATTGTTAAGTTTAGACATAAAAGAAAGATGGCTTCTTGATGGTTTTATCCCTTAGCCATTTTTTTTTGTCTCAGGAGCTATCTCTATTGATATAAAATTGCCAATAGAGCCTTTAGCCAAATACACCATGTCCACCTTTAAGCTCAACATGCAGTCACCCACAAATTCAAAAGGTACTCTTCTACAACCCAATGGCCCTTAATATCCTGACTGCAGCTCAAGGAGGAACCTATGCTTTATTAAAAGAGTGTAATGTATATACTCCAGATTACCACAGAAATGTGACAGGGTTACTAGAAGGCATGAATACTCAAATTGGCACTTTAAACAATCCCACTATCCTTTAATGATTGGTTAAACTCCTGGACTGGAGGAGGATTTTGGTCAACTATCATAGGATTCTTATTTGAGTGAAGTTTTCCTTATGTTATTCTAATTATGTTTTGCTCTTTTCTCCCATGTCTCTCCATCTGGTCATGAGACTCCTTTACTGACATAACTTCAGTCCAACAGATGATCTTTTCTATTCGGGATATCCAAATATACTGTCTACCTTGGATTCAGCTGCCTTTGCCTTTCATAATTCTTATATATTAGTCCCCAACTGAGCAGCGTTGACCCACAGGTAGGGACATTTCGACATCCCTATTCAGCAGGAAGAAGTTACAGAAGATAAGACCTTCCACTCTCAGCAACCTTAAAGATTTAAGGGTCAAAATTGTTTAGGGGGAAATGATGTAGAGAACAAAAGAAAAAAATTAGAAAAAATTAAATCTCCTTATAACTTGCAAACTATTGACAAATACTTGAGAAAGGTAGAGTGACTTTCCTCTAGGAACTCACCTGCTTTCATGTTAATACTTTGCTAGATGCAAAAGGTAACCTTGGCTTGACATTAGCCCAATCTCCAGGATCCTATAAGTCAGTCTCCTTTAACAAATCAAAATCCCTCTGGAAATTTTCTTTATCTCTGCCCCATAAGATTTATGGTAGTGATTTATCTTCCAAACATATGGTTTACTGATACATATCTTAGGGTCTCATGACATGCTTTACTAGACAGTAGTAAATGACCTAATCTTTTTTAAAAAAAATGACGCTTGTTTATTTTGAGAGAGAGAGAGACAGCTCGAGTGGGGAAGGAGCAGAGAGAGAGGGAGACACAGAATCTGAAGCAGGCTCCAGCCTCTGAGCTGTCAGTACCTCATGGTCCTGGAACCATTGCTTCCAAATTCCTTAAAGACTTACCTAAGCCCCACTAACTCAAAAGTATATAATCAATTGTTCCTCACAATCCCAGTGCAGCTCGTTCTGCCCAGGTGCCCTGTCCCATGCTTTAATAAAAACCACCTTCCTTTTTTACTAGAAAAATAAATAAAGAAGGAAGGAAGGAAGGAAGGAAGGAAGGAAGGAAGGAAGGAAGGAGATGGGAGGAGGCAAGATCATGAACACAGAATTAAACCACTAAATTGAAGTTAAAGCTTCTCTTCAAGCATGGTATCTTCTGTTGGCCAAAGTCATTGGCAAAGTACAGAATTAAAACACCAGGGACATATTTGCCATCTACAGCAAAACATAATGAGAGACGGAAAAGAATTAACCATTGTGAACAAATAATACAATCTATTCATATTCCATCCTCCAGTCACAAATATCTGTGTGCCTCTTATGGATAAAAATCCTTTCATCTGCTTCCTGATACTCCCAAATCTCTTTAAACCATGGACCCAGGCTTCAATTTCAAAATCATGTGAAACAGTCATACCAGAGCAGGTGTCTTCTTGATCTAGAGACCACTGAATTAGAAAGACATATTATTTGCCCACCACCATTCAATATACAATTAAGGATATATAAGGACAAAATAATAAAAAAAATAAATGCCCTATTTTAAAGGAAAAGAATGCCAACCATTCATGGCAATTCAGTAATTATTCTGTGCAATCATTACAAGAATTCCTGCCCCTAAAGTTCTGAGGCTAACTTATTTGTTGAATCCTTTGCATTTTCAACCCTCAAAGTCATGAAATTTTTGGTTTCTTCCATCTTTTTCATGTTTACTAGAAAATAGGCCAATATTTTTTTTTCTGTACTCATCTCTTTCTTGTAGTATCTAATCAAATGCAGCTTATAGCAATCAACTCACATTACAGACTTGCTTTCATAAAACCTCTTCTGAAGCCATGAATTCTTTAGGTACATTTTCTACCTTATAAATTATCTCATTAAAATGTTACCAAAGCAGAACACAGTCATTTTCAAGCATCCTATAAGCTTCACTCCATACGCTTTTCTTCTTCAAACACAATTTCACATAATTTGCTGTAGTAGTGGTGGCAGGGGTGGTAATGGCAGTGGTGGTGTTTTTGACAGAAACTTGCTTCTAGAGAGATACAATGTAGTATGCATACTCACTTTGTTTATTAGTCACTTTCTATCGCTAATGAATTCTATCTCAATAATTTATAATCACAAACATTATTTCTTCTCACTTTATATATTAACTCTGGCTTGGTACAATTCTGCTGGGCTCTGCTGTACTCAACTGTATTAAGCTCCAGTGTTTTCTCATAAGACTGAAGGAGTAGTTTCTTTCTAAATGATGTTCTTATCAGAGTGGAGCCAAGCACAAGAGAATTAAGCTAAACCACAAGCTTATTAAGGTTTATGCTCAGATGTGGTTCAAACCACAATCTTTCACATGCCATTGATCAAGGCAAATTAATTAGCCAACCCAAATTCAATGGGAAAATATCTTCTACTTATAGGAAAGCATGTCAAAGGTGGGGACAGAATGCAGAATTGTGAACATATAATTAAATATACAAGTGCAGGTAAGAAAGATATCAAGTACTTGAAAATGAAAGGTCAGTAAAATTCTATTCCAAACAGAATTTTTTTAAGGAAATAAGACAAGTGAGAATGAATGTTGTGAATGATTGCAATACAAGACATACATCTTACGTAGTTTTCCAGTGAGGTTCTCTGAACAGTGAACTCATTCTTTTTGTTTTAACATATATTTTTATCTCTTCCTCATTTTTAATGCAATTTAATAGGTTAAAGATTTCTAGAGTAATAATTATATTTCATCTACTCATCAATTTTGAGAACAATTTTCTACTGTCATATGTATTCTATTATTGTTGATGAGAAGCCCATGGTGTGTCAAATTCCTTTCTTTTTGTTTTTCAAACTCTACATTTCACCATAACACACCTATGAGATAAAATTTTTCCAACACACTTGAGATTTCTTATGATTATTTGTTTAAGGTTTAATATCTATACTTATTCTTGAAAACAGTCTAGTTTATTGTTTTTTTTATACTGTCTCATCATTCTCTTTGCTGTCTTCCTCTGAAAATCCTATTATTTTACATTAGAAATTTGTTTTCCTTTGCTATGTATTTTAATCCCTCTTTTTTGTTTGTTTGTATGTTTATCTTTAGCCTTTCTTATGCATTCTGTCTAGTTTCCTCAGACCTGTCTTCCAATTTATGTATTCTGCATTCAATTGTATCTAATCTCCTATTTGCCCAATTTTTTAAAGTTCTCAATGCCAATTTTTAATGTCAATGTCTATACTCTGGCTTCTGTTGACTGGCAAGTAGTTTTTCCATTTTCCATTTCAGAGCAAACTCTGGTTTCATGCCAGATATGTTATTCTAGTAACATCCTAATAAATTCTTGTAACTGTACACTTCCTCCATTTTCTAGGGCTACAAAGCTAAAATGCCAGCTGCTGGAGCCTGCATGCTGCCTTATTCTCCCTCTAGACTTCCATAACATCAGCTAACTAATTTGCCACTGTTTCAAGTGCACTTACACTACTATAATCACATGGAAATATAAAGTCTACTGGGAGAAAATTTACAATTATAACAGTAGCAGAATACATGTAATTCCTTAAACTCTCATTATTCTAGAGTATGGCACTCACGCTGGACAGAACTCTACAACAGAGGTCCAGGAGAAAGGATTCCTGATTCTCAAAATGTTCTCTATATTTTCAGCATCAGGGAGTCAGAGAGCACAGAAGCACCTACACAAATATGCAAGTGAAAGCTCCCTGGATGAAGAGGAGGCCATATTAGAAAGAAGGAGATTCAGGAGGACCTAAGTGGCTCAGTCGGTTAAGTGTCTGACTCTTGATTTCGGCTCAGGTCATGATCTCACAGTTTCATGAGTTTGAGCACCATGTGCTAACAGTACAGAGCCCTCTCTCTCTGCCCCTCTCCCATTTTCACTCTCTGTCTCTCTGAAAATAAAAAAATAAACTTAAAGAAAAAGGAGACTCTGAAGTTCTGTAGATGTTGCCAGTTTAGACTCTAGTGCTAAGTCATATGTACTGAGCCAACCATTTTCTACAATACAGAAATCAGTGTTCAGATCCACCAAAATTTGTCTCTCCTCATCGTTTAAATGTAAGGTCATTTTTCCCATTAGAAGCTAATTGCTATCAGACCAAAATGTTGATAATTTATACACCTAAATTTATTTTCTTATGATTATCATGAAGACTGGATCATTCTTAGTGACTGTTAGATAACTTTCACAGAAAAAATTGAAAGTGTGTGGAGAGAGGTGGTTTTTTTTCCCCCCTAAATGAAATGTTTGTTATATCAATTCTACTACAGAATGTATAGCATTTTGATGCCTGGGATTATTTTAAGGTAGGATTTTTGTCTTATCTGGAAAAGTTAAATACATAGAAACAATTATGATTTAAGTGCCTGGATGGGAAGCTTGGGCTTGCTGAGATCTGAGGTGGTACAATATGTGTTACTGAAGTTTATGCACCAAGTTACTTGTAATATATCAATAAAGGATTTTTTTTCTTAGCTTTAATAAATGTAATTTCTAAATTATAGTCTACCTCATTAGCAAGTTTCAAATATATCTTTAAATCGTGCTATAATTATCCATTTTGGTTTTAAGACTATGTAATTTTATATGGCAGAGAGATACAGATGTCATTATTTCATATTTCTGTTTCTGAATGTGCTATAATTTCCTATGCCATATGTGATCCTTTTCACATTATTTCTTAGACTGTATCATGAAATGCTAATGATTAGATGAAGTACATTTAAGAAAGCAAGACTTGGTGTGAATAATAAAAGGGCATTTGATTCATTGAAGCTTGACCCTTCAAATACACTTTTTCTTCCCCCAGGATAATACTGATTTAATTGCTTTTAAAAAGACCTTGTTTCTTTCCTTCAGTAACTTTGCCAGATGAGTAAATAAGTCATTCTCTAAAATTAACCCTGGGTCCCAGCCTACAAAAGCTGTAATCAATCTGATAATTATAATTATTATGACTAATTAATATTTTTTCTTACATTAATAGCATTTACTTGGGAATGTGACAACTTACATAAGATAAATATTTATTTATAGTTGATTCTGAGGGAAAACTGATTGACTTGTAAGTCTTAGGCTGCGATATCTGACTTATCCCGGAAGTCTGACATTATAGATAAGATTAACCAGAAAGTTTCTAAGTCTCTGCTTTAAATTGCTTTACACAGCAGATGCAGTTTACATTGGAAATTTAAACTCTCAAATTTAAAAAGACATACCAAGAATCTGGGAATTTCTTGCATCTGAAAAACTTGTATGGAATCTAGATCGTTAAGCATTACCTTAAGCTCTGGTGGCATTGTTTTTACTATATGAATAAAGAATGACTACAGCATGCACGTTACAATGCCACACATTAAAAGAACAATTGTCTGATAATAGAATTCCACTGAACTCTGGAAGAGTATCTTTGTTTTTTTTAATATATGAAATTTATTGTCAAATTGGTTTCCATACAACACCCAGTGCTCATCCCAAAAGCGGAAGAGTATCTTTAAAGTTAGTTGACCTAAAAAAAAAATAGGTAAATAAACTAAATAAAACTGGTTATCCTAACATATTTGGTGTCACCATGTGTAAACGTGCACTACTACAAAGCAGATTCTCCTGTAAGAAATTTTTCTTTCAAAGGACTGGTGAAGTGGGCCACTTCTCTTTTTTAGCATTCTCTCACTTTTATTCAGAAACGTGACTCATGAAATGCTGAAAAAATTGTAAACTTGTAAATTCTTTTTATTTTTTTAACGTTTACTCGTTTTTGGGAGACAGAGACAGAGCGTGAGTTGGGGAGGGACAGAGAGAGAGGGAGACACAGAATCTCAAGTAGGGTCCAGGCTCTGAGTTGTCAGCACAGAGCCTGACATGGGGCTCGAACCCACGAACCGTGAGATCATGACCAGAGCTAAAGCTGGACACTTAACCGACTGAGCCCCCCAGGCACCCCAAAACTTATAAATTCTAATTGCAGATCATTCCTACTATTTTTCAGCATTCTGTGAATAGTTTAAAAGATGATTTGTAAAGACTAATTAGTAACAATCACATAATTTCTCAGTAATATATGCTTATTACCCTAAGCATGCATATCCATGCTAAATAGGGTAAGCAAAGGAAAAGGAATCTATAACTTTGCCACAGCATACAGCCAAAGAGATTAAATATAAATCATAAAATTATTGATGTTATAACTGGTAAGTTTTTAAATAGACAATCTTAAATTATTTCAAAATACTCAACTTTAAAATTGGAATAATGCCACATCCTTATTTATTTATAGCTACTACCTTATATGAAAGAATATGCTCCATAAGTATTTGTACCTTTTTTATTAGAATAAATATATAATTATTTTCAATTATTCTTATTTTATACACAAAATCTCATAATATTAAATAAACACACTTTGTATCTACAGAGCTGAATAAAAAACTATAATAGACCAATAACTTGCAGGTTTTACAGTTAATTTGAGAATTTCAGCCTTCTTTTGAATTCATAATTTCAATTTAGCCATATTTGATGAGGGAGCCTGGGGCAAGCTAAGGGCAAAATACAGGCTAACAGGCGCCCCCCCTCCCCCACACACGGTGGGATGTGTGTGACATTCCTTAGATATTCTTGGCTACCCAACAACAAAGGAGAGGGTTTAGGTGCTTGCCCTTGTGATGTGGGAAACCACAGCAAATGAAAAAATTACATCCCCTTACTGCCTACAGCCCATTGACAAGTTCTTGAAACTGGCAGAGTGACTTCCCTTTAGGAGCTCAGCTGCCTGGATGATGACACTTTGCTAGGGGCAAAAGGGAAGTTTGGCTTAACATTATCCCATCCTGGAGGATCCTGTCATCTACTTCCTTTATCTCAACTGCCCCAAGATATATGCTGGCAATCATACTCTAAGCTTATAGCCCCCCAATATACATCTCAAGGGTCTCATGACTGAGGTTTTATTAAATAGTAATAAGTGATGTTTCCCTAGCAACAGCTAGCCCCCCTAAAGGTCCTGGAAATTTGCCTCCAAAATTCATTAGAGAGTTACTCTATCCCTGACCTCTCCCACCTGAGGGTACATGATGAGTTACCCATCATGACCCCAGTGCAGCTCTTCCTGACCACAGGTTCTGTCTTCATACTTTAATAAAATCACCTTTTTGCACCAACAACATCCTCAAGAATTCTTTCTTGGCTGTCGGCTTCAGACCACTCCACCATCACCCCAAAACTTCATCAATATTGAATATCAAATTGATATGCTATTCATGTATCATCCATGTTCTTTCAATTTAAACGTCAGTGGGTTGATCTTTCCAATCAAGATGGTGAAGTGATATGCATCTGATGCACTCTCCCATTGAATACAGCTTTAGAAACTGCACAATATACACACAATGACTGTTTCAAGCCATTGGAGAGTATTCAATGTAAAAAGGCCTGAAAGAGATGTGATCTTTGGGAAAAAGGAAGAACAACAATATGAATTTTTATACTGACAATGACTCAGGGCATTTTTTAAAAAAATATGTAGTGCTAGGGGAAAGAATCCAAGCAGCAATTATATAGTTTCTGGAAGACAGAGGTTGGGATTCAGGGCTGGCATAGTAGCTTAAATAAGAACAAAGGCACAGAAAGGAGAAACCTCAGAGAAATGGTCCCAGAAATGTGAAAGCAATACTTCTGCGATAATTGCAGATACGTATGCCACATGTGCACATGTGGAGACTCCAAGAGACCAAGAAAAAACAAAGCTGGAAGGCGCCAGAGCTAATAGAGATTTCAGCAGCCGATAGACAGTAGGACTCAGAATTGGTAAATGCTTCGGTTGATACTAGAGAAAAATGTGTGTTTAGGAATAAAAACTTCCCAGGAATAAGGGGAAAATGATATAAAGCAGTTCTAAGATAATGTAAGTAATTTAGGTTAGCAAATAACTCTCTTTGGAGGAAGATGACATAATCAGTCACTGTTATAACTCTTTATACATAATGTTCAGTCAATAATTCCAAAGCATGCTTAAAACTGGAAAACTACCAACACAAAAAAGGGAAAAAAATCAATAAAAATACCCAGATTGGATGCTAACATTAAAGTTATTAGAAAAGAGTTTTGAAATGATTATGATTAATGTTTAAAAACACATGGAAAAAAAGTAGATAAGTGGAACAAAGTAGATAATATTAGCAGATACCTATAATGTATATTTAATAAGTCGAATGAAAATTATGGAACTAAAATATTTCAGTGCTAACATATGTACTTAATAGCTTTAGGAGACAAGTTATTAGAAAATAAAGGGGAAAATACTGTACTAGAATGTAGGGCAATATAAAATATCCAGGTTAAAGAAGACAGAGATCAAAATAAGAAGAAATACACAGAAAATAATAGATTTATGGTGCAAAGCTAAAAGACCTAATGATGAGGGACCATAAAATAAGCTAAGGCAAGCCACAAGTTAGCACACACTGTTCCCCATCCCCACACCCACCCCTTCCAGGTAGGATGTGTGTGATATTCCTCAGGCACCTCTGGCTGCCCAAGAACAAAGGAAAGGAAAGAAAACAAATAGTAAACTGATAAAGATCACAGTCCTTCAGGACAGGAGTCTCCTTCAGTTTACAAACATCTTAGTAAATTAAAAGAAAAAGATGACTTTATCAATAGCCTAATCTCCAGAAATTTACAGATTCAATTTCCCGGAGCCCCTAATATCACCCTTTCCTCCATAGTGAAGTGAGGAACAAAGGCAAGAAGGAAATGGCAGATAAAATTAAATTTCCGTATAACCTGCAGCCTATTGGCAAATACTTGAGGCAAAAACAGAGTAAAACTTTTCTCCAGGAACCTCCTTTGTCATACCTTTTGCACCAAAGATGTCTTCAAGAATTCTTTTTTGGCCATCAGCTCTGAACCCCACCGTCACCCCAAAACCGAGGAAGCGACAAAACAGAAAATTATATATATATATATATATATATATATAATATATATATATATATATATTTTTTTTAATAAATACTGATCAAGAGTTTCCAGAACAAAAGATAGATTAAAAATTCCTTATAACCCAAAAGTAGATTTTTTTAGAGTACCTCTTAAGTAAACCAGAGTTAAACTCTTGAATATCAAATACAAAACAATATTTAAAATAAAAAGGATCCATTAAAGTGGAAAAAAATAATCTACAATAAAGCAGTTAGACTGATAGCTGATTTTCACCAGACAACATTATTCAGCAGACAATTACATTGCATCATTTATTACATTTTAAAATAAGGAAAATTCTTCACATTAGAGTTCTACTCCCAGTGAAATACACTCTAAAAAAAGTATCAAAAATTGTAAGTTAAGAAAAAAATATGAAGAATTCATTGACAGTAGATCAGTACAAAAAGGAATAGCAGAAAGATTTTTATACAAAATGTAGAATTTCCTTTCGAAAGAGAGCAATCCAGGAAGAGCAAACACAACCAGAAAGGATGAATTATTATTGACTTAAAAAATATTATTTACTATTTAACAAAACAAACATAATGACAATTTTTTGTATTGCTTCGTATATAAAATGTCAAAATAGCAAAAAAAGAAAAAAAGTCTATGTAATGGGGACGATTTGTTGTTCCATTTGTTTCAGGTGATAAAATTATAATTTAATTTGGAAAAAATTGTAATTATCTAGAGCAAATATTAAAGAAAAATTGAAGTAAATTGTTAACTAAGGGGACAATGAAGGGAGTGGAATATATTAACTATTCAAAACTAGAAGAAGAAAAAAGAGAAAAATTAAAAAAAAACAAATAGCAAGATGGCAGACTTACACAAAAATATATCAGTAATTAAATTTATTGTAAGTACATTAAATCAAAATAAACAAATAATGTGAAACCAGATGAAAATAAAGCAAACAATAGCAGTTTAGTGGCTCATATGAAACTTTTAAAAATCAAAAAAATATAACTTGAAAGGAAAAGGATGGAAAACATTATGCTATCTAACCATTAGCCAAAATTGTAAAAAATCTGATATAGTTATATTAATATCAGATAAAATGGACTTTATATTATAAATGATTATTATAGAGAGATGTTCCACAATGAAACATTTTCAATGTAAGAGGAAGATATTTTGCACCCAGTATCATGAACTATATCTAAAAAAACCCAAAACAGAAAATAAAAGAATAGAAAAATGCAGTGAAATCGTGGGAAACATTAACATACATGTCTCATTAGCTGACAAACAAAAATTAAAGGCACAACAAATAAACTTGAACTAATTTACATACGTAGAAAACAAAGCATGAAGTTACAGAATTTACCTTCTTCCAAAGTGCATAGGGATACTATCTCAATGAAATACACACTGACATTTAGAAAAACCCTTGGCAAGTTTCAGAATATATACCTGTAACCGTACTAAAATGCTATCACCTCATGCCTGTCAGAATGGCTAAAATTAACAATACAGGAAAAAACAGACGCTGGCAAGGATGCAGAGAAAGGGAAACTCTCTTACACCGTTGGTGGGAATGCAAACTGGTACAACCACGCTGGTGAAAACAGTATGGAGGTTCTTCCAAAAATGAAAAATAAAGCTACCCTATGATCCAGCAATTGCACTACTAAGTATTTACCCAAAGGACACAAAAATACTGATTTGAAGGAATACATGCACCTGATGTCTATAGCAGCATTATCAACAATAGCCAAACCATGGAAAGAGCCCAAATGTCCATCAACTGATGAATGGATAAAGAAGATGTCATATATATATATATATATATATATATATATATATATACACATATGTATATATGTATACGTATGTATGTATATATATACACATGTGTGTGTGTGTGTGTGTATATATATATATATATATATATATGTATATTACCATTTGCAATGAAGTAGATCACCTAGAGAGTATTATGCTGAGCGAAATAAGTCAGAGAAAGAAAAGTACCATATGATTTTACTCAGATGTGAAATATAAGAAATAAAAGAGATGAAAATAGGGGCTGCAGGGGGAGAGAGAGGAAACCATAAAGCAGACGTTAACTATGGAGGGCATTTGTGGTGAGAACTGGGTGTTGTGTGTTAAGTGATGAATAACTGAATTCTACACCTGAAACTAATATCATACTGTATGTTAACTAACTGGAATATAAATAAAAACTGGAAAAAGAAAAAAAGTGAACTAGATAGCATTTTTAAAATACACTAGAGAAACACCAAGTTGCTGATAATTAAAACATACACTTCATAATTTGATTGATCAAAGGAGAAGCTTTCTTGTTTTGTTTCTTTCATTTTCTGTTTCAAATAAAATATTAATGCTGAATGTATTATATGTCATTTAGATTGATTTTCATGAAAATTAAAATAGTAAATTGAAGACAACTTTCCTCTAAAATATTTTGCTATCAACAAAAGCATTAACATCTATTGAGCTCTTAGGCGTTGATCCTCCAAATATTCCATGGCACTATAGCAATTCTGGTCACAAGTAGCTAACGTTGTGGGATGGTGTACAAGTTTGCATTCATTTCAAGTTCTTCAGGGAAGTTTTGTTAAATAATTAAGTTTCGGGGAGCCTGGGTGGCTCAGTCAGTTAAGCGTTTGACTTTAGTTCAGGTCATGATCTCGCGGTTTGTGAATTCGAGCCAACATCGGGCTCTGTGCTGACAGCTCAGAGCCTGGAACCTGCTTTGAACTCTGTGTCTCAGTCTCTCTCTGCTTCTGCCCCACTTGTGCCCTGTCTCTCCCTGTCTCCCAAAAATAAATAAATGTAAAAAAATGTTTTTAAATAAAAAAAAAAAGTTTCTACCATTTTACTGTGATTATTTGAAATATATGGGTTTTTTTTCTTCTTTCCCCAAATATGTTATTCATTCTTATGTACTCAAAGGCAATTGTCAAAATACAGATCCCTTAATTTAGGATACAGAACGTTTGCTTTATGAATTTTCATGTAAGTTATCGATTTTTATATGCATATTATTTATACAGAAAAATGGAGGTCAGGAACTTTTTACCTACCTAAGAATAAATTAAGCAATAACTGTAATAAAACTGTAACATAGTTAAAGCCAAAACAGGGCATGGCAAGAATCTTACAACGTGCAATATATTCCTTTCAACAGAAGGACTAATATGGAGGAATTTCATACCCCAAAAGTTTTCTGTGAAGGAGAACTGGGCATCCCTCATCCTCTTTGAGTAAAGATTCAAGCCATAGAAGGCCTGATTTGTTCTTTCCCTGGGAGACTTGCAAGTGGCTCCCTCCTTAACATTTTCCTGGCCACATGCAGGCATCACCTATAATTGAGCAGTGGCTGTCCTCTCAGATGGGCAAGTACCAACTGGTGTCTATTCTGCCCTCTGCCTCCCTGACCCTGACGGGCAGCCTGCTTTCGTCTGGATCTTTATTTGCCTTGCATCCTAGGCCGCTTGGTTTGCAACTCCCTAGTGTAGAGACTTTGTAAAGCAACTTATCAGTCTAGTTCGTTCCTGAGTTTTCAAAGTTATTCAGAGCCAATTTACTTTAAGTTAAAATACAACGATAACCTTAAATTCAGCTATAACAAACTGATATACAAGACATAACAAACTGATTCACTTTCTCGGGGCGTGGTAGGTTAACCGAAGAAAGAAAAAAGGGAAAAATGCTTTGAAGGAATATTTTTGCAAAGTTTTGTGTGCAGGTGTTTATACCACAGTGGATCGCAGTACTGATGTAAGAACAATGGCTCCTTGAGACAGGCGATGTGAGGAAGAAATCAGAAGGAGACCTGTGAAAATGTTACACATCTGAAGAGATACAAATTACTGGATCCATTTGATGGCTGGATATAATCTTTACATAAGTTGAATTGTATAAAGATCTGTGCTTCATAAACACAAGTCCTCATAACATATCACATTTTCCTCTAAGCATTTACAGAGTTTCCCATTACATGGGTAGCCATTTGATGACTTATGATGATTACAGGTAAATTAAACAATAATTTACTGCAAGCTACTCTTGTTATGGTGACACTAAAATTTTGAAAGTAGCATTGTGCTTAGTGCGATGGGATTACAGATTAAACAATCTCTTCAGCAAGTCAGAGTGTGAGGTTCTGGGTATATAGCATCTCTGTTTCTAAACTCTAAGTGCATCTCACAGCGTGACAGGGTTGAGACCTGTTACTGCCTGAAGAAAGGGAGATCCCCATAGATACACTGAGTTCACTCAGAGAGTATACATGTATTCTGTTTCTTTGTCAGATCAAATACTTGTTTTCATCATAAACTGATATTTCAACAATAACCTTGTTATTAATCAAAATAAGGGGTGCCTGGGTGGTTCAGTCAGTTGAGTTGCTGACTTCGACTCAGGTCATGATCTCACAGTTCATGAGTTCAAGCCCCACACTGGGCTCGTTGCTGTCAGCACAGAGCCCGCTTGGATCCTCTGTCCATCTCTCTCTCTGCCCCCACCCCCCAAAAAAATAAACTTTAAAAAATAAAATTATGTATCATTATGCTATATTTATCACAATTACAATTTTCTGTTTATTTTGAAAATCAATTTTAATGGGCTTGTAAATTTAAAAATTAGTTTATGGAGAGAAGGAGGGAGAGGAGGAGGCAGAGAAAGCGTGAGAGATGCTATTTGTATCATGACCAAGCATTTATTGAATTCTGATAGTGTATCACTCAAGTCTCATTCTTTTAGGAACTATGATATTAACATATATCTTTAAAATAGTCATGGTGGGATCTACCTGAAATAGATGAGTTGTTGTTGTAAACTATAATAAAGTTTATGTTTGACTGAGTTTAGCATTATTGTTCATTACATTACAAATTCTTTGAACCTCAGTGTCCTTATCCTATAAAAGAATAGCAGTTGTCTTAGAGTGCTGTACATATATATGAACATTGTATGGACCAAGTGATAAAATAAATACAAAAATACAATGTAATTTGTAAAATGATTTAAAATTTAATTTTGTGGTTTAATGCCAGGTGGACTTATCAATGATTTTTAATTTTCTTCTAAACCTACTTTCTTCATAGAGCAAAGGACACACGAATGAATCAGGTCACACAGTCTATCTCTAGAACCAATATTTTAAAATCGATTCTACCTATGTACTTGACTTGGATATCTTTTTACAGTGGTAGTTTGACAAAATATTAAAATTCAACTCATTCACTCATTGATCTAATAACCATCTATCAAGAGCTGGGCACTGATCTGAACACTTAAATTTACATAGACAATTCAAGCATCATTCTTACTTAGACTCATAGTACCTATGGAAATAAATAAAACATTAAAGTGCCATGTAACAGAAAACAAGGATTTATTAACTGTTAATTCTGCAACAGACTTCAGAGAAAATTTTAAAAGAGCTTATAAACAGAGAAATGTGAGTGTGGAAAATTCTGCGTTGAATCAAGAATGTGCAAGATGTTTTGGGAACAGGCAGTACTCAACTGTGGCTAGCCCAGAGTGTTCAGAGAGAAATAGTAAGAGGAACAGCGAGGGAAGGCATTTCACACATACTCGTGAAGAGCCTGTGTTGACATACCATCGTATCTACTTTATTATAGTTTTTAAACATCATGGATCAGAAGGGCATAGCACCCCTACAGGATTTTTAGGATAATTACAGATTATTGTATAAAATGTCATCCGCAGTTTCTACCACATTAGAAAGAGTAAAAAATATTTCTTTCCCACTATGAGGAAGTCATAAACACCATTTCTTTTCACACTCACGGAACTGACATCTTCTCCCCCTGAATTGTCTGAAAGTTTGTGCCCTCCATTCATAAAGTTCATCTTCTACTCTGAGAGCCCCCCTTATGGAATTAGCCGCACCTTGCTTCAGGGTGCTGTGTGTGTGTGTGTGTGTGTGTGTGTGTGTGTGTGTAGCACATTCATGTATAACATGAAGATTTTTTTTTCAATTTCTGTCACAGAAAGCACATATGCAATTTTATTTTGCAAGGGTAGAATGTTCACCTCAGAATGTATTTTGGATATCTCCCTATATGCCTTAGTAATACATAACTGCTTTAGCAAATGCAAGATATCATTTCTCAGGACCACTGTATCACTTTTAATATTTAATTGTAATGCCAGCTGAAACAATATTTTTTAAACACAGTGACAATTAACCACCAGGTTCAGAAGACAATAAGTGATTTCCTTACTCTTGTTTAGACAAGGGAAATCAGCACAAAAACAAAATATTCCCATTCAAGCGAACAGTGACATGATATTACATATGTAAGTATTTAATTTTGGTTTACGTGCATGAAGAGTGATAAATGTAAATCATAAGAAACAAGTACATACTTTGAGGAAACCGTGGGGGGTTGTCATTGACATCAGTCAGGGTGATGTTGACCGTTGTCGATCCTGAGAGTCCTCCAACTTGCCCAGCCATGTCTTTGGCTTGAATGACCACTGAATAGTGTTCTCTGGCTTCTCTGTCCATATTATGTAAGGCAGTTCTAATAACTCCTGTAACATATTTTAAACAAAACAGTACAGATTATATATTAAATGAGAAGTAGCACAGATGTATCGTTTTTCCCCCATAGTTTCATTGAGCCACAGAGCCAGCTTTTTTTCTGCATATTTTCAGAAGTGCATTTTTAAATGAAATACTTTTGTGAGAAAGCCACTTCTGAGACAAACAGTACCTTAAACATGTTACGAAAACCACCTCATTTGACTCCTTCATTGGCAACCACGTGTCTCAAAGCATTCTATTCGTGGTAAATTAAGATGCCCATTCTTTTGCGTTGCTTGGGGTGCCTTGCAGAACAGCCCCGTGGCCCAAGCTTGTACTTGGGCTGGAATACTAAATATTTCACAAGTTGTGCTCCTCAAAAACGTCAGTTAAGATGATTTGAGAAGAGGTTAATTTTCCTCTTTAGAGAAAAATTTACATAGCTTCCTGTCAGGGCTGTCAAAGTTGGATGGTGGAAAACATGGAAGAATTGTGGATACTTGAACAAAGATTATAGACAAGAGTCATTTTAACATTTATCAAGATGAAGAAACTCACTATTTTTATCAGGAAATGACAGCTACAACAAGAACTAGATGTAAGTACCTAAGCAAAATAAAGTAATGAAATTGATTCCAAAAATCACAGGTAAAAGTCACAGGCTTTTTTTCACAGTGCCAAAAGAGACATTAAAGGTAGTCTTTTATGAAGTATTACTTGGATTCAATAAAGAGATAAAAAATGTTATGTGTTATATCTCCATTTGTATGACACATAAGTACATGTGCACACACACAAATTAGATAGCTTTGTCGATAGAGCCTTAAATTTAAAATGGAAACACATTTTCCAGAGGGCCAAGGACTATAAACTATATGATAAAAAAAGTCCTCATGTAGATGAGCTATATTATAAATAAGTATATTTGTATATAGATAGATATGTATTTACATTTATATTATATATGCATGTAAAAATATAAACATATTTGCTACTCCATACATAGGACAACATTTAACAACCACCTTTTTACTTTTACTAAAAATGTTTGGATCATATTCTTTTTGAGAAGGGACCAATAGCTTTGACCAATCACACCAATGATTAGTTAGCAGTATAATTCATAGGACAGTGGCAATTATAAAAACTGCTCACTGTAGAGCTGAACACAGTTTTACAGACAATATGTTGATGTAATTAAAGAACACAGGGTTGTATGTATATTCAAACTAAAAGTAGTCTTTCAAAGGTGGAAAGGATCAGTCAATCAGTTGTTCAGAACATACAACACTGCAGCAGGTTTTTTTGTTGTTTTACTGAATTGATTATATGTGTAATGACTTTGAGAGGAGAGCCTCAGGAACCAGGAAAAGCGATCCCACAACTTTCAATATTTGTGAATTTTTAATTGAGGGAGTTCAGGAAAATTTTCCTGAAGCTAAATAGAAATGAAAATTATTCTTATCAAAAGAAATTATAATAATATGGTAATAAATGATTCATCTAATTCATGCATATGAAAAAGCCTCAAGCATCCTTAATACAAAGAACAATGTTTTATCACGTATGATAATTATATAAGAAGGAATTGAATCGATGCAGAAATGAACAAGCTGAGAATTTATGAAAATATTTTATGAAAGAAACATATACTTTCTAATATTTGAAAAAAATAAAGATGTTGTTCTGAAAAGAATATGTTATAAATGGGACATGCCTCTGGTGTGTAGAAGTTTGAGAAGGATAATTTTTTACAATGGAATCTTTAAGTGTCATTTGCTGGAAATAAAAATATAATAGCAAAATCAATCATTACAAAGTGAAAGATATAGGGGCGCCTGGGTGGCTCAGTCGGTTAAGCGTCAGACTTCAGCTCAGGTCATGATCTCGCGGTCCGTGGGTTGGAGCTCTGCATCGGGCTCTGTGCTGACAGCTCAGAGCGTGAATCCTGTTTCAGATTCTGTGTCTCCATCTTTCTCTGACCCTCCCCTGTTCAAGCTCTCTCTCTGTCTCAAAAATAAATAAATGTTAAAAAAAAATTAAAAGAAAAACAAAGTGAAAGATAGATATATTTACACAATTTGAGAGAGAGAGAGAGAGAGAGAGAGAGAGAGAGAGAATCCCAAGCAGGCTCCACACTGTCAGTGCAGAGTCCAACATGGGGCTTTGACCCATGAACCCTGAGACTCATGACCTGAGCCGCAATCAAAGGTCAGATGCTTAACCAACAGAGCCCACCCAGGCACCCCGATACATTTACACAATTTGAATGTTATTCATTTAAGAGAATCAGAGAAGACAAATCAGCCCAACCCCTGTTTTAGAGTACACATTTCAGTAATTTTATTCCATTCCCATTATATCCCTTCTTCTATAATATAGGTGTGTCTGACAGAAAATGAGAAGAAGCTTGCCAGCCACATTTGCTTGTAGAAAGAAAACAGTGTATCCAGAATTGACACATACTTCCCAGAAATGACTGTCTACAAACCCTCTGAAACTCAGAGTTCTCTTGAGGGTGCTCCAGTGGATGTGCTTAGCTATGACCTACCCCAAGGGCACATAGGTAAATGGAGAATGCTTGTCAAATTGCTGTAGAATACAGTAATCTTTTTCTAACACATTGCCCAGATGCGTGTAAGTGGGGCAGCCTAGAACACCGCCAATGCACAGTAACTTTTGTCCTTCCAAATAGACTTTTTTAGAGCAGATTTAGGTCCACAGCAAAATTGAGAAGAAAGTACAGTTACCGTCTACCCTCTCCTTATTCCTCCCTTGCCACATGAACACACATTTTCTCCCACTACCAACATCCTGAATTAGAACGGTGCATTTGCTATAATTGATTAACCAACACTGACACATCATTATCGCCCAAAGTCCTCAGTTATAGTTTTACTGCCTTGTAATCTTTTCTGATCTACCTATTCATCTCTCCCTCCTTCAATGCCTCGCAGTCATTGATCTTTTTACTTTTTCTGTAATTTTGCCCTTACTATCCCTGTAATTTTGCCTTCTCCAGAAAGTTGATTGTATGTGGTCTTTTCAGATTGTCTTCTTCACTTGGTAATAGACATTTAAGGATTCTCCATGTCTTTTCATGGCTTGAGAGCTCATTTTGTTTTAGTGCTAAATAATACTGCACTCTTCGGGTATGCAGTTGTTTATACGTTCACCTGCTAACAGACATCTTGGTGGTTTCTGAGTTTTGGTGATTATGAGTGAAACTGCTATAAACACCTGTCTACTGGTTTTTGTTTGGAAATAAGTTTTTAACTCCTTGAGTAAATATCAAGGAGCATAATTACTGGATCACATGGTAAAAGTCTGTTTAGTTTTGTAAGACAATGTCAAACTGTCAAAGTGGCTATACTATTTTGCATTCCTAACAACAGTAAATGAGAGTTCCTGTGGCTTCATATCTTGACCAACATTTGTTGGTCAATGTTCCAAATTTCGGTCATTGTATTAGGCGTATAGTAGTGTCTTGTTTTCATATTTATTTCCCTGGCAGATGATGTCGGACCATTTTTCAAATTCTTACTCCCATAAGTAGGTCTTATTTGGTGAGATGTCTGTTAGGTTTTTTGTCCATTTTGTAAGCTGAGTTGTTTTATTATTGTTGAATTTTAAGAGTTTGTTGTATATTTTATATAACAGTCCTTTATGAGATTTGTCTTTTGTAAATACTTTCTGCCGGGACATGATTTATCTCCTCATTCTCTTCACGGTATCTTTCACAGTGTAGAATGAAAACAATTTTTTTTTTGGAGTCCAGATTATTATTTCTGTCACAATTCATTATTTTGGTATTGTTTATAAAAAGTCATTGCCACACCCAAGGTCACCTAGTTTTCATCTATGTTACCAGGTAGGAATTGTACTTATCTATTTATCTATCTATCTATCTATCTATCTATCTATCTATCTATCTATCTATCAATCATCTATTTAGAGAGAGAGAGACAGAAAGAGCACAAGCAGGGGAGAAAGGCAAAGGGAGAGAGAGAGGATCTTAAATAGGTTCCATGCCCAGTTCAGAGCCCGACATGGGGCTCAATCCTGAGACCCTGAATCATGATCTGATCTGAAATCAAGAGTCAGGCACTCAACCGAGTCCCTGAGGCATCCTCCAACTTGCAGGAATTTTGAAGTTTTGTGTTTCATATTTAGGTCTCTGATACATCATGAGTTACTTTTTCTAAGGATGTAATGTCTATGTCATTTTATTGTTTCTGCATATGATATCAATTCATCTCAAACCATTTACTGAAAAGATGATTTTCTTCCATTGTATTATCTTTGCTCCTTTGTCAGAGATCAGTTGCCTATATGTACAAGGGTCTATCTCTGGAATTTCTATCCTTAAAATATTTTTAAACATTTTTATTTATTTTTGAGAGACAAAGAGAGACAGAGTGTGAGCAGGGGAGTTGTAGAGAGAGAGAGGAAGACACAGAATCCGAAGCAGGCTTCAGGCTCTGAGCTGTTGGCATAGAGCCTGACATGGGGCTTGAACCCACCAATGGTGAGATCATGACCTGAGCTGGTCAGATGCCCAACCGACTAAGCCACCCAGGTGCCCCTCTGTAATTTCTATTCTGATCTATTTATATGTTTGTCTATTTTTTCATCAACACCACACTCTCTTGATTACTATAGTTTGTAGTAAATCCTAAAGTCAGATAGTATCAGTCTTTCAACTTTGTTTTTCTTTTTAAATATTATCTTGACTATTCTGGGTCTTTGCCTCTACACATTAACTTTAGAATCAGTTTGTCAATATCCACGAAATAACTTGCTGAGATTTGGATTGGCATTCCATCACAGCTATAGATATCACTGGGAAGAATTGACATCTTCACAATATTGAGTCTTCAATTAAGGAACATGAAATATCTGTCCATTTATTTAGTTCTTTGTTTCTTTCATCCTAATTTTGTAGTTTTACTCATAACAGTTTTGTATCTACTTTGTTAGATTTATTACTAAGTATTTCTTTTGGAAGGAAGCTAACCTAAATGGCATTATGTTTTAAAATCATTTTCCACTTTTTCGTTGTTGGTATATAAGAAAATCGTTTTTATATAACCCTGTATCCTGAAATCTTGCTATAATGCTTATTGGTTCCAGGACGTTTTGTTGTTGTTGTTGATTCCTTAGGATTTTCTACATATACAATTATGTCATCTGTGAACTGAGATCAATTTTTTCTTCTTCACTAATCTGCATAGCTTTTATTTAAGCTAAGTGATAAGATTGTGCATTTTTCAGTAGTAAAATGATAAATGGTATCACTGAATGAAATATTTATTTTTAAAAAAATTTTAAATGTTTATTTTTGAGAGAGAGAGAGGCAGAACGTGAGCAGGGGAGGGGCAGAGAGAGGGAGGCACAGAATCCGAAGTGGGTTCCAGGCTCTGAGCCGCAAGCACAGAGCCTGATGCAGGGTCTGAACTCACAGATGGTGAGATTGTGACCTGCCGAAGCCAGATGCTTAACCAATTGAGCTACCCAGGCGACCCTGAATGAATTATTTCTTAAGCAAATGTCACAAATTGTTCCAGAAGAATCGATTAAGTTTAAACAATATAAAACACATTCTAATTTTATAGTTTAAAATACTAGCATATTACCTGATTACTTGCAGATGGATAATATTGGTTCAAAAAAGTTTTAACATCCCTTATCCAAGATTACAAGATCTTGTAACAAAATCTGAATGTTCCTTCCTGCTCCTTGATCCCTCTCACCCTGCAGAAGACTTCTGTACACACTCCAAGTAGCCAGAATTATCATGAACTCTTCTTGTTCTGTCCATCTATTAAGAGATTAATTCTACCATCATGGATGAACAATCTTTTGTCCATGTTGGTAAACATTTGCATAGATATTTAATCAGTATTAAATTGTTTTTATAAATATTGAGATTTGATAAATTTACTAGAAAATATAAACAATGTTGAAAGAAGATAGGAAAAAATGGCAAACATACTTTCCCAACAATTTGGGAAAGAAATGAAAAGAAAAAGAAAAACAAGTTAAAAAGTAATCATAAGTTACTTCCCATCCTCAATGCTTAGCACAATAGCCAGCTTTTTTACAGAATTAAATATATATTTTGAATAAGAACACACACACACATACACGCACACATACATGTACTTACACTCATATACACACATGTACACACACATGTACACACACATACACATATACATATTGATTTTGCTCCACTTTTCTCAGGATGCTACATTTTAAAATAGTGAAAACATTAAGCAAAATTACTTTATGAGTTAAATGTGAAGCTATCTACTCAAAGGGATTTTATGTGCTGGTTTTCCCAAGTCATTTTCAGAATATCCCTGTCTTTGCTTAACTATTAAAGCACTCCCTTTCATTCTAAACAGTGTACCAGTGTGGGTGATCATTTATTCAGTTAGCTTCATTTTTACAATATTGTTAGTGGCTTTCAAACTTGACTTTGATTCAATACTCCCTTGAGATTGCCTTGGACCCAGGCCCTAGGGTCTATGATTTCGTGATTTGGAGTGGGTCTGGCCTACTTACAGCTCTAATTGACTACTGCATTCGTGTGCTTAGGCTGCCCTGAAAAGATACCATAGACTCACTTGCTTAAGCCATAGAGACTTATTTCACATACTTTTTAGGGACTGGGAAGATCAAGGTGTCAGGTTCCTGGTGAGAGCTCTCTTCCTGGCTTGCAGGCAGCTGCCTTCTCACTATGTTTTCCTATGGCTTTCCCCCAGTTTGTGCACAGGGAGAAAGAAAAACAGAAAGATTGCTCTCTTCGACTTCTTATAAATCCACTAATCCTGTCTTGAGGGCCCCACTCTCATGACCTAATCTAAAACTAATTACCTTAAAATTTTTTTAATGTTTATTTTTGAGAGAGAGAGAGAGAGAGAGAGAGAGAGAGAGAGAGAGAAGGGGAGGGGCAGAGAGAGAGGGAAACACAGAATTCTAAGCAGGCTCCAGGCTCTGAGCTGTCAGCAGAGAGCCCAACGTGGGGCTGGAATCCATAAACTGTGAGATCATGACCTGAGCCAAAGTTTGATGCTCAACTGACTAAGCCACCCAGGGGCCCCTACTGGGAGCTAGAATTTCAACATAATGAATTGGGGTGGGGGGAAGTACACAAACATTCATTCCACCAATGATTTAAGAAATTGGGCCTCAAACAGGGAGACCAAAGAAAGAGGCAGACCATTCCAAATAGGTAGGTGGCAGATATTTTTGTTTTTGTTTATTTTTTAATGCTCATTTATTTTAATGGGGGGGGGGTCACACAAATTAGTTGAGGGGAGGGGTAAAGAGAAAGGAGAGAGAGAATCCCAAGCAGGCTCTACGTTGTCAGCATGGAGCCCAATGTGGGTTCAATCCCATGAACCATGAGGTCATGATGTGAGCAGAAAACGAGTCCACAGTCAACCAACTGAGCCACCCAGGCATCCCAGAAGGTGGCATTTTTAATAAGCAAAGGAACTTACACATGAGACTCATCTGGGCAAACTGTAGGATGAATGTATCTCCATACCCACCCACCAGCAATTTTTCTAAAAGTTTATATAGAGGCCTTAGCTGGGTTCAGTCACATATATGGTCTAGATAGTCTCAACAACATATTACTCTCTCAAAGCTGCTTTCTTAAAAACTGTTTCCACTCTGGGAATGGTGGGTGGAAAGCCTATTCCAAGGACAAGACAGAGAGTGAGGAGCCTCTGATTGCCTGGGTTCAGCTTGTGGGTCAACATCCTCTCACTGACCATGCCCAACAGCCATAACAAGCCCCACAGGTGAGTCCAATGCATGTGGGTCCAGGCCACTTTGAAAAGACAAAACTCAAAAGATGAAGTGCTACCATTATGTATTTACACATTTCTTTACTTTTTATCTCCATCTTGCATTGCCAATAAATGAATATACATATGGGAATACATACATGCACACAGATGACAAATAATATGCAATGGTAATGTTTATTTTTCAAAACTGTGCAGGTTACACTCTTATGCAAGGCTTGGATAAACTATATTTACACAGTCCAAGTAAGAAATCATATTTGTTTGTTTGTTTGTTTGGCTTTTTCTGTGATGTATCCATCTACCTGGCGATTGTACTGTAACTTACTTTTGCCTTCCACATAAACTTAATATGGACATACTTATCTACAACATGGACTTTAAGTAAATTTTTAAAGAAAAAATACAGAGCAGCTACATTACCTACAATTATTTCGTTGTTTGATTATTTTAAAGTAAACTCTGTCCTTTCAATGCATGCTAGGCAACTGGCAATGGCATATTCTGAATGTTTGTTGGATAAGCTTCACTAGCAATGTTTACTTCAAAAATTTTAACTGGAAATGTTGCCTCTTATTCTCTTGTGATGCTGGGTTGAATCGACAGGATGTGATTACCCTTGTATCATTTTGTTTTGTTTCTTATTAGCTTCCTGGTAAACGATTGCAGGTGCCCCACTGCCTGCAAATTACCTTCTGACTACTGCTTCCCAATCACCATGATATGTAGGGGTCTGTAACTGGGAATACAGTTCTGCTGAATACAAGTTCATAACATTGAAAACTCATCTGTGGTTATAAGCATTACGTGTTGAACCCGACTCACTGGCCTACCATATGTTTTTGTTCCCTGACTGAGGATATTCCTATATAACAATATATTCTCCAAAATGTTTTCTTGCATTTTTATCCACTATAAAGAACTTAAGATGGAAATGTACAAATCTAGTTTTTAGATAATACTACACAAGACTGCAAAATAAAATTCCTACAAGTTAGAACAAATAAACCAGCATGCACATTCTAATCCATACAGAAACACCTAAGGTATGTATTTGCACTTATAAGAGAAACAAGTAAGTTTTCTTCCATGTCTAAACTACCTTATGCACTTTGACTCAAAAGTATGTTTTCTTAATTTGTTCAATTGATGGCTCATTATTTTGAAGTCTATTATATCATTACTTAATGTATATTAAAATATACTGGAGTCCCACTGTTTCCTGAATGTGGTACAAGTGCACTTAGTAACAGAATTACATGGAATACCAATTATCATGCAACTTTAAGGAAGCCACCTTTGATCTACTGAATCAGAATCCTGGGGAGTGGGCCCAAAGATCAGTATTTGTGGCAAGTTCCTTCTGTGATTCTCATGAATGATCAAATTTGAGATATTCACTTAGAGTTCAGAAGATAAGATATCTGTCCTCAAGATGCTCATCATTTCATTGGAATATCTGTTTCTTTAAAAAAAATGAACAACTGAGAGATTCAGAAATGTTTAGAAGTTTAATTAGTCATCTTTTACATGATGACACTTAAAATCTTGGTAGTAATAATTCATCTTTCCAACTTCCTTACTGTAGTGTTCTAGGTATCTGGAAGATTCTTTATGTTAGCTATTTGCTGTTTGTTTCAATATTTAAGTATATCATGTACTGCTACGTATTCTGTATTTCCCCTTCTGACTTTGTAAGGATAATGTGGCTTCCATAATTTCTTGTCTTCATTGACATTGAATCTATATGTATCCATTAACAACACAGTTCCAGCAATCTATTTTCTTCACTCATCACCAATTCAATATATGCTGAATACGTTTCTGCTCTGTTTAAAATGTGGGATCCAGACACATATAAGACAGAGCTTATGATATTAGAATGTTATGATTAGGGTATTTACTGGTAGGGAAATAGGTATCCAAATCTGTAAAGTTAAGTAATACAGAAAATGTATTTCATTAAGTGAGAAACAAAATCCAGATTTCAGAGGTCATAGTTATCAAAATGGATGAGTATGGACCAAAGAGTACTTTATGGCAGAATGGAATGTTTGTAGGTTATGGAAGGGTAAATGTAGAAGTAGGATCGCCTTGTAAAGAAGGTGTGTTCATCTTACATGGTCATCTGACATGAACAAAGGATTTTGAATGTATATAGCTATAGGGATTGGATTCATTGGAAAATGATCATAAGAGAATGGTAGGGATTAGGTTCTCAGTGATTCAAATACTCTGTTTCTCTCTTTTGTTCCTCATGGGATTGGTGGTTTGAATAGCTTTGTTGCTGTCCCTGTAAAGTCAAGACTGACTAAGCTTCACTGCTTGTCAGATGTTATTACTACTAGCTGTGGCTGAGCAGATGCAAGGTTATCTCTAAAGCTACATTTCCCACATTTGAGACTCTAAAGTGTCAGTGGGTAACAGATTAACTTCAGATATTTATTTCCATTTTTGTTATATAACTGATTTCATTTTTAAAGAAAAAAATATGTATTATATTAAACACTGGCATCCTAGAATTAAAACAAAAACAAAACCCCTCGACATATTTAGCCTCCAGCTATGACTCATGGAATTAACAACCATAAATTCATGAAGGAAGACATTTTTATGCTTTAGTAGGAAGATTCAATTTTCCTCCTCTATATTTTTTCTCTTCCTACCATGAAAATTGATGGTGAAGCATTTTATTTCTCCTGAGGATAAAAGGAGGAAGAATTCACAAGTTTTGAGTACGGACTTAGGTTCTCCTTTCAGGTATATATATCTCATATATTTTCCCCATACACTTCATGAGAGAAAAAGCTCAAAGCTTAAAAAAAATTCTCCCTAGACCAGAAACTTACAAAACTTTAAATATAACCCAGGACTTCCTGACATTAAAATCCTAACACTACAGTGACATTATTTCAAGGAATTAACCTGTGGCGTCTACAAGAGAGACTTGACCTGTTTTGAAAGAGTGACAAAAGAGAGGGTGGGAGGAGGGAGAGGGAGAAAGGCAGAGAGAAAAGAGAGAGGAACATCATACAAAAGTAAGTGTTACCATCTCTGTGGATTTAGAGTCATAAATCAGACAGATTTAAGGAGAATATAGTTATATTGATCTATCATCAAAGATACTTCTCATTTTGAATGATTTTGACTTTTTTTTCCTATTTTATTTATTTTTATATCTGTTATTGGTGTTTCAATGTGATCTATAACTTCAAAAGATCAGTCTTGCTAGTTAATATATTTAATAACCATACTAATAAAATCACAGGGCTGCCAGGGCATTTGTGAAAGCCAAATAGTTTATATATTTTCAGGCTTTCAGCATGACTACCCCATTCATCAAAAATATAATGAGACAGCACTATATGGAGAAAATAAACTATGGATTTAAAAAAAAAAACCTATCTGGGAATAAATTTCAATGGTGATGATGACAATAATGATGGAACTACGGGCAGTTA
The DNA here is from genome assembly GCF_046562875.1 of Panthera onca. Classification (NCBI taxonomy): domain Eukaryota; kingdom Metazoa; phylum Chordata; class Mammalia; order Carnivora; family Felidae; genus Panthera; species Panthera onca. The sequence goes on from NC_138339.1 coordinate 15,742,564, forward strand.
TTAAGTATTTATCAAGCATTATGAATAATGCTTTATGTTGATCATCACACTAGATTCTCACATCAAATGCCTATGGAAGTTATTCATATTATCCCATTAAAAAAAGGATTATAAGAGTAGAAAGGATAAGAAAACTGCCCAAGGACAGGCAGGTTTGAGATAGCCAATATTCAGTCCGGACAATTAGAATTCAGAGTCTGCTGTCACAATCACTTCCCTATGATTATCTGATTTCTTTTGAGTAAATCAGAGAAAATGCTGCAAAGAGGCTGAAATGGATTTTGGGAATATGTCTGCATCTTGCCAATGTGTTTCAGAAACAATGTCTGGTTGCCTTGCCCTGGCCGGATTCTGATAGCATTGGAATCCAAGTTCTGAATAACAGCAAGAAGATATCAGACAAATAGTGGGTAATTTTGGGTAACTGAAAGATGTGACTCCAAAAGCTAAGGATTGAGTCTTTTGGACAATAGAAGAAAGAGTGGTCAACTTAGAAAGGAAAGATTCATCTTGCTCCAAGAGGCCATTACCTGCTTATGTTCTTTTTGCAGGGAATCAAATACCAATATTGCTAATCAGGGCTGAACTATGATTGATTTGATGAATGCAGTACAATGGAAGTCACATTATTGCATTTTATGCCCTGGACTTAAAAGTACTGAAAACTTCTCCCTTGGTCTTTGAGAGCCATATGCTGTCATGTAAGTAGTCTAGCGACGCAGCCTGAGAGAGCACATAGAGAAGCCCTGAGATAGAAAGGGCAATGGATCCATCTGAGCTCCTCCAGCTTTTCCCACTGAGGCACTAGGCATATGAGTAGACACATCTTTACGCATCCGTACAAGTCCAGGTATCGACTGAATGCCACCAAGTAATGGGACCAATGCCACATGGATCAAATAATTACTCAGATAAGCCCTGCTAAACTTCCTGATTTCCAAAATCACTGTTGTTTTGAAAACTCCGGGTTTGGGGGTAATTTGCTACACAGCAATGGCATTCAAATTTGGAATACACACACACGCACGTGCACACACACACACACACACACACACACAAATATATATGCACACACATGCACACACATACACATGCACACACATATAATACATGCACAAACATTTATTACTCATAGTTGGCATTCTAGATCTACCCCAACATTATTAAATCAAGACTATATATTTCCTCAATATTATTTTTTCTTCCGTTCTTTTCTCTCTCTCCCACCTACCCACCCAAACGTTCTCTCCAGAGTTGGAGTGCATATAAACATACACATACATAAACACACACATTTCAAATATTTCTGCTACAGTGCATATAGATATATTCTATTGGTCCAGGTAAAAATTGTATTTGAAAGATAAAAAGAAACTGACCTCCATATAATTGATATGTACTGAACACATGACATATGATTTCTATAAATAATGAAGTTTTAAGATTCTTATCATCTGGAGATGTGCATGCTATGGAGAATAATATTATTTATGATATTTATGAGACTTTATGTATTATTTTTATTATTTTATTTTATTTGAGAGAGAGGGCATGAGTGTGAGTGGGGGAGAGGGGCAGAGGGAGAAAGAGAATTTTAAGCAGACTTCATGCTCCGTGTGGAGTCCCAAGAGGGGCGCAGTCCCACAAGCCTGGGATCATGACCTGAGACATAATCAAGAGTCGAACGACTCAACTGACTGAGCCATTCAGGTATCCCTTTTAAGAGATTTTTTAATCAAGAGAATTGGAAACATAATTTCAAAGTCCTAAAATATTAGATAAAAATATTTTATTACTCAATATTGAATGTTTGTAGAAATACTCTACCTTAAATAGAAATGCATTTTTGGGGAAAACAATAATGAAATAATAATTAAAAAGAAATCCAGAAGTACTTAAGTATGATTATTCCAAAATACTTGTTTGCATAATTTATAAAAAATTGATGGCCTCAAAATGCATATACAAATAAGAAATATTAAGTTTATCACATAGATATATTACGCCTATTGAAACGTTGGCATAGTTTTTTTTTTTTCTGCTTCTTACTTTCTCCATAATTTATCTATTTTTTCTTTAGTTTTTATTTATGATGCTTAAAACTCATTTAAAAATATAAGAGTCTTTATATAGGATTTTTTTTGGTTGTAGTTACCATTTAAGAAAGAATATTTAATATTACTATATTGAAAAATTTGAAATATTTGCTAACTATATGTAAAACCATTAATTAAGAAAAACAGTAAAACATTGCTTTATAAATATAAACATATATACCAATGTCTAGTTCTATTAGTAAGGGTATAGTTGAGAACATAGATCCATAAGTAACTCAAAATTGATGATTTCTCTATAGTACCAATTTAAATATTACACTATCTGCTTTCTTGATTTTTAAAAGAAAGTTTTATTTTCTTTTTAGAGTATGGTTTTATTTTATGATTCACTATATCATACTCTAATAATTTAAGAAGGCATTGTTGGGGTGCCTGGGAGTCTCAGTAGGTTGAGCGTCTGACTTTGGCTCAGGTCATGATCTCTTGGTTGGTGGGTTCAAGCCCCGCATCAGGCTCTTTGCTGACAGCTCAGAGCCTGGAGCTTGCTTCGGATTCTGTGTCTCCCCCTCTCTCTGCCTCTCCCCTGCTTGAGCTCTCTCTCTCTCTCTCTCTCTGTCGCAAAAAAATAAACATTAAAAAATAAAATAAAAAACACAAAGGCATTGTCATTTTCAATAAGGTGTTTATCACATTATGCATTCCATATGTATGAATATGTATGTATGCACATATATTATAAACACATTTTATATAAGTCACATATAACACATATGCAATATGGAAGCAAATTCATATACCCAATCACTAAAATTACTTTAAGATTTCAAGGGTATACATATTTATATGTTTATTTCTTTTGGCACATAATCTAACACTGAATCGTTAAGGCAATGGTGGACAATTCAAGTGACTGAAGTTTTGAGAATAAAAGTTAAAGAATGTTGTCAGAAGATTAAAGTATATTCAAGAAGCAACACAAGAAAACTGCAAATGTAATTTTAGAATATAGTAAACTAATCCCTTGGCCTGCAAACATGGCCATGAATTCTCATTGCTTTTGATCTTTTAAATATAAGTCTAATGTAAAAATATAACAAATTAATCATGCAACCATGCCACTGCCTATATTTTTCTGCAAATTTAAGAATGGTAAGAGGGTAACATGTTTGACAGTATTTGGAGGAAGATATTAGAAGGATTGTGTAAACTTGACTAGGAATTCAATTGTATATGGCTAATTTTCATTAATTTATAGATAAATTTACTATTAATTAGTAATCGATGGGTACCCATTGTGGCTCCAGTATCACTGAGAGGCAATATGGTAGGATCATGTGAACTGGGAAACAAGTTATGAATATCCCTTACAAGCACAGAGGTGAGTCACATAAAGTAATAGGAACATTAAGTAACTCAAAGAATAAGAATCTTATTCCTGGGAAAGAAGTTTCCTCATGTGTGAAAGCCTCATCTGTCCACATTCTTGAATGGTTTAAGTGAGCAATTATAGTAGCCAGGGTGTACTCTTACCATCTACTAGATGTAAGTGAAGTAGAAAGATAATAATCTGGTAACATGTTTCACTAGAAGCTAAAGGATAGTAACACAATGTACGACATAGCAGGATGGGTACTACACTCTAATTTAAATGGTAGTCACAAAATACTTGAGTGCTTGAATTATGTAAATGCAAAATGCTGTTGTTTTTACTGTGTGATAGAAAAATGACATAGGATTTATTACTTTTTTGATTACTAGAGGCATGGAAGCTGAATCCATCAGTATGTGAACAGATATTTGGTCTTTTGATAAAGAGAGTAAACAGAAAGTCCTGAACACATGAAAGATGAGGCTGGAAAGATATTTCTTATAGGATTTGTAGAGTGGGGCTTTTAGCCAGTATGTGAATATTTTTCTAGGAAGGGATTCCTAGGCAAGAAAATGTAGCTAAGCAGCAAACATTAAACATTCGTTTTATTCTCTCTGGCTATACAATTTTACTGTGTTTTCCTAATATTTGGATTCATGGAGTAATATGTTGTTGATGGGTGAAACTGCAACCATGGAAAAGGAAGCAATGATTAAAAAGTGATAAATATGTCATGCTGTTGATTGCTGAGAATACTAGATAATTTGACATGTTGCTCAAATGAGGAACTTGGGTTAATAAGATTTATTGAGAGTCTGCTCAACAGTAGGAACAAAACAACAACAACAATTAAAAGATAGTATCCTGGATATGTTGGGTACAGGTATGAACAACCAAATAGTTAACTCAGCTAAAATAGAAAGTTTCCACCAAATGTTAACTTTTATTCTATTTCTCCAGTGAGCATAAGATCATAAACTGGTAGATTAGTGAAAGCTAACAGGTATTGGAATTCTTAGAGCTCTCTATATTTGTTCTGTGAAAGGTGTAAACACCTCTTTCTTTAATCTTTGCATAACACATGCTATATAATGACTGTCATCTAAAAAAAAAGTATACAGAACCTGAATTTATGCAAGTTCTTGTAGCCAAATCTGTGAAAAGAGTTATCTATATATAATAGAAAATAGTGACTGAGTGAGGATTTGGGCACAGGGTATTTATTAGGGATCAACGGTGAAGGATGGAGAGGGAACACAAAAGGACAGAGGAAGATATTAGTCTGGGATGCACATCCAACAACATTTAGGCTAATGCAGCAGGGATGTATTGCCTGAGTGTCCGGTCTTTATACATCCAGCCTTTATACAACCCATCTCACTCAGTCACTAGATGAGGGTTGTCCTGGAAAGACATAGCTTCAGCAAGGTGTCTATCAGCACTTGAGATAGATCTTGAAGGAGCTGACAGCTGGCAGTAGGGTGTGGATCACACTCCCCAGCCTGGCTGCAAGTCCTTCCTCAAAGGAGACTCAGCATCACGCATCTGTTTCTACCAAACAGTAACCTTACTTTGCTTCCCCTAATTTCTAGTGGAAACTCTCCACGTCTTTATAGAAGCTGTACACTACACTGAAAATGCTCATGTGATCTTACTTTTAAGAGTTAGTTCCCTTGTTGCCAAATCCACTGAATAACATCCACTCTCATCTTTCCATCAGCAAACTGGCCACAGAGTACTATCCCTATGTTTTCCGAAGACTTCATTTGTCCTGTCTTCCTCAATTTTACTCACCTCTGTTTTGTATTGCCATTGCTCTCATTTACTTATTGTTATACTAACTTACTTATTAATTTTGACAACAATTTGTCCTTTTCCACTAGAATAAAAGCTCCACAGGGCGAGGATTTTTATTTGTTGTGTTTTCGTTGCTGTGCCCTCATTGCTTAAAACAACCCCCAACCCATAGCTGTCCTTAATGAATATTAGCTGAATGAGTAGAGTGCTTTAAAACCCACGGAAATGCATCAGAGCATCAAGTTTTGAATTTAGAATAATACTAGACAAGATATAAAACAAATAAACCTACTAAATTTAATTTACCTCCTTTGAATATTAAATGTATAAATTTTCCAGGGCTGCTGCAACAAGGTGCCACAAGCTGGGAAGCTTAAAAACAAAAATTTACTGGGGCACCTGGGTGATTCAGTCAGTTAAGAGTCCAACTCTTGATTTTGGCTCAGGTCGTGACCTCACAGTTGGTGAGACTGAGCCCTACATAGGGCTCCACAAGCCTGCTTGGGATTCTCTCTCTCTCTCCCTCTCTGTCTCCCCCTCTCCTACTCACTCTTGCTTTCTCTCAAAAATAAACAAATAAACAAATAACTGCTTCACAGTTACAGAAGCTAAAAGTCTGAAATCAAGGTATTGATAGAGTCAGTTCCTTCTGATGTCTGTGAATGCTAGATCTGTTCTAGGCCTTTCTCTTTAGCTTGTAAGTGGCCATTTTCATCCTCACATGGCATTGTTCCTGCATGGTCACATCCTGTTTCCTGTGAGAGTATCTCTATGTCCAAATTTTCCCTTTTCATAAGAATATTACTAATACTGTATCACGGACCATCCTAAGACCTCAATTTAACTTGACTACTTCTGTAAAGACCCTATCTATTTCCAAATAAGGCCACATGCTGAGGGTTAGGAATCCAACATATAAATTTGGGAGTGTGGCAATTCAACCTATGACCCTAAGCAAAACAAAAAAAAAACAAACAAAAAACAAAAAACAAAAAACGGATCATGCCAAGAAAAAATAAATATATATGGAATATGTAAGCCTGTTCTTTGAGTCTATACTAGTGAAATTCTTTAAGCAAAACCATAAGAGATAGTTTGACCCAAAAGGGATTGGTGAAGACACCCTAAGATAAGAACACAAGATATGAAAATATATGTAAAAGAGTCCAATGTCCAAGTAAGATGGAGATAGAGAAGGACCTTTTTGATGGCAGCCTGAGGGATCTGATGTTAGAGATTATACAAGCATATGAGCATGAAGAGTGGCTTTGGACTGATTCTTTTATCCCTTTATCTATAGAGCCAGTCCTTCCCCCAACTAGTAGTTAAACAGTGCCCACTGGAATACAGCCCTGTATTAGAGACAGACAAAATCACTGCCTTCATGAAGCTTACATTCTAGAGAAGGCAGATTAGTGAAAAAAAATTTTTAAGCAAAATAATTACCTACATTATATGTAGAAGATTAGGTTGTATTGATTGCTGGGAGGGTGGGGGGTGTGTGAAGCATCTAGTTTGGGCTTGCCGTTTTAATGAGGACTGTAATAGCAGTGTGTTGGAGTTAGCTAGGACTGGATCACAGGAGATTGTTAAAATTTCAAGAATTTGAGAAGCTGGTTAGTAAATATAGCCGTTATTAAAATTAAGTAGTAAATTTACAATTCAACATCGTATTTAAAAAAATAATAAATACTGAAAACTCATCACTTTCTAATTGAATTACTATATTTTACTATTATTTGTGCTCTTGGTGTCATTTATGTCTATTTTATCTATACTGTCGAAATTTTATAGAATGGTGTTATACTTTTGATCCTTTCCCAACTCCATATTCTGTGGTGTCATCTTAGTAATTTGAAAATCATTGGCAGTGTAAGTATTTTCACAAGGGAATTCAGCAAATGCGACTAAATCAAGGTTCAATTTACTGATTCAGTGATTGCCTAGACCTGAGAAAGTAAAGCATTATTAAACTCACATGTGTAACAATTACATTTTGAATATATGAAAAGTTGATAAAATATTTTAAGGAAAACTTAGAAAAAATATTCATGTAATTGATTAAAAAGTGAAGTGCATACAGACATCTTTTAACTACACATTAATATAAACAAAAAATATTAACCAGCACCCAAACTTATTTGTCAATGACCTGAGCAACTTCTTTGCTGAATTAGCATTATTTATTTTAAGATTCTGGCAATATTCGTTGAGTTACAACAATAGGTGGTGAATGGATGCAAAGGTTTGACAAAAAAAATCAACACAAGCATTCTGTTAGAATCAATAGGCTATGTGGAATTTACAATAAAGTGTAATGCATGTTTTATAACTGTAAATTGGGTGTTTCATGTCTTTCATACCAGTAAAATGGCAATAAACATATGTAATTATATAAATGCATATATATCTCTGGTTGTTAAATATTTACTAGCACACCGCTGACTGCTAGGGACAAATAGACTTGAAAGAGGTGACAGAAAAGAGTTACAGGCAAAAGGAGTAACATGTACAAAGGCTTTAATGTGGGTGCTCTCTCTAGCTTATTGGGGGTAATTTGCAAAGCCAGCATCTCTAAATCAAAAAGAACAAGAAGAGATGAGATCAGAATATCATGATGGGTCAGATTACTTACAGACAGGCACATTATTGCAAGGCCTTCAACTCTGGCCATAAATGAGATGGGAAGCCACTGGAGGCTTTGAACAAAAGCATGACACGATCTGATCTATTTTAATGTGACTGTTTTAGCTGCTGTGTTGGGAAAAGACTGTGTGGAAGAAGGGTGGAATTAAGAAGGTAGGTTAGGAGATATTTACAATAAAGTTAGTTAAAATATACGTGAAGAGATATGGTTGGAAATGGGGTATATCTTGAAGGTGGGGTTTGCTGATGGATAGATTTGTTATAGGAAAGCAAAACAGTAATGGAGTATAACCCAAGATTTTTGGACTAAATAAAAAAAGCTGTGAGAGCAGTGTGTGGGGAGTAGTTGGAGTTCAGGAATTTGACTTTGGACTTTCTCTGCGATATGGGTCCAAGACATGGGGCAGAGATGTTCATTAGGCACACATAATGTTCGTGTTCAGAGGAACAGTCCAGACTAGCCTTATAAATGTGGTCAGCATAAAGATAGTACTTGAAGCCATTAAACATGATGATATTAGCAAAGGAATGAGTGCCCAGAAGACATTCAAATAGGCCAGGGAGTTTGGGAGAAAATATGGAAGTAAAACATAACCAGTAATCATTGAGAAAAGAAACCAAGAGAATGTGACATCCTAGAAAAGTATTTCAAGGAACAGAAACTAATCCAACGTGACAAATGCTGTTGCTAAGTCAAGTCTGATGTGATCTGAGCAGTGTAGGAAATGAATGGAAATCAGGGACATCATAATGGGAAACATGGCAGTCAGATCTAAACTTAACCATAGGTATGAAATGAAGAAAAGAATATGTGAGACAATTTGGAGTAAATTTTTAAGGACAAGACAACTGATTGGATGTAGGGTAGAAGGGAAGGGGAATGATTCAAATGTCTCTTGATTAGTTGGCTTAAGGAGTGGGGTCAGTGACAAATCTCTCTACAAGATTAGAAGTAGAATATAAAGATCAGTGAAGAGAGTGTTAATTCATGGCTGTATTGACTTTTATGTGCTTAAAAGCTATCTTTGTGAAAAAGACTGATGAGTAGTTGAATGCATTCAGTAGAAAGGTCTGGGTTGGCAAGTCAGGATAATAATGATAGTTATAAAGAAATGAAAAGATATAAACTCACTCTTGCCCAACATAATGAAGAGAGTGCCACTTAATACAATTGATGGCCTAAATTGCTCTCTATTGAGTCTTCATTCCTTCATTGTATACTAAAATTTTAATAATCAGGACAGAAAATAAAATATTTTATGAAAAAACAGGCAAGTGAGATAAAAAATCAGTGCATCTAATTTTAATGTATATAAAACAATAAAAGACTTTTAACTGAATATAATATTGTTCTGTTTCTTCTATAAATATGACTATTGGATGGACAGAATTAGCAGAGTTACTCCTTTATGTTAGCAAGATATGAATCTGGTTGGTTTAAACAAAAGTATGAAAACAGCTGGACTACACTGAATTTTCCTCAACCATATTTGGAGGATTTTTGCACAATATAGGGATCATTTAGAGACTCTTAGAAATTAGACAACATGTCCCAAAAGTGGAAGAAAAAAATTACAGTAAAAAAGCTAATTTAAGAAGGAGGGGAGTAGATTATTTTTTTATTATTTTTTAAAATTCCTGATGTAAACAATCCATCTACAATCCCACCGTTGCCATTCATGTATTAGTTATCAAAGTGGCTCTTCCTTTGTCAAGCTATATCCTACATGAAACCTGCCAACTAGAATTAATATATATAGACTCTGCCCTATTGTAGCTTTCTGTATTCCATTAAATAGCATACACGGTTAGGAGGAATCCATTGTTTTATTGTTGTTGTTGTTTGTTTGCTTGGTTGGTTTGTTTGGTTTTTGGCTTGTGCATGTTTATGTGTTTTGTTTTGTGTTTGCAGCTAAGAATGCTTCCAGGGTGTAAAGTGGACCAGGATCCTACAGTTTGGAGTAGCCACTTTCTATTTATCATCTCAAGATCTTTCTTCAACCAATAACTTGCCATTCACCAGCTTTTCATTTTGTTTCTTAGTAGGGGGACAAGGTGGGGGAAAAAAAAAAGAACTAAGAACCTAAGGCAGCCTAGGAAGAAAGTAGAAAATACAGCATTAATCAGTATAATGTACTCTAGACTGAATACAAAGATCTGGTTCCCTGAAAATATTTGGGAATTCTCTGTACAGAATTATTTAACATTTGAAGAATGAGTTATATTAGAGAGCAAGATATAATCAGAAAAGGATATGGAACAAGGATTGAACTAGGGAGGCAATTAACATGGCAAATGATGGCTGAGGAAGAAATACTAAATGGGGCATTGATTTAGTTATTCAGAGACTTTTTCTATTAAAACAAACCCAGAAATTATATCACTTTTGTTGATTTAGCACCTTTTGCTGCTTATTTTAATACTGTTCACTCTTAGGGTTCCAGAGAACCTATAAATGTCTTTCCACTGATTCAAGTACCATTCATCAAAGTTACAGCATGAGCTCACTAGGCAAGAGTTTACACATCTTGCTTTGATTTCCCTTCCAGAAATAATTCTAAAAGGAATTAACTAAAGAGAGAGCACCAAATGTGAGCACAGGTAAGCCTGAGATACTTAATGTGTATAGATAATTGAGACAGTATATCTAGTTGGGATTTTCAGGTATTCTCAGTTAATTTAGAAGAAACAGAGTAATACACATGAGCATAACTCTTTTATTTTACTCCTTCTTTATGTTACTTGAGGTCCAAAATGATTATATATTGTTAATGTTTGTGTTGATTTATAATAGAAATTTGTTTACTCAAGCCTTGTATGTGTGTGTGTGTGTGTATGTATATATATATATATATATATATATATATATATATATATATATATATATAATAACTTCTTAATATCTCCTTTATGGGAACTTTAGCAAGGTCACTGAACCAACCAGTCATTTCTCAAACTCTGAGGCTATTTTCAGATTATAGGCTGGGTCAAGACACTTTACAATATACCAGAACAACATTCAGAGCTTTGTTGAAGGACTTATAAAGTATCTAAGGAACTTACATTTTACTCATAAAAAATGAAGACAAGATAATATTGTTTTTTTGAAGTACTGAAGAAATACAGATAGCAATCATCCAATAACATATTTAAAATCACTCAGAGAATGATGCCTGGGTGGCTCAGTAGGTTAAGTGTCTGACTTTGGCTCAAGTCATGAGCTCACGGTTTGTGAGTTAGAGCCCAGCATCAGCCTCTGTGCTGACAGTGGGGAGCCTGGAGCTCACGCAGAGTTCCATGTCTCCCTCTCTGCTGCCCCTCCCCCACCCCTGCTCGCGCGCGCGCGCGCGCCCTCTCTCTCTCTAAGATAAACATTTAAAAAATAAATAAAAACATAAAATCACTCAGAGATAGTAAGTGCCGCATGTTGTTACTGTCATTAAAATTTACATTTGTAATGAACTATTTGAAAAATATTTTGTATTCAGCCACAATAAAAGCATGAAATCTTGCCATTTGCAGCCACATGGGGGGACCTTAAGAGCATCACGATAAGTGACATAAGTCAGAGAAAGACAAATACTGAATGTTCTCATATATTTGTAGAACCTAAAATCAAAAAACAAAAACAAAAACCTCACAGATACAGAAAACAGATTGTTGGTTTCTAGAGACAAGCAGGGAGTAGGTAAAATGGGAGAAGGAGGTTGAAAAGTAAAAACTTATTTATAAAATAAATAAGTCACGGAGGTGTAATGTACAGCATGGTGACTATAGTTAGTAATACTGTGTTGAATATTTGAAAGTTGCTAAGGGTAGATCATAAAAGTTCTCATCACAAGAAAAAAAAAATTTAACGATGTAAGGTGACAGACGTCAACTAGACTTATGACAATAAGTCATCATTTCACAACATGTGTACTGTTGGATTATTATGTTGTACATCTAAAAATAATGTCAATTATGCCTCAATAAAAATAACATTTCTTATTCCATTTAATATTTTGAAAAATTTACTGTTTTTTTTTTTTCTATTTTAAACTCCACTTTTTGATCACCAATTGCATGCTTTAGTCATTGGGCTTTTCTCTTAACTATATTTGTAAAAATGACATACTTAACTTTGGTAATATAGTGTGGTTGATGGTCTAGGGTTTAAAATCAATTGCCTACGTTCAAACCTTGGTTCCACCATTCCCTTGCCTAGCTTTCCTCAGCTGTAACATGGAAACAATACTAAATATTTTATTTGATTAATGTGAAATTATATTAGTTAATTCATGAAAACATTTAGAATAATGCATATTACATAGCATATCCTCAATACAGTTATCATCTGCCTTTTTTTTTAAAGAAAAGGCATTTCTGTTTTTCAGTTTTGTTAAAAAAAATGGGCATATATATATATTTTTTTCCAAAGCAAAAATGCAAGTCAGAAACTTCACAGTGCAAGAAGTGTTCTCTGATTTGCATTTTCCCCCAGAGAATTTAGAACCCTGAGCTATTTGTTTCCATCGCCCCAGCACTGGCAGCATCTCAATCCATAGCTCCAGAGGTTTGCATTTTTTATATTTGCAATTCCTGTTACAATTGTATCTCTTAACCATGTTTTCTACAGGTTTTTATCCAAAAGTCCACTTATTTCCCCATCATTCTTTCTGATTTTCTTTTCAGTGAATGTAAAGCTTTTATGCTACTTCCAAACCCAGGGTTCTTTCCTTTAAAGACTTTTTCCTTTAATCTGAACTATATCGGCAGGCCTTTATTATACACGGTCATGAGTCATTTATCTCCAGGTACGTGCGTATATACATAATCATGAATACCATCCATGTGCTGAGTATAATGTTAAAGATAATTTTTGCAGCCATTTCACTTGTCACCTTACTGACTTACTTTGGTCCTTGCTTACCAAAATATAGGTTTATGGAACACTTAAAAATCTACTATTTCCCATCTTTTCTTTTGAATTTGGTCACCACCACTTAGGTGAAGAAGAAGAACTTTATGTGTCCCACCCTCCCTGTGTCTCAGATGTGTGCCTTCCATGGAAGCGTCGCCCCCATGCCTTCGTGCACGTTCTCCAGATGACTGCTGTCTGATTCACAGCAGCCCGCAAAGATTGCTCTGATTGCTGGAAGCCTCGAGGTAGAGAACACAGTGATGTCCCAAGTAGTGGTCAATGCAGTGTATTCATTTATACTGTATTAATTGGTCTCCAGTCTGCATACCTAGCTCCTTGTCCTAAAAAAAAATATAAAATTCTTATATGTTCTGGTCTCTGTGATGTGTCTTTACCCTATAGTAGATTATATATTGCCCTCAGATTTTACATTACAGTTCTGACAAACAGAATTAATAATGAAGCAAAGATATCAGCTAAATCTCTGTCAACAGATATTAAATGTGGCCTATTTCCTCCGATTGCATTTTGCATGTTAATACAACCAAATTCTAACAAATTACAAATCACCAAAATCATTCAGTTAATGCCTTCAATGAAGCAATCAATTCAGGGAGCATTGATTGCATTATCACTTGCTAAATACTTAGAACAAATAGGGATACAGAGCACAGTCCCAAAGCAGGTACGTACACAGATTAACTAGCATGACTTTTTTTTAACATTAGATAACATGAGTTCAACCTGGATTACTTCAAACACTGTTTTAAAAATGGATTTAGAGAATGAGATGTGGAAGGGTTGGATAGCTCCTAATTAATATTTAAATTATTTTCTGGCTGCTGAAACATGTAGGCTCTCACTGAAATGACGGGGAAGACCGTGGATATAATTATACTGTTCGATTAACTTCCTACTTGTACCTTGGAAATGTTGTTCACATTCAAGCCAAGCTCTTTTTCCCTGAGGTATTCTTGTAATGGCACGTAGGAATTTAAGATAAAGGAAAGGATTTCTCTCATCTAATATCATATCAACGCTATTTCTGCAGAACTATTTATACTGTGTGAAAGAAAAAGCTTATAAAGAACTATATTTTGATACATAACCATAGCATTACCTCGTAGAGCAAGATGATGTGTTTTTTTCTTTTTTTTTCTCCTTTTCCACACTAGACATTGAGGCAGTGCTGAAAACAATGTATTGATTAAAAGCATGGGCTCCGAAGACAGACTACATAGAGTCCAAATCCTATTCTCACTGATTAACCATGTGACTTTAAGGAAATTCATTCTCCATGACTCAGTTTCCTCCTTTAGAAAATGTGGGTTATGACTGTTTATCTTGAGAGACGGCTGTTGTAATGATTAAATAAAAGAGCATGTGCGAAGCACTTAGAAAGCTGCCTAGAAAAGCATAAGTGAAATCATAGACAAAAATTAGTATTGTCCTGTTTTTATTATACTACATGTGTCAGGATGACCAGATAATATAGTAAGTTTCTGGGAAATATTCTCTCATAGAAGATGCTTGGATGAACATTGCTCTCACAAATTTTTTAGTATTTTGAAGTTTACCAAGCTTTGTAACATGATGTAATTTTTAACTGAAAATGGACCTATGAGGTGAGAGATTATGATATTTATGCATTACTCCCAGTTTGTTGATGATGACAAAGGCACAAAATATCAAATAAGTCATCTATGGCCTAACTCATCTAGGCCTATGTAACCAGAAATGCCTACCAGAGTGTTTTATATTTTACTATAGTCAACTGTTTTTTTTTTTTTTTTTCAATATTACTTATTATTTTTGAGAGAGAGAGAGGGAAGGAGGGAGGGAGAGAGAGACAGAGAGAGAGAGAACGTGAGCTGGGGAGCTAGGGAGGGACAGAGAGCAAGGGAGACACAGAATCCAAAGCAGGCTCCAGGCTCTGAGCTGTCAGAACAGAGCTCAACGTGGGGCTGGAACTCATAAACCCTGAGATCATGACCAGAGCTGGAATCAGATGTTTAATCAACTGAGTCTCCCAGATACCCCATAGGCAACTGTTTTGACATATGAATATAAGATCTCTATGTTGATGTTTAGTCTTTAGGTGATTCTTCTTAGATTATGTAAAAATAAAATTTACATATGCCAATGCATGTGGGAACTCTAGAAATTGTCTTCCAGGTTTAATTTTCATGTCAAAGAGGTGATATTGTGCCTCATGTCAAAGAGGCACAATTGCTATTGTGCTTTTTATTATTATTATTATTATTATTATTATTATTATTATTATTCTCTTTGAGAAACCACTCCTGGAAGACCACAAGAAACTAGAGATGAGAGTTTGTCAAACTCTTGATAATACAGTCCTTTATTATTGGATGTTGTATTTGATGGTTGGAAATATATGTGGCAACTGGAGGTTAAATCTAATGAATAAGTGATTTAGGTAGATGATTATTTTTTATCATTTTTAAATTTTTTAAAAGTTTATTTATTTTTGAAAGACAGAGACGGAGTGCAAGGTGGGGGGGGGGGGCAGAGAGAGAGGGAGACACAGAATCCAAAGCAGGCTTCAGGCTCTGAGCTGTCAGCACAGAGCCCAACATGGGGCTCAAACTCACGAACTGTGAGATCACCACCTGGCCAAAGTTGGATGCTCAACCGACTGAGCCACCTAGGTGCGACAGAGATCTAGGTAGATGATTATGATGTGTTTGAGCCAAAAAATAAATAAATAAATAAAGGGAAAGAGTATAAATTCTTATGAAGCAGGCTTTGTGTGTATGTGTGTGTGTGTGTGTGTGTGTGTGTGTGTGTATCAATCTACCCATCTTTTGAATTATTTTACCTTTTTGTTTTGTATTACAAATTATCTCTGAGTTTGATTTTGAAAGAGGCCTTCAAAGATATGTTTAAAAACCTTAACATGGTTTTACAGAATATAATTCTCCAAAGTAATTGCCTTGAAGAGTTACAATCATTTTTATGTGTTTTGGCAGAGGAAAAATAGACATTCCCATTAATTTTTAGTCAAAATGTATATTTATTACAGGTGATGGCAGCAAGGGAAAATTTCCTCAAAGTAAAGAGGAATTTTTCTCTTACTAAAGTGCCAATTAATTGTGAAAAATTACCCATAAAACCACTATTTGCTGAAATAGACCTGGCTCAATCGATGATTTTCAATTACCAAGTTAAAAAGCCCTCCCCTGATTTTTATATAGTCTGATTCGCTTAGAGCAATAAACACTACAAAAAAGGATTATAAGCTGCAGATTTTACAACTAGGTCTGGAGCTTAATTAATAAACATTAATCACTCTTCACGGTTCAAAAACCATGTACAAACATTTTTCCAACCAAAAATGATACTTTTTTATTTGTTTTGGTGAAAGTGTTTTACTTTATTTTTTATGTTTTGTAAATGTTCAGTCAACATAATGTACCTTGAGAGTATAAAGAAATGTGTTGGTAATTTAAATTTTAATTATTTACCTGTAAAATTTTTGATTAGCAATTTTCACATACACTCCCATCTCTAAGCTCCAAAATGTGTTATCAATACACATTAAATTCAAGCTATTTTCATCTGTAGAGACAAAATGACTTACATAAATTTGTGGAATTACCATAGTCGCTAAAAGAAGAACAAGAAGAATAAAATGCAAAAATCATGATGATGTATATTCTTTGATGAATCTCTACTCCTATTGGCAATTTGCAAGCATGAAGTTTTTTTGTTTTTGTTTTGTTTTTTTACCTTTTTTACATAACTATGGATTTACCTTTTATAAGCAATGCGATTCTTCTTTCAGCCAGAAATGACAGAATAAATACCATCTTCTCTCAAGCAAAACTGAAAGAAAAAGACTGAATCAAAACCATCTGTGCCTCTTTTCTTAATGGCGTTTTGCTCCTCTGGGGAAAATTAAAGTAGAGCTTTTGGAAATCTGCAAATTGTAGGTAGGGTTTTTTGTTGTTGTTGTTGTTGTTGTTGTTGTTTGTTTTTGTTTTTGTTTTTTTTTTCCGGAGAGATTCTTTTTATTCCTGCTAAATTGGGAATACTATAAATGCCGATAATAACCCTGAGCCTTTACTTAATACCAAACTTTGTTTCGTCCTTGACTCCACACTCCTGATCCTTATGTCTTGCTCTAATTGCTTTTCTTATTCCATCACAGTCACGACCTTCTAGCAAGATGTGTAATGTTATCTTTATTATGCTTTTATTGTTTGTTTTCTGTCTTCCCTTCACCACCCCCAACAACTAGAACGCAAGCCAGGTGGTCATGGATAAGGATCTGTTTTGTTTGCAGGCATGCACCAAACACATGAGTAGATGCTTGACAAGTAACAAGTTGTCAGTACATCCCTGTTAAATGAAATGATAACTTAATACATGACAAGATGATCATTAACGTGGCCTGCAGCATACCAGGCACCATAGCTTTTTGCAAAATTCTTAGACATTTTATAGTCAAAGTGTGGTGCTTGGAGTGAGTGACAGCATCAGACTCCAGCACTTGCTGGAAATGCAAACCCAGACCTGCCAATTCTGAATCTGCACTTTTATTTTTCATAAAACCCTGTACCTCACCCTTTGTAATATCATTAACAAAACAAAACAGAACAAAGCAAAACCTTTGGGGAGCCTGGGTGGCTCAGTTGGTGAAGTGTCCAACTTTGACTCAGGTCATGATCTCACGATTCGTGAGTTCGAGTCCCTCATTGGACTCTGTGCTGACAGCTCAGAGACTGGACCCTGCTTAGGATTTTGGGTCTCCTTCTCTGCGGGGGATAAGCTTAGAAATCTCCCAGGCTTACACCAATGGGTTAACAATGCATAAGGAAATAAAAGGCCATAGGATGTTCACACCTGAGTTTGGGTAAACAAGACAAGGCAACCAAGAATACGGAGGTGCAAAGGCAGCCCAGAATAGAGAAGAAGTACAGAACCCCCAGAATACAGAGGGAGAGGCAAAGGCCCAAAAGTAAGGTATATTTTTGTGCCCAATACATAGGTATATGAAATAAACAAGGTTAGATATTCAGGGCAGAATTGTTCCCCAATTTAGTACTGTAGCAAAACCTGTTTTCACAGGAGGAAGGACCAAGTTAGGTAAATAGGTGAATTGGGCTATAGACCGCTGCACTGCAGGTGAAGCAGCCCAGAGTAGAGATGATTAACAAAAGAAAATGTGCCTTGTTAACTCTGAGGTTATTTCCCCTATCTGTCTAATCCCCTAGGCTAGCTAAGAAAACAGAGGTGCTGTCGCATGTCCGCTCTAAACAACCTTCTGCCCGACTGCCCGGCTCTTGGAATTTGTTTTATATTAACCTAAATCCCTAACGCCGAATATCATCAAGACCCCCTTTCCCTCATGTCCACAAGTTAATGTTCACAGATTCATTGTGTCTTTGTGCACATCCATCACCATGTTTGTAAACCTTCTGATCCTAATAAAGACGAGGCAAGGACCCTTACTCGGGGCTCTTGTCTTTTCCTGGACATTAAGCCATCTCTTGCTTTTCATCCTGCGTTCCGCTCTCTTGCTAGACAAGAGAGAACCTTAGACACTTAGGACTTTAGAGAGTCTACGACACTTCTCTCACTGTCCTTCCCCTGCTTGTGCTCTGTCTCTCTCTCTTTCAAAAAAAAAACATTAAAAATAATAAACAATTTAAAAAAAAAACTTCCATTATGCAAGTCATCTGGGTCATTTGTTAATTTCTTCCTCTTTTGCCTGTTTTATAGGAAGAAATTCCTCTCTGTTCTCTGTTCCGTCAATATTACAGTAAGTTGGGACCTGCATTTCTTGAGCACATTTAAGTAATTACTGGATATTTTGCATGAACTGTGTACGTTCAAGCATTGTCTTCCTTTCTAACGTGACTGACAAGAGATAATTCACCCAGTTATACACAGTTTCTTGATTTAGGTCCAAATTTTATTTTGAACAAGTGATTACTGGCTGTGGCTTTTGGAAAAGAGGGCAACTTGAGGAAACCACTCACTTAGGTTCTAACTGAATTGACCAAAGAAATGTTCTCATAGGGGAAAATCTACTCAACATGGTAAAAGTGCCATCCGAGCAACATAAGCTTTTAGGGATTAATCTTTAATGCAGTTTGAAAACCAAATGAGAGGCAAATTCTTAGGGATAAAGTGTACATTTTTCCTAATCCTCTGGCATGTGTCACAGGAAACACATAAACAGCGTCTTAGTTTTACTTCACCAACAAACTCTAATGAGTAGGTGCTAGAAGACAGATGAAAGCAATATGTTCAAGACCAGTGTTTTGTGCTGTGTTGCTAAATCATTCTGAATCACCTGTGTCCAGAAGCCTAGCACTAGCAAAACAACAATAAACAGAAAGCAGATAACTCATTAGAACTGCAGTTCTTTCTTCCCTTGAAGAAGAGTTCAAGGTTCTTCTCTGACATTGTGGGTCACAACTAGGAAGACGTTAGGCTGAAATTATCCCATAGAAGTTGGAAAAATCCAGATGATGAAATGCTGTTTTTTTCTATATATGGATGTTTCAAAAGTAAATAGATAAATTAAATAAACCAAAAACAAAACAAAACAAAAAAGAAAAGCAAAAAAAAAAAAAAAACAAACAAAAAACAAAAACAAAAAACAAAACAAAAAAAACACACAGGAAAAAAAATAACAGGACTTTTCCTACTATGATATTTTTTTTTCCCTCTGTTCCAGTTTGTCTGGTCCCAGTAGCATGTTCGCTGCTGCTGTACCTCTGAAATAGTAATGCCATGTTCTTGCAAACCAGCTCTCAACTTCTGATCCCGGCTAGGAATTTCAACAGCTTTTGGATTAATAGTGTGCAGCCCCAAAGAGAAGTCACTCATACACTGGAGATAATTTCAGGATGGCTTCTTCGCATGCTAGCTAAGACTCAGTCTTCTAAAATGAGAATGTCCAAGTTTGCATTAGGTCTTTTACTGAAGTTGTGAACTTGGTTAAATTATTAATCTCTTTGAAAAAATAAGTTACTTGATCTCTCTGAATTTAATTATCTGCTATGTGAAATCAGATAATAGCAGTACCCGGTTCATCGTACCGTTGATAGGATAAAATGAGGTGAAACATAGGAAATACCTAAAACAGTGCTTGCATGTGATAGCTACTTAATACATGTTATCTAATGAGACTGTCATTTCAAAATGTAAGCAGTAGGCTATATGAAGATAACTTATTTCATCTTAAGAAATTGCCACAACCACCCAAACTTTTAGCAACTATCACCATGGTCAGCCAGCACTCATCAACTTCCAGTCAAGACCTTCCACCAACAAAAAGATGATAACTCCTTGAAAGCTTGGAAGATGATTAGCATTTTCTAGCAATGAAGTATTTTTTTTAAATAAATGTTTATTCACTTTTTAGAGAGTGTGAGCAGGGAAGGGGCAGAGACAGACGGAGACAGAGGATTCAAAGAAGGCTGGGCTCTGACTGCAGAAAGCCTGATGCACGGCTTGAACCCACAAACCATGAGATAGTGACAGGAGCTGAATGTGACCCTCAACTGACTGAGCCGCCCAGGCGCCCCACAGTCAAGTATTTTTAAGTATTTTAAAATGCATGTCTGTTGTATTTTTTAGACATAATGTTATTGCACATATAACACACTGCAGTATAACACGCACTAGGAAACCAAAACATTCATCAGCTTGCTTTATTGTGGTGCCCATTAACTCAACCCACAATATCTCCAAGGTAAGCCTGTAATAGAAAGAGATTAAATGAAGTAATTGGATAGAGGATATATAATGAAGGTATAATGAATTGGCTGCAAGGTGTGGGAGAAGTGAAAAATCAGAATGGCTTCTTGTTTGTTTTCCGTTTTTTGTTTTTGTTTTTGTTTTTTCTGTTTATGTGTATTTGTTTTTGGCCTGAAGAACCAGAAGAATGGGCTTGTCATTTACTGAGATGAAGAAGACTGGAATACAAATTAAAATATGGCCTACATTAAGAAAAACGCATTTCAAAAAACGCAAAATTAATTATTGAATCTAAATTAAAAATCTAGAAGCAATAAGCTAACAGTATTAATACCAAAACATTCCAATTAAATACATGATGTTAAAAACATATTGAAATTGTCCTTTAGAGAAGAGTTTTAAGAAGCACATAATAAGAGAGAAAAGTTGATATGGAGAAATTTTTCAGTATCTTGTAAGTGAAAATGAAATCATTAAAGTTGATAAAATATAGCACAGGCCATGTTCAAAGATAGAAGGGGAAGAGCAAAGGATGGATGAGGATCAGGTACAGGAGAAAACTTTTTGACTGGAAGATAATGGATTTTCAGGTCAAAAATGCTTAGTTACTAAGTGTTGGTGAGGATGTGGTGGGAACGCAAACTGGTGCAGCCACTGTGGAAAACAGTATGGAGGTGCCCCAAAAAGTTAAAAATAGAACTACCTGCACTACTGGGTGTTTACCCAAAGAATACAAAACACTAATTCAAGAGGATGCACGCAATCCTTTGTTTATAGCAGCATTGTCTACAATAGCCAAGATATGGAAGCAGCCCAAGTGTCCATGGATAGATTAATGGAGAGTGTAGTATGTTTATATTTGTATATAAAGTGTATATATAAGTGTATATACATATATTTATATGTATATAATATACATATTATGTATGTGTATACATGTATACATACATATATATACATATATGTATGTATACATGTATATACATGCATATATGTATGTGTATACATGTATATAGATGTATATACATATATATGTATATAAGTGCATACATATATATGTGTACTTGAGTATATATTCCATTATATTGTATAAAATATATAGAAATATAATGGAATATATATATTGGAATATATATAATGGAATTTTATATATAACGTAAAAATAATAAACACAAATATATAGTATATAGCATATAATATATAAATATATATATATACATATTTATAATATAATGGGGAAATATATATAGGAGTATATAATGGAATACTACTTAGCCATAAAAAAGAATGAAATCTTGGATTTCACCATGAATGGAGTTAGATAGTATAATCAAAGTGAAATAAGTCAATCAGAGAAAGACAAATACCATATGATATCATTCATATGTGGAATTTGAGAAACAAAACAAATGAGCGAAGGGGGAAAAAGAGAGATAGGCAAACCAAGAAACAGACTCTTAACTATAGAGAACAAACTAATGGTTACCAGAGGGGAGGTGGGTGGGGGCATGGTTTAAATAGTTGGTGGGGATTAAGGAGTGTGTTTGTCATGATAAGCACTAGGTGATATGTAGTATATGTTGAATTGCTGCCTTGTACATCTGAAATTAATTTAACACTGCACGTTAACCAACTGGAATTAAAACAAAAACTTATCAAAATTTCAAATTAAGTAAATTAAGCTGAAAATTAAATAAGAAATTTAAAAATGTTCTTAGTTGAGAGCAAGAATATGATAAAAGGGAATGTCATTGAAAAAAAACTGATGCAGTTTTTTTTTTCTCTTTTTAATTTCAAACTTAATTGCAGATTTTGGTATATTTACAAGCCCACCTCCCCAGGAAAGAAATGTGGTCTCACAAGATAAAGTTAGAGGAGTTATGGTTCTTACTGACATTCCTAACATAAGGGCAAGAAATGCAAAATTTTGAATCCCTTAGGCAATTAGAGAAAGATGCGATTTAAGGAGGGCTTTGTAGTGGGTCCCAAAGGCCAGACCCAAGCAGGCAGAGGCAATTTAGAAGCAGCAATCTCCTTTCTGCAGCAGCATTTGCTCAGGGAACAGGTCCAGTGAATTGGAAGGTCAGTGCCTGAAGACCTAGGCCAATTCAGCCGCAGATTGATCACGCACCACTTGCTCTGCTCCTGCATTTTCTTTTACTAGTTTTGCACTGATGATGCTATATCATGCAGGAGGTTGGGGGGTCCATCCCACATGTCTGAAAACCCTAATTTCTCTTATCAGTATAAGAAAATTGAGAAAATCAGTAAACTATTCCTGTTAGATGAAAACATAGCTGTGCAGGCAGAAAAGATGACATGATGGGCTTTAAAGTAACTTGCTGAAAAACTTTCAATCTATATATTTGAAAGAGTCTTGGATTCAAGAACTATAGTGAAACATATCTCAGCTAAATGCCATGTTCATTTAATGCCTTAATTATAGAGAGACAAAGTCAGATTAGACATTCTGGAGTGTCTCTTCAGTAACTAAATACTACCAATTAATGCTCACATTTTGTTGTTTCTTTTCAGATTCAACTTTTAAACCAAATACCAGTCTCTAATTAAATCTTCATCTTTCCTCTTTTGGAAAATCTTCATCTTTCGATCTTTTTCCATTGGTGCAGGAAATCTCTTTATCTTTGATGATAAATTATTTTATTATTAGGTGTTAATTTTTTTCATCATTTTGAAAATTCATTAAAGAAAAAGAACTTATGTGGTTTTTTGTTTGTTTGTTTTGTTTTTGTTTTGTTTTGTTTTTTGGTGCAAAGGGGTGTTTTTATGAAAGCAGGGGACAGGACCTGTGGGCAGACAGAGCTGCCCCGTGAGGAATGAATGTTTACGTATTTTTAAGTTGGGGTGGGTATAGATAAGGAAAGTCTCTAAAAGGATTTTTATATGTTAAAGAAGACTTACAAGATCCTAAAGAAAAAAAATCTTGATTTTTGAACCAATAACACTTCTGCCTAAATGACTTCAAATATTCTCCTTCTCTCTTAAACTTCACAATAAATCACATTTTCTACATGGAAGATTTCTTTCTCACTTTAAGTGAGAAAAAATATATATCTATTTAACATTGTTTTTAATGTTTATTTATTTTTGAGAGACAGGAAGAGGCAGAGTGCAAGCAAAGGAGGGGCAGAGAGACAGAGGCAGACACAGAATCCGAAGCAGGCTCCAGGTTCTGTGCTGTCAGCACAGAGCCCGACGTGGGCCCAAACTGAGGAACCACGGGATCATGATCTGAGCCAAAGTCTGACGCTTAACCCACTGAGCCACCCAGCTGGCCCATATATGTCTTTAAATGAAATGAAAAGATTTGCCTTGTTTTGTGAGGCTAGTTATGTATTCTTCTTTTTTATTATTTTTTCCCCAATGTTTATTTATTTTTGAAAGACAAAAAGAGACAGAGTGCAAGCAAGGGAGGGGCAGAGAGTGAGAGGGAGACAAAGAATCCCAAGCAGGCTCCAGGCTCTGAGCTGTCAGCACAGGGCCGGACACGGGGCTAGGGGCTTGAACTCACGAACTGTGAGATCATGACCTGAGCCAAAATCAGTTGCTTAACCTACTGAGCCACCCAGGTGTCCCAGGTAGGTATGTATTCTTGGTGCATCTGCATATTTTACTTACTTTTTCAGCAAGATAGCATTATGGCAGAAGCTAAATCAAGAATTCACAATGCTTTACTTTTCACCTCCAGATATTTCCTTAACGTACAAGTTCCCTCAAGAGTTTTCAATTATGGCAGGAAGAAATGCATACGACAAGCAAATCTATAAACCGCTTGTTCTGACCTACACATTAAAAATATTCACATAATGTATACTAATACCAAAGCAGCTTCTTAGAACTTAGAACTACATAGAAAAGCCTTTGCTTTGCAATGTTTGTTGACGTAAAACAAAAAGACCCTGGCAACCAAGATTAACTAAAAATTAACACTAACAACTCTGTAAGCCCTCTTTTACTTCATCCTTGTATTATATGCTTTCTAAATCAATGTGGGAAGAATGAGGAAATGAATATTTACCAATATTTTCCAGAAAATGTTGTAGGAATAAAGTTGCCAGAGAATATCTCAGGATTAAAAAACAAAAGTATTTCAACAGAATTTCTTGTCAAAGATATTTTCCCATAGCTAGCTGTATATCTAGTTTTAAAAAAGATCATTAAAAATATCAACACATAAAGTAGAGAAAACCTGGCCCTCTGTGCCAGCATCATAACTGTTTTGGGGTCAGAATACCCCATCCATAGTAGGTGCACAAAATCTCAAGTTCTTTCAGAAAAAGTGTTGAGGGAGAATAAGAACACTTAAACCAGAGACAGAATTTCACCTAAAAATCTCCCCAAAATGGAAATTCTGTGTGAGTCCCATCCAAATTATTAGGCCTGCTTCTGTAATCTATCTGTGATGAGCAACCCACGAGCATATTTAGGAACTAAGCTAAAGGCATCAATCTGCATTTCTGTTTTTATTTGAGGGGATAAAATTCTGTAATAAGAAGATATAATAAAGACACGAACTGTGAGTGACAAGGATTATTTTGTAAAACCTAGAAGTTAACAGCAAGAATTTCAGAATCAGACAGAAATAGGGATAGCACTCTGTCTTGCTCTTTTTATTAGCTCTGTGAATTCATTTCACCCCTCAGAACAGCAGTTTCCTCATTTAGAGAATGAAAAAAAGAGCTTTTTTTTTTTTGAAGTTCGATAATTCATATAAAGTTCTTTGTAAGGTTATAAAACTTATCTGGGATTTAAGAAAGCAAGTCATAAATCACAGCTATCAATGCTATTCATGCTACTATTAAAATTGTATATAATTTTTCATACAAGAAAAGTTACTAGCCATTTGTTTGGTAGTTAAGATTTACCATTAACTTTAATTCATCTTTTTAAATTATATTCGCATGTTGGTGAAGGAAACTGATTAAAATACAATTTTCTTCGGAAGTTTTATTTTACTGGCAATTTTCATGGTATTATCAGTGAGTATTTATTACTTCTTTATGACAGACCGAGTGCTCTGACAGAAATGGGCAAGAGGTTAACACAGCTGTGCAGGGAGACGTAGCTCAGAGTGATGGCTGAATCAAGTGAGGGAGGGTTTTCAAGGAAGTCACCAGTTAGCAGTGCCTCTGAGACCAATTTTGATGGAAAAGCAGACATTAGCCAGGTAAAGAAAACGGTGGAAGAAGTCATCCAAGAGTAGCATCATTTTACAAACAGATGTGAAGGCATATTTTGGAGGAACTATTGGAGGAAACAGTTTATTTAGTGATGTGACACATCATTCTCAAAAGGTAAATGAGAAACAGATCACCAAGGGCCTACTATGTGCTGTAAAGAAGTATAGTTTTCTTCTGAAGGTTCTAGAGGGGAGGGAGAGGTGAAGATTGGAGTTTATGAAACAAAAATGAAATGACTGGGTTCTGATTTTTTCAAGTACTGGTCTGGGGAAAGTCTGGAACACAGACTGCAAGTTCTGACACCACAGGTAACACAACCTTTCAGAGGGACCATGGAGGTGTGATGGCATATGAGCTAAGGAGGTATCAGGAGTAGCAAAGAAGGGCGAAATTACATCCATAACTAAGATTAGAATTTTATATAATATAGAAAAATATATTTTATATAAGTTTGGATAGGAGGATGCATTTCTTCACAAGGTCAGTTGCTAGATATTGAAATGGCTTCATACCTTTGGGCACTGGATCTTTGAATGATCTAGATTTGGCTTGCAACCAGAAACCGAACTACTTTTACTCCCTCCAGCCCTTTATATCTGCATTGTGGCCTAATCCTTTTTTGTGCTCTTAACTAAAACCTCAGACAACCCCATAGCTTTTCAGGTACTCCATACAGTATATATTTTAAATGGTTCCTTGCCTGGGCATAAAAATTCCAGACCAGCATTAATTAGATAACAATAATCTGTTCCAAAATAGCAGACCCCAAGCCTGGATCCACTCAAGGCCTGAAAGCCTCCACTGGGACATGCACTAGTCAGTATCTTCTTGCTTAATCATTTTTTTTCCCTACTCCCTAGTTAACTGTTATTTTAAGCCTTTCCAGAATCTGACCCCCCAAAAGGGGGAGGATCGCTAAAAGCAACACAATCATACGTGGAAGAGTTAGCTGTAATCTTGAGTTGGTGCCCTCTCATCGTTGATGTATCCTTGCTGGATCTTTCTTTGGCATCATTGGTGTGAACCTGCAAGAGCAGTCACCTTGACACTGATAATGTCCAAAGCTGCTCCCGCACCTCACTCTTTCATCCTTTAGGTCAAGGGTACCTAACACTTTTCTCATGGAGGATTATTTTAATCTTTTAGTCAGTACTCATGAGCAAGATTCCCAAGGTTGTGTATTCCTCTTGCTATAAGTAAAGGTTTGGTCTTTTCTCTCAGCCATCTTGGCCTATGCTCGGAGAGCTTCTTCTACTGGTCTTCAGGGCCTTCAAGCTCCAGTGAGCCCAGGACATACTCTGGCTGTGAATACCTTGGACCTTCCTTTATTTGGCTTCAGGCGAAGGGAAACATTCCATGCCTTTGTCCAAGATGGAATGGGAAGAAGTGCTTGATTGGCAGGATGCTGCCTATTTTCTGTAATAAGGGCCTCTTTTCCAAATTTTCAACTATCACCTCTCCTAGGGGATGCAGCTGTGAGGCAAACTGATGCTCCCCAAATGACACTTGCGTCATCTCTTTTGGATGTATAGACATCTCCAGCTTGTAATTAGGGCGTGATGCAACAGGGCACTATTGTTTTTCCGTCAGCCTTTATTTAGTGGCCTCTATGAAAACTTTGAGACAATGAGATGAGGCTCACTTACAATCTATTACAGAGGCCTTTAAAAATAAAATGTCTGTATTTTTATCCTGTTTGATTCCTGTGAATTTTGTGTTTTTCTGTTCCTTTGGTTTTTTTGGGTCTTTCGTGGGACGGTATAAAGGTGAGGAGGAAAAGACGTGACAACATATCTATAATATTCTGTTCCTTCTCTTATATAATGTAGCTAAAATAATTCCTTCCTACATCATAGGTTCTTGACAGCACTTTTCAGTATGTACATTATATGTGTATATATGAGATTAATTATATGTATATGTGCATGTATAAATTTATGTGAGTGTATATGTTTATATATGTAGGTTTCAACATATAATAATACAACATGATACACATACATGTATGTGTGTATGTATGTATATACCATACTGTGTATATATGTATATATGGATATGCACATACATCTGTACACATAATTCCATGAAAGTGACAAGAGATACATATTGTTTGCTCAAGAAAAATTCCACTAAGTCTTCTAAAATCAATCACTGCATTTGATAATTAAATTCATTTCATATTATAAATATTAAAATTGATGTAAAAGGAATATAATATAATTTTATAAGGGTAGTTTTTCTAAATTATATTTTTTCTTAAAATTGATCTTAATATTTGTAGGATACATTATTTTGCCCTTTCATATATTTGCTAATGTTTAAATACTATTGATATGTTGAAGTCAACTTTTTCTTTTTTATATATGTAGTCAACTAGCGCTCTGTATATTATCTAAACACAGGCAATGGCAGTTGGAAACATCATGCTAATCAAGTACCAGAGTAGATTTCAGATGGCCCGCCCCTCTCCCATGTTTGATATAAAACTTCCAAATGGCAGGGAGAAGCGACAACAAACCCCAGAGTGATGCTATGTGATTGAGAGAATCAGTTATCCTCGTGTCACCAGAAGCAAAATCAATTCATGTGTTCTGTCATCCTTAGAAAGTACTCTCTAACATGCTGTCAGCAATAAATTTTACAGGATTTCCCCAAAGTCAATTGCTCCTTCTATTTGGGATTAAGATGAAAGCAAATTGATTCTTCCCATACATAGAAGAAGCATGAGAGAAGAGATACTTGTCTCTACTCACTTTTTTTTTTTTTTTTTTAACTGACAGATTTCTCCTGGCTCACTCATCTAAGGTCCTTAGTAATTGAAATTCTGGCTGGGACGTATATTCAGGCATAATCAACATGAATGCAATTTCCCTTAGAGTTACCTTCCATGCAAGTAGGCAGAACATTTATTTCTGAGTAACTTTTTTTTTCTGAGCACATTATAAAAAAGACAAAACTTTCTTATATATTAACTGGAATTACTGTCAGGATATCATATCATCTTGAATTTTATTTCACTCCCCAAACCTAGTGATAATCACATTTTTGTCTTTTTCTTTAATTGAACACATTCAGAATCAGCATTTCAAATCTTTTAATAAACTTTGTCCTAAAATATAAACTCTTTATAGAGAAGACATTTTAAAATCAATCTAAGGCCGTTTGCATTCAACCAAACAACCATAGGTGGATTGTGCTGCCATTTAAACAAGTTCTACTGAGGTTGACTATCAGGGAAGTGTGGATATAGGAAAACATTTTCTTTTTCCTTTTGAGTAGCATACATATGTAGACGAATTTAAGAGATTATTATAACTGAATTAGATTTTGCTAAAAACATATAAATATATACAATGTTAGGTGGGAGTGACCAAAGGTTACCAAAAGCAAAAAGAAACAAGCATTCAAAGATAGAAACTGATGAAATATTATAGAAGATACTAAATGTCTGCTGACAAATCTATGCATTTATGCTGCCCAGTCCTTTGACATTTATATAAAGAATAACAAATGGAATTAACTTTTGTTAAGTATTATAGAGTGTCTAGTGCTAGATTTGGTTCCAAGTAAAACACTAATGTCTAAACTAAAGATAGAAGCTGGAGTGATAATAGCAACATGGCCTAATACGGCGTCTCTTGCTGTGCCCACTCCCCCAACAGTAACAGTTGGGTTTCCATCCATGGACAAAGGCATCTCTGTGGGAGCTGTGGGATTTAGAACCATACACCAAGGGGCCTAAGAGGAGTCATGGCCACCCATACATTGGGTAATTGGCTTGCAGACCTCAGTCACAACTGTAAACCCTGCATTAGCCCGCGAGTTGGCTTTAGCCCCTGTCAGCCACTATCTGGAAGTCCCTGGAGAATACTGTCTTAGACAGTTACTCACAGATGAGAGAGTCTTTGTGGAAGTCCAGGTTTCCAGCAGAGAAGTTCCAATACAATTGGAGGGGAAAAAAAACCCAAACAAAACAGAACAAAACAAAACGATGAGTTTGGACACATTGAAGAGGGTAAGAACAACTGCATTTCTCCCAAGTCACCCTTCCTCCAAGGCGGTATGACTCAATTCCAAAAGACTTCTTCTCAGCCTGTGATTTTCCCATGAGGGAAAGGGAGCTAGTGAGTGAGTGCCCGGCTTCCTTGCCGGTGATAAGAGGGTAGGAAAAGTCTGGGAGAGCAGCAAATGAGACTATAGAAGAGCATTACGGGGAGGCAGATCTTACTAAATGCATCACAGACTCCATCAAGAAGCTGGCTTATGAGATGCTGGGGATGCATTACCTGTTGATTCCCTCAGATAATGCACAGGCAGCTCTATCCCTACACAGGCCTCACTCTAATACTCCCCGACACTGTGTCCAGCTCTATGTGTGCTCACAAAGTTGGGAAGGCAGAGAGCTGGTAAGAACATCCATAAAATCAGCCTAATCTGTGGGCCACAAAGAAACCACAAACTTGAATTTTAGCTTTCTCTTGGGAAAGCAAAGGGAGGCTGTTGGCATTTGGCCTGTTATGTTGCAGGATCAAGAGAAGGCATACAATTCAAGAAGTCTACCACAAAAGGGACCAAAATCCATGAAGCAGGCATATCCACAGAAGGGCCAAGAAAGTCTCAGAATCTCTAGTATGGCTAATTATCTCCTAAGGTCCTTCAGTCAAGACTGGAAGAGGTAATTATACTGCCAATGCAAAGATAGCATCCAAGACTTCAAGAGATATGAAAAATCAAGGAACCTTTACAGCACCAAAGGATCACAATAGTCTTCCAATAGCCAGCCCCAAAGACTTGGAGAGCTGCAATTTACCCCCCAAAAGAACTCAAAATAGTTGTGTTTTTTTTTAATTTTTTTTAACGTTTTATTTATTTTTGAGACCGAGACAGAGCATGAACGGGGGAGGGGCAGAGAGAGAGGGAGACACAGAATCGGAAGCAGGCTCCAGGCTCTGAGCCATCAGCCCAGAGCCCGACGCGGGGCTCGAACTCATGGACCGCGAGATCGTGACCTGAGCTGAAGTCGGCCGCTTAACCGACTGAGCCACCCAGGTGCCCCTCAAAATAGTTGTTTTAAACAAGTTAAATTAACTACAAGAGATTACAGAAAAACTATATAATGAATTCAGGAAAACAATACATGAACAAAACAAGAAATTTACAAAGAAATAGAAATCATGAAAATGCACACAATCTGGAGTGGAAGAATACAATAAATGAAACGAAAATCTCGGGACACCTAGGTGGCTCAGTCGGTTAAGCATCCGACCCGACTCTTGATTTTAGCTCAGGCCATAATCTCATCATTCATGAGTTCAAGCCCTACATCAGACTCTGCACTGACAGCACAGAACCTGATTGGGATTCTCTGTCTCCCTCTCTCTCTGTCCCTCCCCTGCTCGTGCTCTCTCTCTTAAAAATAAATAAATGAAGAGTTAAAAAAAAAAATAAATAGAAATCAATAGCAAAATGTGTCAAGAATAAAAAAAAATCTATGAATTAGAGTCAGCAATTTTGAAATTATCCAGTCAAAAGAACAAAGAAAAAGGAATAAAAGTGTGAAAAAGCCCGTGTGATGTATGGGATAACATCAAAAGAAACAATCATCAAATACTGCAGTAGAAAGAGGGAGAAGAAGACAGCAAACTTATTTAAATATGGCTGAGAACTTCTTGAATCTATAGAGAGATTTGGATATCCAAGTTCATAATGGTCATAGGTCATGAAACAAATGTGAATTAGAGAATTCTTCGAAGACAGATTATAATAAAAATGTTAAAAATTAAAGATAGAGAGGTCGTCTTTTTTAGGCTATCAGAAGATTTCTCAGCATATCTTTACAGTCCAGGAAAGAGTGAGGTGAAATATGCAAAGTGCAGATAGAAACAAACTGCTAACCAAAAATATTCTCTCTGGCAAAACTATACTTAAGAAACGAAGGGAGGATAAAGACTTAACCAGAAAAACAAAACAAAACAAAACACACAAGCAATCAAAAAACTGAGGAATTTCATCATCACCAGACCTGCATTACAAGAAATGATGAGAGAAATACTTCAAGCTGAACTAAAAGGACAGACATTACTGCCGTGAAAACATACAAAAATATACAACATATTGATAAAGAGAAGTATACAGTTGGCTTCAGAACACTCACATACTGTGATATGGTGGTGTTAAAGACTTCATTCTAGTGTCAAGGTTAAAGGCAAAGATCTTATGTTTTTTTTTTTTCTTTAACGTTTATTTATTTTTGAGAGAGAGACAGAGTGCAAGCAGGGAGGGGCAGAGAGAGAGGGAGACACAGAATCTGAAACAGGCTCCAGGCTCTGAGCTGTCAGCACAGAGTCTGACGTGGGGCTTGAACTCACCGTCAATGAGATCATGACCCGAGCTGGAGTAGGATGCTTAACTGACTGAGCCACCCAGGCGCCCCAAAGACAAAGATCTTAAAAATAACTATAGCTACAACAATTTGTGCACAAATGAATTCACGATACAGAAACAGACAAATTGTGACATCCAAACATAAAAGAGGGAGCAAAATGTAGTGATTTTGCATGTGATCAAAGTTGTCATCAGCATTCTGTCTATAGATATTTTATGTAAGCCTTATAGTAACACAAAGCCACAACCTCCAGTAGATACACGTGAGTTAAAGGAAAGGGAGGCAGAGCATAGCACTGGAAAATCATCATTTTGCAAAGGAAGGCAAAGAGGGAGAAATGAAAAAGGTTAATAACAAAATATCCCCCAAATAATAAGATGGCATTAATAAGTTCTTACTATTAATAATAATTTTTAAAGTAAAGGGATTAAATTATCCAATTAAAGGTATAGAGTGGCTAGGTGGGATTGGGGGAGGGCAGTGGAGACCCAGCTATATGTTGCCTACAAGAGACTCACTCCAGCTTTAAGGACATATATTGGCTCAAAGTGAAAAGATCAAAATAGATATTTCATGCAAATCGAAACCAAAGGAGAGCGGGGGTAGCTATACTTATATCAGAAAAAGTAGACTGTAAGCCAAAAATGGTAAAGAAGAAACAAAGAAAGTCATTATATAATTATAAAGGTGCCAATTCATCCAGAGGATATAACAATCATAAATATGCACCCAACATTTGAGCACCTAAATATACTAGAGAACACTAACAGATCAAAGGGAATAACAGACAATACGATCATAGTCGCAGACTTCAAGACCCCACTTTCAACAATAGATAAATCATCCAGACAGGAAATCAATAAGGAAATATTGGACTTGAACTATACTGTAGATCAAATGGATCTAACAGACATATAAAAACATTCTATCCAACAGCAGCAGAATACATATTATTCTCAAGCACACATAGAACATTCTCTATGATGAATCATATGATAGGTCACAAATTTGCAAATTTGAGAGGATTAAAATCAAACTAAGTATCTTTCCCTATAACAATGGTATAAAATTAGCAATCAATAACAAGAGGGTAAAAGGAAAATTCACAAATATGTAGAAAGCAAATAATACATTCCTGAACAACTGATGGGTCAAATAAGAAATAAAAAGAGAAATTAAAAAAAAATATATATCATGAAGCAAACAAAACTGACCACACCAAAATTTATGGGATGTATTTAAAATCATTCCAGGGGCGCCTGGGTGGCGCAGTCGGTTAAGCGTCCGACTTCAGCCAGGTCACGATCTCGCGGTCCGTGAGTTCGAGCCCCGCGTCAGGCTCTGGGCCGATGGCTCGGAGCCTGGAGCCTGTTTCCAATTCTGTGTCTCCCTCTCTCTCTGCCCCTCCCCCGTTCATGCTCTGTCTCTCTCTGTCCCAAAAATAAATAAAAAACGTTGAAAAAAAAAAATTTAAAATCATTCCAAAAGGGAAGTTTATAGGGATAAACATCTCCTTTAAGAAAATACATTACAAATTAACAACCTTACTCTGTACCTCAAAGGACTAGGACCAGAAGAACAAACTAAGTCCAAAGTTAGCTGTAAGGAAATAATAAATATCATAACAGAAAGTAATGAAATTGAGACCAGAAAACAATAGAAAAGATCAGTTAAGTCAGGGTTGTTTATTTGAAAAGTAAATGACATTGACAAAATTTTAGCTAACAAGACTAAGGAAAAAAGACAGAAGTCTAAGACAAAATAAAAAATAAAGTAGAGATATTATATCTTATATTACAGGGGGGAAAAGATTATCAGAGATTACAATGAAGAATTCTACAGCAACAAATTGTAAAACCTGGAAGGAATAGATAAATGCCTAGGAACATAGAAGTTCCTGAGATTGAATTATGAAGAAACAGAAAATCTAAATAGACCGATACAAGTAAGGAAACTGAATCAGTAATCAAAAATCTCCAAATAAAGAAAAGTCCAGGTCCAGACTGTTTCCCTGGTGAATTCTACCAAATATTTAAAGAAGAATTAATCTCAATCATTCTCAAACTCTTCCAAAAAGTTGGAGAGAACACTCCCAAACTCATGCTACAAGACCGGTATTACTCTGATACAAAAGCCAGACAAGGACCCTACAGGAAAAAAATAAATAAATAAAAAAAACAAAAAAAAACAAACAAACAAACAAACAAAAAAAAAAAAAACTACAGGTCAACACCCCTGATGAATGTATATGCAAAAGAATTTTAACAAAATATTAGGAAACCAAATCTCACAGCACATTAGAAGGATCATAGACTCTGACCAAGTGGGATTTATTTATGTGATACAAGAATGTTCAACAAACACAAATCAATACACGTGACATACTGCATTAATAGGGAGTTAAAAATGATATGGTAATCTTGGTAATGAAGAAAAAGCATCTTATAAAATATAGCATCCTTTCATGTTAAAAACCCTTAACACATTGAGTAGAGGAGGAACTTAAATAATAAAAGGCATATACGATAATCCCATAACACATACTCAGTGGTTAAAGAGCAAATGCTTTTCCTCTCAGATCAGAAACAAGGTGAAGATACCCAATTTCCC
This sequence comes from Panthera onca, assembly GCF_046562875.1. NCBI lineage: Eukaryota > Metazoa > Chordata > Mammalia > Carnivora > Felidae > Panthera > Panthera onca. The sequence continues at coordinate 15,777,269 of NC_138339.1, forward strand.
CACTTTTATTCAACATAGTACTGGAGCCATCAGGCAAGAAAAATAAACAAAACTCACCCAGCTTCACTAGGAAGAAGTAAGCTTGCGTTTATAGATGATATGATCTAATATGTGGAAAATCCTGAAGACTTCACTAAAAGACTATTAGAAACAACCAAAAATTCAGTAAAGTTGCAGGCTACAAAACTAACATACAGAAATTAGTCACATTGCTATACACTAAAAACAAAATATCGCAAAAGGACATGAAGAAAAGGATCCCATTCGCAATAGCATCAAAAACAATGAAGTAATTGGAAGCTTAACCAAGGTGGTGAAAGATCTGTAAACTGAAAAACTGTGATAACAGAAATTGAAGAGGACACAAATGGAAAGATATTCTGTGTTTATGAACTTGAAGAATTAATATTGTTTAAATGTCCATATTACTCCAAGTTATCTATAGATTCAATGCAATCCTTATCAGATTTCCAATGTCTGTTTCACAGAAATAGGAAAAACAATAATAAAATTTATATGGAACCCCCCAAAAAACTAATAACTAAAGTAATCTTGAGAAAGAACAAAGTTGGAGACATCACACTGCCTCATGAAACTATATTAAAGAGCTATTGCAATAAAAACAGTATTATTGGCATAAAAATAAACACATAGACCAATGGATCAGAATCAATATTCCAGAAAAAAAAAAAAAAAACTTTTGCATGAAAGGTCAATTAATATTTCACAAGGGAGCCAAGAATGCTGACTGGGAAAAGGATAGTCTTTCAGATACTGGGGATACTGTATAATCATATGCAGAATAACAAAATAGTAATATCTTATATCATTCACAAAAATTAATTTTAAATGGGTTAAAATTTAAACATAAGACTTGAAACCATCAAAATCCTAGAAGAAAATATTTTTTGATATATCAAAAACAAGTACAAGTAACAAACACAAAAATCAGTAAGTGGGATTTACATAAAAATAAAAAGTTTTCATGCAGGGAAAGAAATAGTCAACCAAATGAAAAGGCAATGTATAGAATAAGAGAACATAGTTGTATATCATATATCTGATAAGGGGTTATTCAAAATACTAAGAAACTTATACAGTAGCTAAAAAAAAAAAAAAAAACCCTCAAAAACAGAAGCAATTATATTCAAAAATGTCTAGAGGAACTGAAGAGACATTATTTTTTTCCCCAAAGACAACATAAAGATGATCATCCGGTACGTGAAAAGATGCTCAACGTCATTAATCATCAAAAATGCAAAGCAATGGGGCACCTGGTTGGCTTTAGTTGGTCTCACAACTGACTCTTAATTTCAGCTCAGGTGATGATCTCACAGTTGTGAGACTGAGCCTAGCATGGGACCCTGTGCTGGGTGTGGAGTGTGCTTAAGATTCTCTCTCTCAGGGCACCTGGGTGGCTTAGTAGGTTAAGTGTCCGACATTGGCTCAAGTCATGATCGTGGGTTTGTGAGTGTGAATCAGTATTGGGCTCTGTGCTGACAGCTCAGAGCTTGGATCCTGCTTCAGATTCTGTGTCTCCCTCTCTCTCTGCCCCTCCCTCACTTGCACTCTCTCACTCTCTCAAATATAAACATTAAAAAATTTACTCTCTCTCTCTATCCCTCTTTACCCCTTCCTTGCTCATGTATGTGCTTCCTCTCTCGCTAATAAATTAGATACATCCATTTGCATACATACAAATCAAAACACAAAAATTACCACTTCGTACCTATTAGACTGGCTATCACCAAAAGACAAGAAGATATCAAGTATGGGTGTGGATGTGGAGAAAAGAAAATCCTTGTGCACTGTTGGTACAATGGAGAGTCTTTATGGAAAGCAGTACGGAAATTCCTCCGAAAGTTAACAACAGAACTACCATATAATTCAGTAATTTTACTTATGGGTATAAATCCAAAATTAATGAAATTGGGATCTCAAAGTGATGTCTGTACCCCCACGTTCACTGCAGGATTATTCCCAATAGCCAAGACATGGAAACAACCTAAAGTGTCCATCTACAGATGAATAAAGAAGATGTGGTTTATATACACAATGGAGTATTATTCAGCCACGAGAAACAAGAAAATCCTGACATTTGTAACAACATGGATGAATCTTGAGGACGTTACCCTAAGTGAAATAACTCAGATAAAGACAAATACTCTATATCAGTTATATGTGAAACCCAAAGAGGCAAACTCATAGAAACAGAGAATAGAATCATGGTTTCCAGAAGATGGGAGGGAGAGAAATGGGGAGATGCTGGTCAAAGAGTACAAACTTTAGTCATGTGATTAATAAGAATGCGGGCCTGGGGGCACTTGGGTGGCTCAGTCAGTGAAGCATCGACTTCTGCTCAGGTCGTGTTCTCACAGCTCTTGAGTTCCAGCCCTGTGTCAGGTTCCGTGCCTACAGCTCAGAGCCAGGAGCCTGCTTCGGATTCTGTCTCCCTTTCTCTCTGCCTCTCTCCTGCTCATGCATTCTCTCTCTCTCTCTCTCTCTCTCTCTCTCTCTCAAATAAACAAAAAATAATAATGCAAACCTATTATATAGCATGATGACTATAGTTAATAATACAGTATTATCCCATATTTAAGTGCTGCTAAGAGAGTAGATCTTGTATGTTCTCACCACAAAAGAGAATTGGTTTATGTGAGATAATAGAGGTATTAACTAACCCAGCAGTGGTAATTATTTCTCAATATATATGTGTGTCAAATCCTCACACTGTGTATCTTAAACTTTACACAATGTTATATGTCAATGATGTCTCAATAAAGCTGGGAAAAAAGATACATGCTAATAAAACCTGTGTGTGTGTGTGTGTGTGTGTGTGTGTGTGTGTGTGTATGGAGTGTGTTAGCAGAGAATAACTATTTGTTCATACAACTACCTAACAGCAAATAGGGCTAAAATGATTCTGATACCAGAATACAAACAGTATGGTATGAGGATGAACAGGCAGGGCAACTAAATATATTTTGAGGTTTGGAGAAATTGTTATTGGTCTTGGGACTTGAAGAATATGTAACGTATTAAAAGCCAAGGTTAGGACAGCAATAACCATTTTTTGGGGGGAAAGTATAAAAACTAGGTGACAATTTAGTTAATTAAAGCTGGACTTTGTTGTGCCATCAATATACAGTTTACTACCTAACTAGATAAAAATCTCAATGTATATCTATGAGATTTTTACTTGGGAGAGAATATATTGAACAAAAAAAAAGTAATAACTGGCAATTGTAAATAATCATTTAAAATCACAAATTTAAAAATAATCTGTAGGTAAGTGATGAATCACAAAATTCTACTCGTGAAACCAATAGTACACTGTATGTTAACTAGAATTTAAATAAAAATTTGAAAAAAAAATTAATCTGTATTATGAGTAGAAGAAAAAAAGAAGGTGCCAGTGTTCCAGTAACATTATCTCTCCAAATAAAATTTTGAAACATGAAACCCACAATCGAGATATGGTATTGCTAATGCTATCATATAAAAGCCTTATAAGATACTCATATACTCTTAAAAATAATATTTTTATGACATTATTTTAAATAGTGTTGGAATTTATAAAGTGAGTTAAAATACAGTTAGTTTTTAATACATGTGTTTAGCTATTTGATGCTAATTGTAATCCATTGTCTCTGAAGAAATTTAAAGTTTTCCCTTTAAGTATTATAAAGTTGCAAACAATGGATTTGAAAGATAGTTTTGCTGAGTCAGCTTTAAATGCATTTCAAACTGAGAGACTATCGTTCATCTCAATAAAACATCCTATGTTAAAGAGAATTATTCTTTGAAACCACCTGAAAATCATTAACTCCTCTTACTCTGGGAAGCTGCTGTTTCTTGGGTGGGGTGAGGTGAGGGATAGCAATTACCCCTGCAGGAGTTTGTCCTTTCTAATTCTTTTTTTTTTTCCTTTAAATGTTCATTTATTTTTGAGAGAGAGACAGAGAGACAGAGGGAGAGAGAGTGTGGGTGGGCACATAAGTAGGGGAGGGGCAGACAGAAAGAGAGAGGGAGGCACAGAATCTAAAGATTTAAAGCAGGCTCCAGGCTCAGAGCTGTTAGCACAGGGCTTGAACCCAGGAACGGTGAGATCATGTCCTGGGCGAAAGTCTGACACCAACTGAGCCACTCACGTGCCCCTGTCATTACTAATTCTTAACAGAAATGTTTGCAGTTTGCTTGAGGGACTACACGTGGCCAGCTGAGATCTGGAGCAAGGGGGTCTCTTAACAATGTACAGCTCTTATCACTAGCATAAAAGTCCTAGCCAGGGACAAATGGCAGAAGAGGGAATTGAGGATGCTTTGTATCTAGGATTAGTTTACCTGATTACTAGAATATTTCCTTCATTCAAAATTGAAGCTACTCTTGCAAATATACCTAAACTCATACATGCCTATTCTCCTGCAGCAGTTATTTCTTTGCTTTGCTTTATTCAATTTTCTTATACTGCAACTTAGCATCCACATTTGTTTTGTTTATATGTTTTTTAATTACTTTTTTTTAAGTTTATTTAATTTTGAGAGAGAGAGAGTGTGTGTGTGTGTGTGTGTGTGTGTGTGTGTGTGTGTGTGTGTGTGAGGGGCAGAGAGAAAGGGACAGAGAGAGAGAGAAAGAGAGAGAGAAAATCCCAAGCAGGCTCCAAAGTGTCAATGCCAAGCCAGATGTGGGGCTTGAACTCCCGAACCATGAGATCATGACCTCAGCCAAACCATGAGTTGGACGCTTAACTGACTGAGCCATGCAGGTGCCCCATTATGATGTCTGATGTTTTTTATATGTGGCATAGGAGCTTAAAAGACTATTCTTGCAATCAAGCGATGCCTGCATGTGAAGTCATGTGGACACAGGTGAATGTTTTGTATGACACCTCATGGTCTGTCCAAGAGGTGACTTCCTACGACATTGGCTCTTGAGGAAAACAGGTTAAAAACTGTGTCTCTGGGCAATTTTCTTAACAAGACCTAGTTTGCCAAACCCTAAAAGGGGAATGACAGCACAGATGACCAAAGAACAACTCAAGGATTAGGAGAACCGATTCCCTACACAGTAGAAATTCATGTATAACTTTTGACTGCCTGAAACTTAATAGCTTCTGTTGATGAGCGCCTTAATGATAACATAAACAATCAGTTAACATATATTTTGTATGTCATATGCATTATATATTATATTCTTACAATAAAGTAAGCTAGATTAAAGAAAGTGTTATTAAAATCACAAGGAAGAAAAAAATACATGTACAGTGCTGGAATAAATACATATATTTACTGGAAAAGAAATCTTCATATAAGTGAACCCATGCCGCTCATATCAGCATTGTTCAAGGGCCACCCCTATTTACTTCCTTAGCCTTCAGTACTATTTACTTATATAAAGTAGACAAACTGCCTGTGAAGCTGTTTGGAACAGAGGACGCATCCCTGATGGTAGTTATTAACACTGATAACAAACTACCAATTGTTTTAATAAACAGTTAATTGCCAATTGCTGATACAATTGCTAATGATAAACAGTACCAAGTATAAGGAAACTTCTTTTGTCTGGCACATTTATTTGATAATCATAAAATTCTAAAATATTTAAAAAAATATTTTCGCCATCTGTCTTTTAGAAAATCACGTTAATATTGTAAAGTCACATTAAACTGTTATTTGAGGCACCTGGGTGGCTCAGTCAGTTAAGTGCCTGACTCCTGATTTCAGCTCAGGTCATGATCTCACGGTTTGTGAGATCAAGTCCCACGTCCATCTCTGCACTGACAGTGAGGAGCCTACTTGGAATTCTCTCCCTCCCTCCCTCCCTCTCTCTCTCTCTCTCTCTCTCTGCCCGTCCCTCTCTCTGAAAACTAAATAAACGTGAAAAAAATTAAACTATCTTTCTAAATTCTATAGTTAAATAACAAGAGTGACTGTCAACATCATTAGAAGTATTTGGGGGGAACAGAAACAGGAGTGCCTGTGTCAGCTCCTGGTTAAATTACCTTATGGTAGACTCTTTGTAGATTTTTAGGACATGAGTGTGAGTTAAAAGTTCTTTGAAACAAATAACAAAACAGTTAAATTACTGTGCATGGGTCTCATATTAAACAGTGAGGGAGAAAAATTGAAAACACTTGGCAGTTTGGTCAGTAGGAGCTGAACTGTATCCGCAGCACCATTTCCAAATGTTTTAAACACCGTTAACAAGTATGGCAATCCAGTACCATCCAGGCACTTGTTTCCTATCAAATTTCTTCTTAAGCTGTTGATGATGTCAACATCATGTCAGAAACAGTTGAGAATCTTAAGACAAAGTGGCAAACTAAGATGTTATTCTTTTTCTTCTTTTAATATGGGAGAATTTAATTTCTTAATTTTGGCAGTTCGAACTTCCTACTCTTCTTATGGTTGTATTGAAAAGACTGTTTAATCACTGTAAAATACTACTAAATATTCACTGGATTCATTGTGGTGATTTTGCAATATACACAAATATGGAATCATTAGGTTGTACACTTGCAACCAACACGGATAGAGATAAACATTAGTTTTCAAATTTCTAGGTGGTTTCATGTCACGTTTTCCACAAGAATTTGAATGGAATATTTATTTATGTATTTATTAATCTTTTAGTTCTTATAAATAGTTTTAATATATATACATACAGACATACACTTCATTATGAGTATTTCTCACTTTTCACAGCGATATACTGACCGTGGCTCAGTAAGAATTCCAAAAGTGGCACCTGTGCAAACCTACCAAAGAACAGAAGGCAGCACTGATAAGTGATTTCCATTTTTTCTCTAAAAATGGGATTGAGTTTTCCGGCTACCACTTAGAATACAGGAAGTTAAAACAAGAAAAAATATAAGGGAAAGAAAGAAAACGAAAGAAAGAAAGAAAGGAACAACATTGCCATCGCCAAAACAACAACAGTAACAATAAAGAATGGCTAATCAAAAATATAATAATAATTTCTTTTTGATCACTTCAGAGACCTGAGGCTGCATAGGAAACTGCGAGTTTGAAATTGAAGATGGGAGCTAAATGTCAGTGAGGATTTAGAAGGTCCAAACAATTCTATTAACCAGCTTGGGCTCCTTTATATTTATAAAACACTCTACCCAGTAACAGAAAATACACATTCTTATCAAGAGCACACAGAACAGTCAATGAGGCAGACTGTAGAGCAAGGCTATAAAACAAATCTTAATACATTTACAAGAAGTGAAATACTACACACAGAGTATGATCTCAAACTAACAACGTTAAATTATAAATCAATAATAGATAACTAAATATTCAAAAGTATTTGGAAATTGAACAATACATTTCTAAGTAATCCAGGAATCGAAGAAGTAACCACAAGAGAAATTAGAATGGGTAAATTGAGTTAAAATCAAAAGACAATATTTAGTTTGGGCAATGCAACTATAGCATTGCATAGAGAGAAAGTTATAGCAGTAAATAATTACATTAGAAAGAAAAGAACAGTTCAAATCGACAAATCTAAGATTCCCCTTAAGATAAGGAGTATCAGAACAAATAAGGCCTAAAATAAGCAGAAGGAAATTAATAATAAAGACAAAATCAATAAAATTAAAAATAAATACATTCATGCAGAAAAAAAGGTAATATTTTTGAAAAAAAATGATAAAAATCAATAAACTTCTAGAAAAACTGGCCAGGCAAAGGAGAGAAAACAACATATAAATAGATGATATCACACCAGATTCTACAAACATAAAAGGAATAATAAAGGACTATGTGAGCAACTTTATTATAAACATTTCAAAAACTTAGATAAAACAGAAATGTTTCTTGAATGGTACAAACTCCCAAAGCTCATGCTAGACAAAACTTGAAAATTTGTATCTATCATATTTGTACCAAACAGAACAGTTTCACTGTGTTAAAAACTTGAAATGCCTAATTCTGTCAAATCAGCTGCATATGTAGTTAGTTGGTCTTTCAACAAAGGAACACCAAGGCCAAACACCTGCTCTGACAAATTCTGTCAAAATTTTAAGACATACAATATATTAAGTCTACACTAACTCTTCCAGACAATAATGTGAGAAATTATGGCCAATTTATTTTATTAAGTACAATTAAAGTGACATCAAATGAAATACAAATAGTACAAGAAAAGAAGAAAGCAATACTCCATATAAGCATAAACACAAATGTCCTCTAAAATATGACCAAGCCATAGACAAAAATATATTATGAAAAGAATAACACATCATGACCAAATGGAGTTTTAACTGGGAAGGCAAGATTGATTCAACATTTTAAAATTAGCCAAAGTGAATCACCTTGTCAATCGACTAAGCAAAGAAAATCAATGTTGCCCTCTCAATATATACAGAAGTGGAATTTGATAATATTCGAAATCAACTAATCATAAAAGTCTCTTACCAAACTAGGAATAGAAGGAAGTCATTAGGCCATAAGCTTATAGTGAAAGCCTAAAGCCATAAAACTTCAATAGAATTCACAGAAAAAAATATTTTTTCACTTCAGTTAGGAAACATTTTCTTAGATATAGCATCAAATATATAACTCAGACAAGAAAAGTTAATAAGATGTACATCAAAATGAAAAATGTCTGCTCTTTGAAAGACATGGTTAAGTTAATGAAAAAAAATTAGTTATATGGTAAAGGAATTTGATAGAGAATTTTTGAAAGTTAGTAAAATATAACAACTCATGTGGTTTTCTTTTTATTTTTTTTAACATTTATTTACTTTTGAGAGACAGAGAGAGAGCATGAGCAGGGGAGGGGCAGAGAGAGAGGGAGACACAGAATCCGAAGCAGGCTCTAGGCTCTGAGCTGTCAGCACAGAGCCTGACGCGGCACTCGAACTCACGAGTGGGGAGATCATGACCTAGCTGAAGCTGGAGGCTTAACCAACTCAGCCTCCCAGGCACTGTGGTAACACCAGTGTCTTACAAAGATACAAAGCAGCTGAAATCCTTATATGTTGATGGTGGGGCGACAAAATATTGCAGCCGTTTTGGAAGACCAGTGGTATTTTCTTATAAAATTAAACATATACCTAGTATACAACTCGGCAATTCCACCTGTAGGTACTTACAGAAGAAAAATAAAAATATGTTCATTCAAAACCTGTACTTGAGTGATTATAGTAGTTTTATTAATAACTGCCAAAACCCTAACAATTCTTTTTTATTTATTTTATTTTAGAGAGAGAGAGAGTGAGTGAGCACAGGAGAGGGAAAGAGACAATCTTAAGCAGGTTCCATGCACAGCATGGAGCCCAAAGTGAGGCTCTATTCCACAAGGCTGTGATCATGACCTGAGCTGAAAACAAGAGTAGGGTCAACCCACAGAGCTTCCCAAGCACTCCAGCAACTGTTCTTGAACTTGTAAACAATCTACCCTACAATGGAATACCATACAGAGATAAAAAGAAAAGCGTTACTGATACTTTTACTGTGGATGATTCTCAAATACTTTATGCTAAATGAAAGAACTCAAACTCATGAGACTAAATAATGTATAATTTTATTTACACGATACTTGGAAAAATAAAGATAAAGCTATAGAGATAGAACATAAGTCAAAGGTTACTAGGTCCTGGGGATTAAATGATTAATTATTTAGGAAGAGGTGTGAACTTTAAAAGGACATGATATTCATGTTTTCTGCCCATTTCTTCACTGGATTATTTGTTTTGCAGGTGAGGAGTTTGGTGAGGTCTTCATAGATTTTGGATACTAGCCCTTTGTCCGGTATGTCATTTGCAAATATCTTTTCCCACTCCGTTGGTTGCCCTTTAGTTTTGTTGATTGTTTCCTTTGCAGTGCAGAAGCTTTTTATCTTCATGAGGTCCCAATAGTTCATTTTTGCTTTTAATTCCCTTGCCTTCGGGGATGTGTCAAGTAAGAAATTGCTACGGCTGAGGTCAGAGAGGTCTTTTCCTGCTTTCTCCTCTAGGGTTTTGACGGTTTCCTGTCTCACATTCAGGTCCTTTATCCATTTTGAGTTTATTTTTGTGAATGGTGTAAGAAAGTGGTCTAGTGAAATAAGTCATACAGAGAAAGACAGATACCATATGTTTTCACTCCTATGTGGATCCTGAGAAACTTAACAGAAGGCCATGGGGGAGGGGAAGGAAAAAAAAAAAGGTTAGAGAGGGAGGGAGCCAAAACATAAGAGACTCTTAAAAACTGAGAACAAACTGAGGGTTGATTGAGAGTGGGAAGGAGGGGAGGGTGGGTGAAGGGTATTGAGGAGAGCACCGCTTGGGAGGAGCACTGGGGGTTGCATGCAAACCAATTTGACAATAAATTTCATATAAATAAATAAATAAATGGAGATGATACCGCTCTATTTGCTGATTATATTAGTGGATACATGAATGCATGTATTGTCAGAACTTGTAGAAATGCTCATCAGAAATATGAAAGAAATCTAATGTATGGAAATTTTCTTCAATAAAAAAAGAATTCAACCATAGTTTTAGTACTTCATATTAAACCACATGTTACTTATTTTGTCTTAAACTATTCAAGTTATGAAAAATAAAATTTTGCAAAACATCCCATTTTACTGTATTTTTTTTTTGTATTATGATTTTTTTTTACTTTATTTACTTATTTTTTCAGTAAGCTCTATGTGCAACATGGGGCTTGACCTCACAACCCTGAGATCAAAAGTCATATGCTATACCGATGAGCCAGCCAGATACCCCTTTTAATTAGTTTTTAGTAGACTACCTTTTAGAGTAGTTTTAGGTTCACAGCAAAATTGAGTGGAAGATACCGAGATTTCCCACATATCCCTGCCCTCACTCATGAATAGCCTCCTTCAGCGTCAACATCACCCACTATTGTGGTGTATTTGTTACAGTTGATGAACCTACAATGACATATCTCATTATCACTAAAAGTCCATTAGTTTACATAAGGATTCAGTCTTAATGCTGTACATTCTCTTGGTTTGGGCAAATGTATAATGACATGTAACCACTATATTAGTATCAGACAGAATAGTTTCTTTGCCCTAAAGTTTTTTTTTTGTTTGTTTTTGTTTTTGTTTTTTTTTTTTTTGTGCTCGATCTTGTTCATCTCCCTACCCCAAACCCCTGGAAACCACTGTTTGTGTTTGCTTGTTTGAATTGTATCCATAGTTTGCCTTGTCCATAATATCATGTAATTGGAATCATCTCATACGTTGCCTTCTCAGATTGGTTTCTTTCACTGAGTAATACACATTTTAGTTTCTTCAAGGTCTTTTCATGGATTGATAGCTTATTTTCTGTTAGCACTGGCTACTATTCCACTGTATGGAAGTATCACAGTTTATTTATTTATCCATTCAGCTACGGAAGGACATATTAGTTGCTCCCAAGTTTTTTCAGTGTGAGGAAAGCCACCATAAACATCAATGTGTAGATTTTTGTGTGGACATAAATTTTCAACTCCGTCGGGTAACTATCAGGAAGCACCACTGTGGATCAAATGATAAGATGTTCAGTGTTGTTAGAAACTGTCAAACATCTTCCACTGGAGCTATGCCAGTTTTCATGGTCGTCATCAGTGAAACAGGCTTCCTGTTACTCCATTCTCACCCGCATTTGATGTCAGTGTTCTAGATTTTGTCCATTCTACTCGTGTGCCATGGTATTTCATTATTTTAATTTGCATTTCTCTGACGACATATGGTGTGGATTATAATATGTATTTATTTTGAATAAAGTATAGACATTAAACAATGCTGCATAAATATTGTTAGAACAATTCGCTTAATAAGTAAGTTGAAACAATATATAATTGGTGGACTAATATTTTATACAAAAAAACTCACTGTTTCTGGATCCTACTTGAAAATTCTGTAAGTTCACTTTATCCTTTAAGCTATTCACAAACGCTCCAAAAAATTATCAGTTATGGAACTCAGTTTAACGTAGTTCAACTGTATAAAATATATTTCACCACCAGAAACTGTGTGCCTTCATATTTTGAAAATAAAAATTAATATTTATTTTTGAGAGAGAGAGCGAGTGAGCAGGGGAGGGGCAGAGAGAGAGGGAAACACAGAATCTGAAGCAGGCTCCAGGCTCTGAGCTGTCAGCACAGAGCCAGAAGCAGGACTCAATCCCACGAACCTGCAAGATCATGACCTTAGCCGAAGTTGGACACTTAGCCATCCAGGCGCCCCCTAGTTTTTAACAGACATTAAATACGAAATGATTGATTTTTTAAGAAAGAAAAGCACATATTTTATGATTCTGTAACTTGACTGCTTGTTAATTAAACTCTAAAAATATTTCCTTAATTACTCTAAATGTTATAATGAACAAAAATGCAAACGTTATCCATTTAAAAATCTTGAAGTCATAATATTTTAAATATTTGTAGAATTAACACATTGTGATGGGTACCTGGGTAGCTCAGTCAGTTGAGCGCCAGACTTCGGCTAAGGTCATGATCTCACGGTTCATGGGTTCAAGCCCCACGACCCTCTCTGTGCTGAGAGCAGGGAGCCTGGAGCCTCTTTTGGATTCTGTGTCTCCCTCTGTCTCTGCCCCTCCCCTGCTCACGCTCTGTCTCTTTCTCTGTCAAAAGTAAACATTAAAAATTTAAAAAAAAAAAGGGAGAAGAATGAACACATTTTGAGATACATACACATCCTGCTTATTTTTGAGAATGTGAGTCCACAAAATATAGTTCCTCCATAGATACTGTTTTCTTGAAGTACATTAGATATGTATATATCACACATATTTGCATTAGATGAGAAAGGAACAGGTCAGAGACAAAAAGTACAAGTGTTTCAAGTTTTGGACTTGGAAAATGATTGACTTTCTAAGATGATCAACATGTGGCCCTGGTGTTATTCTTGTGATTATGTCATTTTATGCTGTAAAGAGATTTCTTAGGTGTAATTAATGTTAATAAACCTTTGACCTTCTGATCGGAAGATTATCCAGGTAGGCCTACCAAATCACACCAGCCCTTTGCAAGCAGAGAGATTTATTTGCTTGTTCTTTGTGTAAGTCTTTTTTGTTTTGTTTTGTTTTTGTCTGGTAGTGATAGCTATAATCCAAACAGAGAGTTCTGAAGTTGCAAAGATCTGACAAATAGAGGTAATTTTTTGCTGGATTGCAAGAGCGAGGGGACATCTTCAGATAGAAGGAACCTGAGAGGGGACGCTTGGGTGGCTCAGTTGGTTAAGCTTCTGAATCTTGATTTGGGCTCAGGTGGTGATCTCAGGGTCATGAGATAGTGCCCCTAGTCTGGCTCTTTGCTGGGCGTGTAGCCTGCTTAAGATTATATCCTTCCCTCTTCATTTGCCCCTCCCTTGCTTGCTGATGGGTTCCCTTTCTCTCTCTCTCTCTTAGAAGAAAAAAAACAAAAACAAAAACAAAAAGGAATCTGAGAGCAGCCTCTCAGACCTGAGTGTCCCCTGGATGACGGCCTCAGTTTCTCTAATAAGATGATGCCAACAATCTGGAAGAGGTCTTGGGCAGAGTCCCACAGCCTCAGGATAAGAGCTCAGTCAGCTAATACCTTGATTTCAGCTTTGTGAGACAAAGCAGATAACCCAGGGTAGCCTACCTGGAATTGTGACCTGCAGAACTGTAAGATAATACGATGTTATTTTTCTGGTCTGTTAGCTCCTGGTAATTTGCTAGACAATAGAAAACTCGCACTCATAATAGTAACGATGAAAAAAAAAAAATTAAACAAAAAACGAACAGTACAAATTAGGACAAAGATATTAACTATATAATTATCCCTTAGGCTTCAAAAGAAAAGTTACTATTACATCTAGGTATCTAATGTAAGTTGAACACTGCCTGTTTTTTATCCTGTTAATTTCCTTTTACATTTTAGTTTTCCAATTAAATACCACTTATCATAAGACCATAAAAGGACTGGAAGTTGTTGGACAAGTTCTATTGCTTAAGACACTTTTATAAGAAAGACAAAATACGAATGATAGCATATAACATCTCTTAGTCTACATGAAAATCAAAAGAAATATATTACACTTATAAAATGTAGTTCATAGACCAGAACCAGAAGATATTTCTTTGAAGATGAAATACTTAAGTCTCTGCCACTTTTTCCTTTCCTCATTTCCCTTTCAAAAAACTATAGAAGCGATTTTCAGAAGTTAATTGATTTAGTAAAGTGAAGTTCAAATACTAAGCCTTACAAGTTGGTAGTTACATTTTTGAAACTACATTGAAAAATGAAATAAAAATACAATAAAATGTGTAGAATGACTTGTAGAATGAGGTTTGGAAGAAAAAGAAAATGGAATGCCATAGTTTGGAGATGAGGATTTTCAAGGAGAAATGAGACTTTCTAAGAGCCTGACTCACACACATTCAAACTCAGAAGGACAGTGAGTGGAGGTTCCTCTCCATTATCAGTCCCTGCATTTAGGTATCACTCAATGTTCGACACTGCGGCCCCCTTTGCTGAAGGGCTCGACTGTGGGTTTATGAGAAGCCCAAACGCAGCAGGGATGATATAACAAGTCGGTGTTTTCATTCACTTCACATCAGGAGAAGAAGAAAAAATTCTCAATAAGCATGTCTCAGCACAAATTCATGTTTGAGAATCCCGGGCCTATTGGGTGACTGAAATATATGGGTTCTAACAAAATGCAGTCACCACTTTGGCTTACTTTTTTCACTGATTTTTTTTTACAGTTTTTGACATCCTGACTTTTATTACGCACCGCATATTGACAGATTTTTAAAAATTATTTACAGACGTTTTAAATCTCATCCTACAAGGAAGTTTTCTCTCTCTAAAAAAAAAAAAAAAGCCATTCTTTACACACGAAAATATAAGCACTTACTCAGAATGTTCAAGACGCTATTATGTCTTTAGAATTTATCTTGATATGCTGGCATTTACTTCAAGCTAGCATAGGCTACCTATATGAACAGCAGTGCTGATGAAATGCCACATAGATATTTTGAGAGAGAGAAAGAAAAGAACAAATGGGTCATCTAGTCTCCAGGTGTGCTGTTTCTTACTGTGTTTAATGGAGGTAAATACCACCATACAAGGATTTTTGCTGTAACTTTATGCTTCAATGCCACAGAGATATAGTTTATCACCTGAAAAGGACCCAAGAGCACAGCTTGCATTATCTCTATGTTTTAGTTCTAGAAGCTTGCCCCCCCCATCCTGTTTGATGAAATACTTAAAATATCTTTCCAATCAACTATTTCTCTACCTTTCCTATACAATTCTTATTGTTTTTAACTTTTATTCATTTTTTGGGGGGGGGGGAGAGAAAGAGAGAGAGAGAGAGAGAGCGAGCAGGTGGGCACGTGCACAAGTTGGGGAGGAGCAGAAAGAGAGGGAGACACCGAACCCGAAACAGCTCCAGGTTCTGAGCTGTCAGCACATAGCCCAGTGGGGGGCTTGAACTCACGAACTTCGAGATCATGACCTGAGCCAAAGTCTGTTGGTTAAACAACAAAGCCACCCAGGTGCCCTTTCCTTCCCTGTACAATTTGTAATGGTGTGAAGAGTCATAGCCACATAGCACTGGATTGGTCATTTTTCTCTATCTATGCATTAATGATAAGCTTTTGCTTTATCCATGATATATACAGTGCGTGAAATTAATGCAAAATATGCACATTAAAAAACATACAGCTGTATTTAAATTATAGCATACCACACCTATGCTTTCTTTCCCATAACAAATAAAATACTATATATGTGAGAATAATAAGTAAGTAGGCTTATATCGCCGGTATAATTTTAGGAACAACGCAAAAAGAACAGGGACGACTTGGGGAAATTGATTTAAAAAACTAGAGGAATGAATGTATCAACTTCAATTTCCTATTTTGTTGTAACATTGATGAGAAAAGGTCATCTAAAACTCTGAGAAGCTGAAAACTACACTAAAATATTCATCCAGCAGTGTGGCAGTTTTTTTTTTTTTTTTTCAGATATTTAAATATTACAATAATGCAACCATGCATCAAAACCAACAAAATTAATGCTTTCAAAAACTGTTTTCCTCTATATTGTTAATGGGCATTTGGACATTTTTGAAACACAAATGACAGAATTTTATCAGAGGAAAATGCCTTAATGAAGAAATAAGATGGTCCCATGCCCCTACAAAATCATAATTTACAAGTTTAATTTTTGTAATACTTCACAATCTACAGAATAGCTATGGATATTAATTTTTACAAATAAGAATGAACTTGGTCATATCCTCTAACTTCAAGTTTTATAATGATCAAATTCTTTTGACCATTATGATTTGAGCCATTTGATTTTGAGCATACAACTCCATCCTAAATTCTTAACCTGCTAGTGTGGGCTTGGGAGCAATTTTAAGCTAAGGCTCTCCTAAGCCAGAATTTTCCAAGTGAATTTGGGAGAAAACCAAACTTGAGAGATCATCTCTGAAGTAAAGAAAATGAGACTACTGCTTAATGATTACTGCTCAATGAGTAAGCAAACGGAAGCTACTGTACCTCTCTCTTGACTATTTCACTTGATTTCACATGCTAAACACATTGTTAAATCTTGCACTGAATAAGTCTATTTAATCTGGTCTAACTCTGATTCTTAATTTATTTGACCAGTAAAAACTTTTTTTTTCTTTTTATTAATTTCCAATAAGCTACTTAATATTCCATATGAAATATTTTGAAAATTAACATTCTGTATCACTGAATGGGATGTTTTCTCAGGAAGATTGTTATTAGCCTTGAATAAGAGGAACTTTAAAAACTGGGGGAAAATGTTAGATACTCCATTACTTTAACACATGCAAATAGTTCATGAAATTTTGAGGGGGGAAAATGTAACTTAAAATTTTTAAATAATCTTTATAATCGTCTTTTGACAAGTTTATGGATGTCAAACATGACAATACAAGGAAATACATTATTGAAGAAAGAGGGCTCAAGAATTTTGAAGAAATACATTAAAGCCTGTGTAGTAACTAGCATTCAGCAGCAAGTCATGGCATGTTACTTAAATATCTCATGGAATCTGAAAAATATATGGGGAACTTGGTTTTAATAATGTATTTGACATGATTACCCCACTAGTCATTTAAACAATAGATAAGTCTGTTCCAGAGAAAATTATATTTAGAGACACTTAAAATACCCTAAATCAATCTCCCATGATCAAATTTTCTTATGGGAAAATTAGTATGAAACCCAAGATAAATTTCTAGTAGCATTTAAAAAGACTTTTGAGGATTAACCAGCTGTGTGATGTTTATTATTATAGTTGTGGTTAATGTGCTGACATAGGTAGAAAACTGGTAAAATGTTTATAGTATGCAAGATTGAGAGAAATTCCAGGTTCATTAAATCAAAATCTAATCTGGGTAGAAAAACGGACTGCGTCTGAAAGGGTGAAAAATAATGTGGGATTTCAAAACCAGGTATAAAGATATCAACTGCATATGTTTCAAAATGGCCCCAATGTATACACAAAGACATTTAGAATATTTAATAATATATATGTTCAAAGTGAGTCTCTTCTATGATGTGGTCATCAAAAATACTGATGCCGTTATAGGGTGCACTGAAATAAACTAACATTTATTGAATATCTCCTATGCATGAAACACAATGCTATACTCTTCAATGCATCAAATCAATTAATTCTCAAAACAAACCTAAGGTTGGTACCATTATCTCTAATTTGGAACTCTGGAAACGAAGACATGGATAATTTCTATACTTTTTTCTTGAGGGCAAAGAACATCCTAGTCTTATTTTTTCATTCCTATATCTATATGTAGAAGAATAAGTAACAAGGAGTTGTGCATTCACAAGTATGTTTGAAGAAATAAATGACTTAAGGAGATCTAGACATGATCAAGAAGACTTGCACAGGATAGACAACAATCATATCGTCAACAATTGGTAGAACACTTCCATAAAAGAATTCCCAACATAATTTTAAAGGTAAATATTAAAAAAGAAGAATAAAACTTAGAACTATATTATCACCTAACAGAAATATTGTAGAAAGAATTTATATATTTTTATTATAATAGATGCTACCCACTTCATATTATGAAGTGTGAAATAATTTAATTATAAAGTTTTGTAAACTGTCTCATAAAATGGAAAAAAAAATTCTAAACTCCGTCTAACTTTGGTTTTCTGGAATAAAAAAAAATATTTTCTAAATAAGTGATAAGCTGGGGAATTAATTATCAAATAACCAAAATATATTTATACTCTATTGCCTAAAAAGTTTTAATTTAATTTTATTTACTTATTTTTTTAATTTTTTTAAGGTTTATACATTTTTTGATAGAGACAGAGCGTTAGCGGGGGAGGGGCAGAGAGAGAGGGAGACACAGAATCTGAAGCAGGTTCCAGGCTCTGAGCTGTCGGCACAGACCCTGACATGGGGCTCAAACTCACGGACAGTGAGATCATGAGCTGAGCTGAGTCGGACGCCTAACCAACTGAGCCACCCAGGTGCCCCAAAACTTTTAATTTTAAAATGGTCTTTTAGGGGGTGCCTGAGTGGCTCAGTTGGTTAAGCATTCGACTTTGGCTCAGATCATGATCTCACGGTTCGTGGGTTTGAGCCCCACATCAGGCTCCGTGATGACAGCTCAGAGCCTGGAGCCTGTTTGGAGTCTGTGTCTCCCTCACTCTCTCTCTCTCTGCCCCTCCTCTGCTCATGGTCTGTCTCTCTCTGCCTCTCAAAAATGAATAAACATTAAAAAAATGATCTATTAATATTCATATAGTTGCTATGTGCTCAGTGTTATTCTTTCAGGATGGAAAACGGAAAGACACCTGGTAGTTTAATAAAAGCTTTCTTCTTATCAGCACCTTTCAATTATTTGGTTAGGCAACAGAGGAATATATGAGGAGAATTCTGTTACTCATTCCATCATTATAGGTTTTCATTTAAAAAGTTAACTGTTTTGATCTTCAAATTTTCAAAGCTTAGGAAATATGTAGGTGATGAGCAGAAAGGGAGAACAGATTAGGATATTAACATAAAGACAGGTACTTCCGAAAATAGAAATCATTCACACACGGAGTGCAGTATTGAATAAGGAAACAGTGAGGAAGTTAACCTAAGGAAAATAACGTAATTATACGATGAAAATAATTATTATTATGGTGGTGAGAACTTAAGAAATGTCTTGAAAATATAGAACTTTCAATCAAAAAAAGAACTTCAGATTTTATTTTTGTTTATTTATTTTTGAGAGGGAGAGACAGAGCACAAGCAGGGGAGGGGCAGAAAGAGAGAGAGAGAGAGAGAGAGAGAGAGAGGGAGGGAGACACAGAATCTGAAGCAGGCTCCAGGCTCTGAGCTGTCAGCACAGAGCCTGACATGGGGGGGTTGAACCCATGAACCCAGAGATCATGACCTGAGCCGAAGTCAGACCCTTAACTGACTGAGCCACCCAGGTGCCCCAAGAAGTTTAGATTGTAAATAACAGCAATAAGATATTGTGAACAGAATATGTGATCCATAAAGCAGTGATTTAGTATGAAAAGCATTTATTGTTAGGCAGGATGGATTGAGAAAAATGAGCCTAAATGCAAGTGGAGCTTATTTAGACTATTGATAAGAGCTAAGAAAAATGTAATAATGACATTGAAGAGAATTAAAAGAAAAAGTATCCATCACATGTTTTACAGGAAAAATGAGAAGTTTTGATGATCTATTCTGGATGAGGAATGGAAGGGAATAATCAAATATATCTCCCAATGTCTGCTCTGGGAGAATAGATGAAATATTACAATATCAGCCAATGAAAAACATGTGACTAAATGATTATTTTAAGGGGAAGTTATGGTTGTTGTACTTGAATAAGTTAAACTTGTAATACCAATAAAAAATTTAAGAGAGTTGTTTTGTAAGCAGATAGAAATAGCTTTAGGTCAATTTTCCAAAAATGAATTTGATTCAAACCAATCTCCCCAAAACAAATTGCTTCTTTGGCAAATTCTCCATCCAAAGAACAAGAATATTTCAATGTCACAAAACCTGTCATTGGGATTGGGGAAGATATACAGGAAGTAGGGACACCCAACTAGGAAAGTGAGAGGAGATTAGAAGCTCATGTAGACCATTATATTTATTTAATGAAGTGTTATTTATGCCCTTGTCTAAGTTTATGTTGAAGGATAGGGGAAGATATGCAAAGAGAGGGAGAAGTGTATCAAAGAAAATTAATTCAGTTACAAATTTTTAACTTTAATATTATAGTAAGAATTAACACTCAAATATGTTTTCCTAAATGCCAAACTCACCAATTTCAATAAAGTTTTAGATTAAATCCTAATGTCTTTTTTTAATGTTTATTTATTTACCTTTGAGAAAGAGAGAAAGTGGATGCAAGTGGGGAGAGTAAGAGAAAAAGGAGAGAGAGAGAGAGAGAGAGAGAATCCCAAGCAGGCTCTGCGCTGTCAGTGCAGAGCCCAACGTGGGGCTCGAACTCACAAACCATGAGATTACAACCTGAGCTGAAATCAAGAGTCAGGGGCTCAGCCAACTGAGCCACCCAGGCGCCCCTTAAATCCTAATTTCTTAATCTGTTGTGTTTAAATTAGTGATGGAAGGTTTTGCTGAGAAAACTATTTTCACCCCAAACTAAATTGACAAGTGAGAGAAATAAGCAAATACTATGATAAACAGATCAAGTTATAAGGTTAAAATTAACAAGAATATATATTAATGCTGAATCAAGTATTCTGTACGTTATCTGTGCAAAACAGATCAAACTCTATCTTACCCTATAACACTTTAATGAATTAAACATTTAAGACTTTATTGTCAATATTATTTGCAAATGAATGCATTTAATACTTATTAGTTATTAAAACAGATTATGTATCATTCTCATCCTAACCATAAGAGTGTACTTCAGAATTCTAAAATCTATTTCATGAGACTTTTAGCTATAGTGTTTGTTGATGAGGTGATAGATAGTGTGTAACACACACATAAACTGGTTTGCTAAACTTGAGTGAACAAACACAGGAATAATGTTCAAAGTACTTAAACTATTTAAATATTACTTTAATATTTAAATACATTAGATATATTATTTATATATTTTATATAAATCATTTATATATAAATATATATAATTATATTTATATGTAATATTTAAATATATTATAAATATATTAATATATAAATAAATATTTAATGTATTAAGATAAAACATATTATTTGCTAGTTTAAAATAACAGAAAAATACATACATATACTAATTTTACTCAATATTTTTAGTCAAATATCTTGCTGTATAAAGTTTTATGTATTTGAATGTCCTTATATTGATGAATTATTTTTACTGTATATTAAAATCCAATTGGCAATTATTCTCACCTTGATGTGGTGGATATATACCTAATAGGCACCCTTATAAATGCCATTTATAAGAGGAATTTACTTTCTGTGCCAGAGCACTATTTTAGTTGCATTTATTACTCACTAATTAGCCATGTGACATGTATAAAAATAAAAAAAAATAAGTTAAAACATAATTTGAATATTCAGTTTTACCAATAATAATAAAGCTAATCAAAAGTTATAAAACACTTTCATTTTCTTTAAAAGTTAAGGTTGGTCTGTTGATTTCTTTGGGATGCTGACAAAGACTTTGTCAGTGTAAAAATACAAATTAAAATAGTTAAAATGGGACAAATTATCTAAAATCACTGCCTGGGTAGTTACAAATTAAAAATTTTATATGCAATTATATGTTATTTTCACTATGTTCTTTGAATGAGACAATACTAGGATATTCTCTGAGAGTGTGTGGTCTTTGAATACACTTGTGGAAGCATTTAAATATATATTGTTATAATATTTCACCCAGACTTTTAAAATGACATAAAATGCTCATTAATATTCTATTAGTTTCTACAATTCTCATTAGCACTGAAAAAACAAATAAGATGATAATGACCTTCTGCTGATTTTAAAAGTTTTCCTATTCTTCCAGGACATTAGACCACTATCATCCAAAGACCTGTTACAGTAATTTAAAATGTAAATGCTACCCATTTAATTAATAAGAGATAACTGTCTAACGAGAATGGCTGCAGAGAATTATAGTCAGTATTAAGTAAAATAATAAAAGACTTATCAGCTTAGCTCAGTTTTGAATAAAATAAATGAAAGTCAAAGAGCTCAGTGTGGTTTAAAAGATGTATGAATGAAAGGGATTTTTCAAAAATAATTGAACATAATCTTGTAATGAATGAGGTTTCTTAATTAATTGTCAAAAATAAGAAATGAAGGTGACTGCAAGGTACATTATCAGTAAGCACCCTGACTGGAAGATATCTCAGCCAACGAGCATTTATACCATTACAAACTCACTTTCTTGTATTAACACTGCATCTATAAAACAGATATTTTAGTAATATTACTTGGTTTCAAGCTAATTTATTTTGCTGAATCAAACCATAATTTTTGATGCCATATTTTAATAGGGAATAAAATACCCACAACAATGAGTCCTTTCCCACATAGCCAGTTTTTCATGATGCCTTGAATGCAACACACACCCTGTGTTTATGTAGAAATTCATACAGTAAAAGAACAATTCTCAGAGGAAAAAAATATCAGGATTGGATGTGCAATCTTTATAGTGATCACTTTGCCTGAGAAAAGGAGAATAAAATATGTATTACTGAAAATTCAGTCTACCTCAATTATATATGTGCACGTATATACATGTTTCGACAATGCACATACACACACACACACACACACACACACACACACACACACACACACGGCAATGAGGTTATAACAAGAAGGGGAAAACAAGAGCCAGGCTACTGAGTGCCTACTGTATGCCAGGCCTGTACAAATAGAGCAAATATAATGGTTAAAAACAATTAAAATGAAAGCCACAAAACAAAAGCAATCAATTTCTATCTTCTGGATCCTGGTGTCGAGCTATACATATCTGAGTTCCGAGTAGGACTTGAGGATTTATATGTCTCAGAAGTTCTCAGGCGCTGCTGATTCTTCTGGTCCAGGGTCCAGTACTTTGCAAAGTAACGAAATGGGAACTTGAGCACATCAGGAAGTCACATTTGAAAAGAGGTCCCAAAAGACTCCCCTATAAGTCTAGGAAAACAATACTCACAGAGAGGATTCTGTACAAGGGACTAGCAGGGAAGGACAAAAAGAAGCTCGTGTTGATAAACTCTACGAAGATAATGATTCTCATTAAAATTTGCTAATTTTTCCAAATAAATTGTGTAATTTAATGGTTTAAGGTAATTAAAGAAACTGTACAAATGAGTTATGCTTTCAATAAAGAAAGTTTAAGTTAATAGCAAATTCTATTAGCGTCAAGGGGAAAGTACATTGTATGATGAGGATATCTGCATCGATTTTAAGGAACATAAGCACTTGTTACAAGGGAGAGCAAAGAATGGAAGCCGTAAGTTTGTGTTACTGCATTAAAGGATGCTTGGATGTGTGGCTAGAGACTGAATCAAACATCTGGACACAAAGGGGTTTCTATGACATTTAGGACAAACTCAACTTTTATCTTTAAGGATTGAGAAATTTTGAAGAATTGTAAGTAGGCACATAACCTGATAAGCTATACACTTAAAAGGTCATTCTAGCTCTGTGTGAATATGCAGAAGTCTATGATTGGAGGTAGAAACAGCAATATTTACAAAAAGTTTCAAGAGATTCATATACTTTTTCAAGCCCATTCCAGGGATTCTGCTCAAGAGATAGGAGAGAATTCAGCGAAGCCAATCTGATAAACAGGAGGCCAACTGGGGGACTTTCAAGTAAAATGAAAATGGCAATTAATATATTACTATTGGGAATAAAGAAGAGTTGACAGAATCAAAATACATTGCAGAGAATGGATCAAAATTCCATGAAGATAGCTTAGCTACAAAGAGATGAAATAGAAGAAAAAGTTTAGGAGCATGTCTCGTTACTGTCTAAGTCAGGGAATGAGTGATGAGAAAAGAAAAGAAAATGGAATACTATGAGTGTCCTTATTTCTCAATTGAGTTTAGTTCATGTCATAGTTTGTGGTCCTGGTGGATATTTGGGTAGACCTATCTGGCTAGCACTTAGGTGGTCTAGTTTGCAATTCATTGTAGGTTCATGGGCAAGGGATAAGGTTTTTATTTTTAAAAAGAAAGAGCCAAGTATGCTCGTCAAGAAGGGTAAAGTTCAGGGACTAAACAGTCACTCAAAGAGAAAATTGATGAGAATTGATGAACTCTCAATTCGCAGGCTTCTGTGCTTCAGTTTCATCAAATTTAAGAGTAATTGAATAAAATTAGTCAGGTTTGAGTAGAAAATAGTTAAGAAAATTTAACACAGAAAAGTGTAATGGCTAAAAGTATTGCTTATAAAACATTTCAAGTACACCATTGACAGTTACTTTACTGAGCACATCCTTTTTAACTTCCTAAAATTTTCTTAGAATATCTAAGGTTGACATTGTTTATTTGCACTTTCCACCCCTGACTCCTCTGTGGTCCCATTCTGAGCTATGAAAGTGGACAAATTTGCCTAAAGAAAAACTGCTGTATCTTATATTCTTAGTGCCAAATACAAGTTTCAACAAGTAAGCATTTTAAATTTAAGTAACTCTCTCTCTAGATTTGTCTTGGTGTTATAATAGAAGGTATAATATAGACAAACCAGATCATGAAAATGAAGAATAAACATCAACTATAGAAGAGAGTAAAAACAGAACTATGTGTACAAGAGAGAAACCTAATTTAGAAATTAAATGCACATAAATGGAACCAGATGTGTCTAGCTCAATTCTGAAGG
The DNA here is from genome assembly GCF_046562875.1 of Panthera onca. Classification (NCBI taxonomy): domain Eukaryota; kingdom Metazoa; phylum Chordata; class Mammalia; order Carnivora; family Felidae; genus Panthera; species Panthera onca. The sequence goes on from NC_138339.1 coordinate 15,802,090, forward strand.
CAGGACAAGAGCACGACTGGAATAAACCATAATGCACTATATATGATGATTTCTTTCTATCACAGGATAGTCACCACCAGTGATAGAGAAAGGAACTCTGGCATATAGCAACAATTTCTGGACATTCTGCAATGAAATACATTAAGATATTTATTATTATTATTATTGCATAGTATAGTCCTAGCTTTCCTCCCCTCAAAAAGTTAAACAATGTGTTGTCTTTGGGAAGATTGAGAAGCATAGAATTCTTGTTAATATCTCAGTCATTGGAGCAGTGATCACAAATCTGCTGTAGAAGAGGACAGCTGAATCTAGATACAGGAAGAACAAAGACTGATAGAACAGCAACATCACCTAGTGTTAAAGGGCAGATGTGCAGATTTTGAACCTCTATCCACTACTACTTACCTAACGTGACCCTGGGTTAGTATTTTCACTTGCTTGTATTACAATTTACTCATCAATAAAATCCATATAATAATCTTGTAACATTCATAGGACTGCTGTGAGCATTAAATTAAAACACTTGGAAGAGTGTCTAGCCAACAAATACATGATAACTCCTTTACACATGGGGTGGGACCATGTCTCTTGGTGTTACCCTGCTGATGTATTTGAAATTGAGATGGTTCATTGAGAAAACTAAGACACAACTCTTCACTTTCTCCTAAGTAAACTGACCTGTGTTCACAATTTTTTTTCTGTATTATCTCCATAAGCATTTTATTTTATTATTTTTTAAATGTTTATTTATTTTGAGAGAGAGAGAGAGAGAGAGAGAGAGAGACTGGGGGTGAGGGGGATAGAAATCCAAGCAAACTTCACTGTCAGCACAGAGCCCAAATGAGGCTTGAATCATGAGATCATGACCTGAGCAGAAATCAAGAGTAGGATACTTAACCAACTGAGCCATCCAGCTGCCCCCCACCCCCACTCCCACCCCACTAAGCAAGTTAATGCTCAAAAATGTTAATGAAGGACCAGGTAATTTACTTCAAACTTCTTTACTTAACACTTATGGTAGTGTTAATGCCCTTAAGGTTCTTTTTAAATTCAGGAGAGTTTAGGAAAGACTAACTCTACAACATTAGTGATGTGTTTGAAAAAAAGCAGAATGATAATAGCATATTTTCTTTGATAGAAAAATAAGAAGCTGTAAGAAATATTTTATTAATACCTGTATTAAAAAAGTATAACTTTATTGGGAATGAGGATATTGTCAGTGTTATATTTGAAGGTGGTATTTGCTTCTAATTTACTGGTCAGGGGTATTTTATATGCCCAAATTTTTAGATATTTGGCGATTCAAACTCTATATTTGTAGACCATCATAAAATAAAGAGCTCTCAATAGTTATTTTCAGAAATAATGTTTAAGACACATACAGTTTAAGAAATAACTTTTAAGACACAATTAAATGAGAAATATCTTTAGGTTACAGCCATCTCCATTCAGCCAAGAACAAGTAATTTATTTCATTTTACAGCAAACAATATTATGCTACATTAATGAATTATTTGTCTTTTTTTTTCCAGTTTGAGATGCTAAGGAAATGACAGCTTTTCCCTATGTGTTATTCTCTGCTCTTTGGCCTCTTATACTGCTGGGAATTACTAAGAACTGTCAGGTTAAATATCATTAGGTTACCTATCATCAGAAACAAAATTATTAACCAAGGAGTAATAGCATACAGCTTTATGAAATACTTAAAAAGCCAACAGTTATGTATGCTTTTTAGCTATATATTTCAGCAATTAAAGCTATATATATTTTAAAGATTTTATGTTTTTTAAGTAATCTTTACTCTCAACGGGGGGCTTGAACCTACAACACAGAGATCAAGAGTCACATGCTCCCCTGACTGAGTCAGCCAGGCTCCCCAATTAAAGGGAGATAAGGCCAGATGATCATAATTGAGAAATGGTGTATTTCTGGTTTATATCTGAAATGTTGGTGATTTTAAATCTTTCTTAACCCATATATAAATTAAGGTAAGCCACAATTTTAAAAAGACATGTAAATTACCAGATATTTCTAGTGGTTGCTTCTCTGGATAAGAAATCCAGATAGATCTATAAAATGTTTACTGAAATACTCATTTTGATTAACTCCAATAACTTCAACCAGCTTTCTGCATTCCAGTTTTTCACTGTTTCAATTTCACTAGTATATCTTACTCTTGTGATCAGACTAATGTTTAAAACACTATGATAATTTAATATGCAATGAACTCTTCACAACTATGGACACGTGTACTTGTCACAATAAAGCACAACAAAGTTGTGCAAGACCTACTCTTGCGTGCTCCATTTTACAGACAAAATGGATCCATCAGCAGGATAGATTACTTGCCCAAGTTGACAGGGCCAAAAGCCTATTTGGCTAGCACTTAGGTGGCCTAGTTTGTAATTCATTCTAGGTTCATGGGCAAAGGGATAAGCTTTCTTTAAAAAATAAAGAGTAAATGATGTTCCTCAAGTAATTTTTCAGCATAAGGAAGGGTTGAAGTTCAGGGACTAAACAGACCCAGGTCCAAGTAGCATGTTACAAAAAATAACACTTTTAACAAATAAACTCATGGACACAAATCAAATTTCATACCATCTCTACAAACTAAATAGAAAAGGAAGAGGGAAAAGGAAGAATTTTCTAGATGATTGCTTAATAGATTTTTTTTTCCTGAGGTGGCAGCAAAAGAGACAATACTAGTAACTTTACATGACAGTGACTTTGCTCAGGAACAGAGGATCCAACTCAATGGGCAGAAGATAATAAATGTTCTTCACAAGGATTTGCAAATATAAGATTTCACTACATTTAAAAGTTGACTTTGCATAATAAATTATATGAAAACTGATTTTCATTTAAAATTTTAATGACAAAAATCCAAACATTGTTACCAAATAAAATCCAAAGAAAGGGAATAAAAAAATAAAGAAAATCAGTAGTGCTCACCCATCATTTGTCTAAAAGTCTGTTTTCTATAACAAAAGGTTTTACTTCGATTTACCTGTTTTTTTAATAGGGTTTAGGATTTTTTTCTCCAAAAATTTTTCTTCAGATGGAGGTTTGTGTCATTTGTACCTGCATGTCTTAACTTTAACTACAATAACTATATTAACTATTGATTGTCTTGTGGTCACCAGACAATTATCATCATCAACCTTATATATATAACATGAGGGTAAAAAGATTTTAGATGTATCAAATACGAACATGAGTTAAATATAGCCATATGCTTTGATTATTCAGTTTGCAAACATCCATGTTAGTAAAACTTCATTACCTTGGAAAGTTTAGAAAGCATCTAAAATAGTAATATTTAATAGTTTGTTGGACAGCAGATTTTAAATTTGGAAAGAACTTAGACAAACCTTTTTACCTACTTCCTTTTCTTATGTGCAATCCCTCTTAAGTGTCACATAAGACTTGAGTTCAATAGTTACACCACCAAAAAGCTGCTCTTAAGCTAGTATGTATTGTAATCATTAGAAACTACTTCCTTATATTATGCAGTAGCTCAAAAATAGCAAAAAGTAGCTGTATCTGTGGGACTTCAGCATTTTTTTTACCTGAGAGCTGAAACACAATTCAGAAAAATTGCTTCATAAATAGCTAAGTAATAAGATAAAAGAATATGATGCTGTAAATGACCACATGAAGTTGAGTTGCCCTGTCAACTCAAAATAAACTGGGCTATTATCTGAGAGGGAAGTAATCTATTTTAGCCAGTCAACTACATTTTCACTCCCTATACCACAGCATGCTAACTTTACCTTAATCTAGAATATTTATCTCTTCTTTAAACATTTTTGTGGCATAAAAATTCTTCGCTCTCATTTTGAATGACCATAGTATTCTATCCTACGAAATTGTGATCAATTATTTTCTACTCCAATATTCTTAAAGATTTCATTTGTTTTCAGATATTTCATCTGATACACAAGACCTCAGAAAACATCTTTCTTCACATGTTTTTTTTCAAGTTTTTAATTATTTTTTTTAAGAATGAGACCTAGAAGCAGAGTATAAAGGATTTCAGATACTTGATACATATGGCAGATTGTATGTTATTGTTTCTTAGCTCCAAATTTCTATTTATACCTTTATTTACACTTCGATTCCAGATGCTAAGGCCAAGACTCTGCAAACCACCGTTCAGCTCTCACAGCTACTGCCTCTTAGATTCTGTCAATAGGGACACAAGAGGGAGACAGGAAGCCAGGAGGAGGCAAAAGGATGAGGTCCTTCCTGTTTTGTGCTCCTGTTAGCCTGTCCTCAGACACCTGCCTTCACCACTTTGTTCCCATCCCCCTTTCTGATATTGTTTTTATGGTCTGGCACTTCCAGAACTAGATCATTGTATCCCTCAAAGGCATCATCAGCCCTGATAAGCCCAGATCGCTGCTTAGAGGTCCTTCCTACCTCTTTGAGTTCCCTTTTCCAAGCTTCTGACATATCAACAGCAGCTGGAGTGCCCTTTCCTGACACCCTGTTTCCCCATTGGAGGGCACCACGGTTAGCAGAGTGCTCTTCCCTTATTTTTTTATATTTCCTTACTCCAATGCCTCCTCTTTGTTGTCCTGCCAGTGTCGGTGGGGAAGGGCAGATGGTAATTGTTTCCTGCATTTACGCTGGGTTACTGAATTTTTTTTTTTCATCTTTACAGTTCTCTATCACATGCTTGACAGATTCCTTATCTCACTTTCTCTCTGGTAATTTTTGTTTTCTTTTCCTCACAGGACATTAGTTGAAACTACCAACTTCATATAGGCAGGACGTGAGGTGGTTTCATCAAGCCCTCTTGAGCTGCATCATATTAAATCAGTGGACAGATGAAAAAATCATTTTGTAGGTGAGGAAAAGGCAGTCACTATTGCCATTTGTTACTACTGAGGTTACTTATTGCTTATATGTTTGTTATTAGCCATATCCTCCAATGCTTTACTCCTTAGCAAACTCTTTCCCTTTTAGCTATTTGAATACTCACATATTTTCTTCCATTTTATAAGGTTCTTTTTCATCTACATTTGGGTCTTAAATCCTTCTGGAATTCGTATTGTGCTGTTGATCAGAAATCCATGTTTGCTAATAGGGAACAAAGCCTTATCTGATATTGCTGCTTTAAGAAATCTCTCATATCTTCTTACCAATTATGCCTTATATTTTATATAATCAGAAATTGTACTGTAGGATTTTACTAAATTTTATCACATAACTATTTTCTTAGTATATGGTGGGTCCTTTAGATATGTGGTTATTATTTTCATAAATGTGGCCACTTCTGCAACTCCCTAAGTTGTTAGTAAACCTGTATAGTTTAGTCCTTATGATGTAGTTTTGGTTTTTTTCCCTCTTTTATTACGTATTTGTGATTGCAATGTGGCTAAAGCAGGGATGGGAGAAAAGAGGGTATTTTTTACTGGTTAACAGCATGGACATTTGAAGATCAAAGACTATTTTGGAATGATTTTCAGTCTTACAAAATTTATTACCTTAAAGGGGCCATTTAACCCTCTAACTCATGCCTTAATAATAATCTGATAATTATCATTATCTCACAGGGTTTAATAAATATTAAATGAAATTAAGTGTTTAGCCACAAAGGGGGCATAAATTAAGAACACAACAGGTGGCAGCTATTAAAATTATTTGTCATTTTTGGAACTCATTCAGCTTCATCTTCCACGACCTTCAACTTTTTACTTGAAGTATCATCTGTAAAAAGAGTTTCCTAATATGCATTCATTAAAAATTTACTTGGGCAAATTTTCCAAACTTCCTCCACGAGAGTTCAAATTTTCTCTCTCTATGCATTACCTGAACTCTGTTCACTGTGTGACTATTGCTCAAACCACCATGCATTTCATTTTTGCAATGTTTGCATGCCCAGGATGCAGGAAGTTCCTAGAGAACTCAGAAGTAGCAAATGGGAAGTGAATGAGAAATAAATATCCAGTTTCTCTGATCTAGAGAATTGTTGTAGAACTTTATCATCATTTCCTTTTCTATCAACTTTTCTGTGCCATGATTTTATTTGGTTTTCTTTTTTATAATATTTTAATTGTTTCTTCAGATCGTGTTCTTTTCCTATTGAGAAACACTTCCAATCTTCCCTACAAAATTATAGACCCATTGATCTATTACTTCTGCCTTATCAGGACAAATTAGGTAAATAAAACTGTCTACATTTTACACAAATATCAGTTTATAATTTTCCAATTATTATAAAATATATGATTTTATTTGTTAGCAAATTAATTTATTAAATATAAGTCTCTACCCAGGAAATAGAGAGGGATGAAAAATTTATTTAAATATATATTGGTAAGGTATTATTTAAAGGACTAAAGTATGGAGGGAACCACCATCTCCATTACTAGAATAAATATTTTAATATAATAAAATATAAGTATATTCAGTCATAGATCGATTTTATTAGATGTATAAAATATACTTAAATATATGCATAGGAATAATAAAAGATTGGATAAAATATGTAAATTACAGTTTTGTTCAGATGGGAAGATAATAAAATTATAATTTAATATATGTAGATTTTTCTATATTTCCAGATTTTCTAAAATAAACCTATATATTTATAAAAATATTAAGTTAGCATACACTGTAGACTAACTAACTTGAATTTAAATTAAAAAAAAAAAAAGAAGAAGAGAAAAAGAAGTCACAGAAGCAAACTGTAAGAACTCCCATGGGCCAAAGCTGAGCAGTATGGAAGTATAACCCACAGTATAAAGAAAATATTCAGGAGTCCATACAGATATAATTACTGAATAAACAGCAGAGAAGAGACAAATCTGGAAGAATCCTAAATAATTTACATAGTTACTCATCCCACAAGGGGATGGAGCATCAATCCCGACTCTTTAAGTACGGACGGTACCTAGTGGCTCCCTTCCAAAACGTACACTGTGGAAAAGTAGGAAAAAGAGTAACTTTACAGTTGTGAAACCTGACAAACAGAGCCTCAGCCAAGTGGTCAAGGTGGGCATCAACAGTGATAATCCTGTTGATGGTGGGTACTCTTCCTGTGATGTGATTAAAATGGCACTGACTTCTGTGGTCTTCCTCCCCAGAACCCAAAACCCAAAACCCAAAACCCCAGCCTGGTCATGTGAAAAACATCACATCCTAACAGAGGGACATTCAACAGAATAACTGACCTGTGCTCCTCAAAATGATCATTAAAAACAAAGAAAGTCTGCGAAACTGATATAGTCAAGAGGAGTGCAAGCCGACAAGACAGTAAATGGAATAATGTGTCCCAGATGGTATTCTAGGGCAGAAACAGGACATTAGGTTAACAATAAAGAAGCATAACTGAATTGTGGGCTATATTAATAATAATATCAATACTGCTTCCTTAACTGTAACAAATGTTCCCTGCTAATGGGAAGCAATCTGGAAAACTCAGGGCAGGGATATATGGGAACACTTTGTACTGTCTTTCCAATTCTTCTCTCAATCTAAAACTGGCCCACAAAAATAAAGTTTATTTAGAAATGGAAAGTAACTACTATACTATAGATCCATATAAATGAAAAGATAAGTTAAAAGTCAAAAAATTAAAAAATCAAATACCTATAATTTTGAATTTCAAGTATTTTATGTAGTAAGAAAGAAATAAGGAATGAATGAAGGAGACAAAAATATATTCCCTTTATTCTTTAAGGCAGCATATTGATTTCCCACAATTTTCAAGTCCAGAAGTGGATGCTTTTTGATCCCAAAGCTTAAGGATATCACTGGGGATCTAACTACTTTCCAACTTTCTTTTCTTTATTACAGCTTTATTATAAGGGAACATGACTGTCAGGAGTTTCCAGGGTTACATGCTGTTTCATTCATGATCAAATGAAAAGAATCTCTTAAGGACAAATTAAATATTCTGGTTAGACTTGCTTGCATGGCATGCCCTGCTCTGAAATAGCTAATTGAATTAGTTAAGGTCATGCAACCCATAACTGTATCTAGGGGTTTAATCTGCTTCCCCAGACCCAGAGAGAAACCAGGTCTCTCTCAGGAGATAAGGAAGCAAGCACACATGTCCACTACAGAAAATGAAAATCCTTACAATAGCTTCAGCTGAACCATAAATGAAATAAATGTTAAAACTTCAATGACTTAACAAGTCCAAGGTTTATTTAATACAGTACAGTCTGGTATTAGTCAGGTGACTGCTGAATAGCTCTCCCCAAAGCAGGGCCCTAAGAACCTCCATTTTATAACGATGCAATCAATCCAGGACTCATTGGCTCAAGGGTCCTCCTTTGTAGGTCATTTTTCTGTTTGCTTTCAGAGCCAGTTAGAGCTCTTCTCTTCCTTGCTTTGTATCTCAGGCAACTGCTTTTGAGATTTTCCTGCCCTTTGCTTCTGGAAGGTAGTGTTAAAAGACCCGTGCATGGGAACATATTTGCCAAGATTTTGCTTCCAACTTCTCTCTGCTTTAGGTGGTTGCCTAAGGAATGGCACCTCTCTTCCAGGGATATAGATTTGTCTAGGCTGGCATACCTTGGTGCCAATTTCCAATCCAAAAACATCATCTTCTACTCCACTTTCTCTAGGCCTTTTCTTTTCTTTCTTTCTTTCTTTCTTTCTTTCTTTCTTTCTTTCTTTCTTTCATCACCATCCCATCCTTTGTTTGGCTTCTCTGCTGTTAGACCACATATATAACCAACTTCTTGCATTAAGCTCCCTCTATTTGAAGGAAAATATTTTCAGACTGGACACTGACACATCACAAAGGAAGCAGAAGAGATGGTGAGAGGACCTTACAGGATATTTTTAAGTACCAAGCTTGGAAGTGACATATATAATTTTTTCCACACTCCAATTGTAACAGCCCCGAAGTTACTGTGAGAGAGGATGGGATGTTTTAATATGTGTTCAGAAAGAAAAGAGTACAAGCAGCCTAACACACGGTGCGTCATGTCTAATAAATCCCCCAGAAGTACATTCAACTGACAGAACACTTGCATATGGATTGATTCATTAATGCTAACATGGATTTAATACTATTAAAGTTGCTCTGCTATAACACAACATGCATACACACTCCTGAAAATCACCAGGCAATGAAACATCGCACAATAGAAACCACAGGGTTTACGGAAAAAGTTAGGGGCATGATACTACGATACTCAAAAATTTTGTTAGTGACCTAATAAATAAAAAGTTAGGAAGCGAATGAAAACCATCAACACCTGCTAAATGGTTAAGGAATACACTAATGCCACCATGCATATCACACTTTACTTTCAAAAAGACCTAAAGTGTGCTTGTCAAAGTGGGTTGGGAGAGTTATAGCTGAATTACAGGTAGGTAATGGAAGGAGGCTTCTCAGAAATTAAATGGGAAAGTGGTAATGGCTGAAGGGGATAGGAATGGCTCATTACACATGTGGTGAGGTAGCTAGTCAATGTTTAAAAGATATGCTTGTACGTGTGCACATTTTTATTTTATTTTATTTGTGTGTGTGTGTGTGTGTGCACATTTTTAAAACTCAGTTGGATGAAGTTGTCTGTGTTCACCCAGTGTTCCTCATGGATGAAATTTCGTACATAAACACACACAAAATTGGCATTATGCAAAAACTGTTCCTTAATATATCAATCATGTTGGAACACATTTGTATTTACAAAAACAAGCTTTATAGCAAAACTCCTTGTATTTCAAATTAATGAAATCACTACTTTTTATACTGTCACAGAGACACAGGCAACTTGTGATTATGACTAGAGATACCACAAATGTCCTTTCCACCACAAACAGCCAATCGAGGATGCCCTCAAGCTAGTGATGAGAAATTGTAAAGGCAAATGTGTGGGTGGTTAGAAATTGTATAACATAGGATGAAGGAAAATGAACTGTATAGTTTAACTATCCAGAAAATTATGCAATTTTAATGAAGACTGTATGGTGTATACATATATACATACCTCAAATAAAGTGGCAATAACTATGTAATTATTTGAATTTATTTAAAAAAAAGAAAGTCTTGCCCATTTAAATTAATCAAAATCACCTACGTGATTCAGTATTCACAGGAATGACTATAAAAAATTCTTTAAATAGGAGCACCTGGGTGGCTCAGTCGGTTAAGCGTCCGACTTCGGCTCAGGTGGTGATCTTGTGGTTTGTGAGTTTGAGCCCCACGTCGGGCTCCGTGCTGACAGGTCGGAGCCTGGAGCCTACTTCGGATTCTGTTTCTCCCTCTCTTTCTGCCCCTCCCCCACTTGTGCTCTGTCTCTCTGCATCTCAAAAATAAGTAAATGTTAAAAATAAATAAATAAATTATTTAAATATAATTTGGATACGGGAAGAGATTATACCTACAATACTGAAGGGGAGCTGATTATGTGATCCCAAGTGTTATAAACTCTAAGTTTATATCTGAGCTATAGAGAGATTTAGATCTAGATCTAGATCTATATATATTTATAGAGAGAGATTTCTGAGCTATAGAGAGCTCTACTCAGCATTTATATGATTTTGTTCAAAAATACAAAGAACACTAAGGAAAAAAAAAGGGCAACATGAAATAATGTTTGACTCATCTTTGAAGTTTACAATATTTATAGTTGACACTTTTAAAAATTAAGATTCAATACGTATAATTATTTTGACAGCAATCCTCTTATTGTTTGTTCAATTTGTACAACCTCAAAATCGACTTCTAGAATTAGTACAAGATAAGTCACAGTTTTCAATTTCAAGCAACATATATTCCTAGAATTTGTGTGAAAGAACTGAAACCAGCTTAATGTTTTCAAAAGTTAAAAAATAAATTAAAACTTTTATTTAAATATTTTTAAACTTTATTTTTTATTTCTTCTGAGAGAGAGAGAGAGAGAGCAAGTGTGACAGGGGCAGGGAGACAGGGAGGCAGAATCCCAAGCAGGCTCTGTGCTATCAGCTTAAACTCACAAAAAGTGAGATCGTGACCTGAGCGGAACTCAAGAGTGGATGCTTAACCGACTGAGCCACCCAAGTGCCCCAAATTAAAACTCTAGAACTATCTAAAATAATGAAATTGCATCTTTCTTGGGAGTTATGGTTGGGAAATATTTTATGATTTCTGTATAATTAGTGATCTGTACCTCCCTACACATCCATTCCTTAAAATTCATGGTATCTCACTCTGGCATCTTATTTTAATCTTTTCCAGATGTAATTGGATGATGGCACTAGAAAATATTACCAGGAAAGTTGAGCTGAGCAATCTGAATCAAGTTCCCAAACTTCAACTAATCCATCTCAAAACAAGGCCAATTTTCCATTTTCCTATTCTGCACACTTCATCCCCTAGGATGTGCTTGCACATATGTATCCAAAAACTGACACACAAACCCAGCCTCCACAACGGAGAAGAAATTTCCACCACATCAGTAGGTCCAGTCTCCTTAATACTTAACACGAGGGCATATTTAAAAATTTTTTTAACGTTTATTTATTTTTGAGACAGAGAGAGACAGAGCATGAACAAGGGAGGGGCAGAGAGAGAGGGAGACACAGAATCAGAAGCAGGCTCCAGGCTCTGAGCCATCAGCCCAGAGCCCGACGCGGGGCTCGAACTCACGGACCGCGAGATCGTGACCTGGGCTGAAGTCGGACGTCTAACCGACTGAGCCACCCAGGCGCCCCTCGAGGGCATATTTAATTCAGCAGGCTATTTTCTCAAGCTGCACGTTCTTTCCACAATTCTCTACTATTTAGGAGATTGTTCTGAGAAATGGTGATGGAAAAATACGGAGGTGGTAACCAAAACCCTACTTACTTTGAAAGGAGTGTCATAAAGTCTGGTATCTAAGTAGTTTCCTCCATAAACCTGTATGTTTTGGATTTATAAATTATCTGACAAGAAAATAAAAAGAAAATCATCGGACATATTTTAAAGCACACTTAGTCTTCAAAAAACCAAAATATAACCTTGTTTTTGAGTTCATATACGTTTAACTTGATACAGTGCCCAGTATATAGTGTCTCAAGTTTAGTCATAATTAGGCTGTGTGTGTCTCTATGGAAGTAGGGAGGGGATAATTTTCCTCTTTTACCTCTTTTGCCTGTTGCAGTCTTTGGTACTTTGTGGAAGATTAATGTTAGTGAAGGTTTATTGAATGTAAGTAATTATTTGTTGAATGAATGAACGACAAGGGCAACTACATATGATGGATTACATAACATAATGAGGCAAGAAGGCTCTCAGGTGACATTTCAAAAAGGACACCTAGAAGAGAAGATACGGCAACAGGAAAGAAAATCTTTCTCCATCTCAGGAACAGAGCCTGGAAGCAGCTAGGACAGTGCCTGAAGCAGAGTGAGGCTCAGGTAATTAGTGTCGAATGAACTCAGTCCTTTTATTTCATTCCATTGCCTGTGAGATAACACGATGCCTATTTTCTGGTGCATGACTGTGTGCACATGTTTGTGCCTGCATGTGTCAAAAGCATGGGGGACAGAATTATAGCTCCAAGTCTGTGTGGATGCACAGAAAACAATGCATCAATTTGCTGGAAGGATACACTCATAATTATTATTTTTTTTTTCTGCATTGACCTTCTGTCTCCAAACTAATGATTTGTTTATTGAACAAGTACAAATTAGGGGCATAAGTGGTGATTATGTTGTATCTTTGCTACAAAGGGTAACTTTTAAAATATCACTGCCGTGTTAAATCTAAGGATGCAGGGCTCTTGAATATTAAATAGCATCTTGCTACTCAGTAAGAGACAAAACGAATGATTAGTGATCTGCTTATACAACAGAAACAGCTAGTCTACTCCATGGAAAATTTAGAACACATGAAAAGCCTAAAAATGTATGCAATCACTTATAAAAATAGTCACAAAATCGCAATTATTGTCCCGAAGATCACTGACAATGATGCATGAACTTGTCCTTTACACGGGTTTCCACATTGCAATCAGCATCCTGGGTGCTGCCATGAGGGATAGGATAGTACCCTCTGAGTTGACACTTCAGATAACTTCAACTCTTAGAGTTCAAGTCAGAATTTATTCAGAGCACTGAGTACCACAACCTTTGACTGCAACTATGACCAAAGGTGAATTCCCTATGCACATAAGGAGGCTAGATAACTTCCAGAAGTGAGTTCATTTCCAACACCACCAATCAAGGGTTGGAATATAACCTCAAACATAAAAGTCAAAATCCAGTTGATTGCACTGCTCTCTTTACCTACTGCCAGATAAAATTATATATTTTAGCACTATTTACTTATAATATGTGTGGCTGCATACATGTGTTGCAATTAGATTTTGTTACAATAATAATTCCTTGATGCGTACAGAGCTTTTTTTTTTTTTTTTTTTTTTTTTCTTTCTCCAAGGTAATATAAACAAATGGAATGAAGTTCCATGCTCATGGCTTGGAAGAAAAATTATGGTTAAAATGTCCATGCTGCTCAAAGCAATCTACAGATTCAATGTAATCCCTATCAAAATACCAACAGGACTTTTCACAGAACTAGCACAAAAGATCCTAAAATTTTAATGGAACCGCAAAAGACCCTGAATAGCCAAAGCAATGTTGAGGTATCACAATTCCAACTTTTAAGAAATACCACAAAACTGTAGTAATCAAAACAGTATGGTACTGGCACAAGAAATAGGCACATAGATCAACAGAACAGAATAGAGATCCAAGAAATAAATCTGCAATGACATGGTCAATTAATCTGTGGAGGAGGGAGAAGTTATATACAATAGGGCAAAGACGCCTCTTCAATAGATGATACCTGGAGAACTGGATAGTTACAGACAAAAGAATGAAACTGGACCACTTTCTTACACCATACACAAAAATAAATGGATTAAGGATCTAAATGTGTGATCTAAAATCATAAAACTCCTCGAAGAGAACACAAGAGAATTTCTCTGACATCAGCCAGAGCACCATTTCTCCAGATATGTATCCTCAAGCAAGAAAAACAAAAGGAAAAATAAACTACTGTAACTACACTAGAATAAAAAGCTCTTGCACAGTGAAGAAACTATCAACAAAACAAAAAGAAAACCTACTGAATGGGAGAAGATAATTGCAAACAATCTATCTGGTAAGAGACTAATATCAAAATATATAAAGAATTTATACAACTAAATACCAAATAAAAAAAAATCCAGTTTAAAACTGGGCAGAGGACTTGAATAGACATTTTTCCAAAGATATACAGAGCTGTATATGCATGTGCCTTTGATATTATGTAAGTTTTTAAAATATCCATAGCTTTCTTAACAGGTAACAGGGGGAGGCATTTTTATTTTCATTTAATAGGGAAAACACATGACGCTCAAAGTCATGAATGGACTTAATCGGGTCACAAGGGGAGTACACAGTAGAGAAGAAATGTACCTGTAGCATTTGAATCTGTGTCTGGTGCTCTGTCTTCTATAAACTTTTGCCCCCAGAGCTCACCAGTAATTTTTTTTTAACAGATTAGAGCTTGACTTTGAAAAAAAAAAAAAAAAAAAAGGAAGTGTAATATCACATATTTTTCAAGTAACTGTCTCTTTAAATTGAACTTCTAAAATCAAATTTGAGCTTGGAATCTTTACTGGAATTTGAAGGAATTTTGCTAACATAATTTTATGCATCTTTTATGGAAAAGACTATTTAATCCATAAAAGTAAATCAATTATTTTATTTCATAAAACAATTTTTAAAAATTTTAAAACTTAGGTAACTAAAGATCAATTCTGAGTGTTTTAGTTAATCATAATAGACGACTGATTCTTGGGGTAACCACATTCCTTGTACCATATAAATATCTTATAGGACACAGAGTAAATCTCATTGCTGTATTCTGTGATGGTCTAAAAATGTTTTAAAAGGCTCTGGTAGTCCTGATTCCCTGGAACTCCATTAATTTTTAATAAAGACCATTAGCTTCAGTATAGACTTGTGTCGTATCTCTGATACTTTCATGTAAATACATTCTCCCCAAAAACTAGATTTAAAATGTATATCTTGATTTGGAGGTTAAAAATGTATTCATGATAAACCTATTAGGTTTTGTGAAAGTGTCAGTATGCTTTATTGGCAAAGACATGCTACCAAGAGCATGGGGTATTGTGTAATCAATGTCAGCTTTAGTGACAGAGAAGGCTGACTTTGTCTAAATGCTGTCAACACTAACAATATTATTCAGTAGAATCCTCTTGTAAACATGACTCATCATCTATAAAAGAGATCACCAGAGCCACCCAGTTGTTCTCAGTAAGACTGAACATATTCACAATTTCTAAATGTGGCTTCAAATAAAATTGAACATATTTGTCTAATTGTAACTGGAAGAATGTGATGAACATTGTTGAGGTGAATATCTGAGAGGGACAGTTTCTGTTTCCTGGTAATTTTTTTTTTTAATCTGAGAAGGGAGATACAGGAAGGAGTAAGTGATTTAGGCCCTGATTTTATTCCATTAACCAAACAAAACTTAATATTTCACAGAGTCCTGCACATACAGGGCAAGCAACAAATACTGACTGAATGAATGAATCCATTGAAATGAATCTTATGAGTAATTTTGCTTTATATAAGTTATAAAAATAAATGGCAGCTCCAGTTGAAACATAATTACATAAGGTAATGCCTGTTAAAACAAAAAAAGAAAAAAGAAAAAAAAAGGAAATGGCCAAAGTAGAAAATTTGACTTGTTTTATACTCTAAAAATATAAGCCCCACCCACATATATCTCAATATTCAGTGGTTACTGTAGTTGATTCTGACTTTCCAAATACAAAGGAAATTAAATCTCATTGTTTATTTGGAAGAAAATAATTAGCTATAGATCAATCTCAGCTTATTTCATATTCTTTATGTTAACAGAAGTACATACAACTGATACCTTATTTAAATTGTATTTTTAAATGAAAAATTGCATATTTAATGTCTTCCTTTTGGTTGTAGACATACTAGTTATCATAAGTGGCTTATATTCTAAATATATGATTTAGAGAATTCCATTTTACCATACAGGGTAATAGAAAACTTTAAAGCATGAATCATTTTATGCAAGTTTTATTCTTAAATCTTATCTTCTCACAATACTATAGAAAGTCATCAGAAGTAAATTTGACACAGTGCTATGCTTGAATACTCCTTTGAAAGGCCCTAGCTTTTGAACAAAGGAAGAAAATATAAGAAGAAAGTTCAATATTTCTAGAATAAGAGAATATATTTTTTTGAGGTCACATGGAGAAAAATTGAAAGCCTTTAACTTTAATGGGCTCATGATGGGCATAGTAATAAAAAGGCTTTATCAAGATTAAAAAAAAAGTGATGTGGACAGCCTTGAGTGTATCCCGTGAGTTTCCAGAGAGAGAAAGTAGAGTCAATCCATCTAAGTCTTTATGGTGCCTGCTCAGTGATCTGCCTCCATCTTCCTCAGATGAACATGGGCCCTGGTTAGGGAAGCAGTTCCTAATCTTCCCTTCTCCAGATCTCTTAGGGATACCTTAAAGAAATCCACTTGGAATCTTCCTTCTGCCCCTGGCAAGAACATTTTTAAAAACCTGCAAATGCAGCACTATTCCATCTGAGATAAATTATATCTATGCCTGTTTATATACGCCTGGCTTACCAAACCCAGCCTGTTTTATCAGTGCTGCAAAGAGCTATATTCATTTGGGAACCACACACTCTAGCCTATATTCCAGAACAGGTCACATTAATGATTATGAGATCATTTTGGTGAAATGATTTATGTAGACCCACAATATTAAACTATAGAAGTCTTCTGAAAATGAATTTTGTTTCATCTATTTTTCTAAAAAGAGTGTTACCATTTGTAACTGTGCACATTGGGATGAAAGGCTTGCTATTATTTTGTTGATAGTCCATTGTGTTACCATTTCATCAATATATCAAATCATAAAATTGATATAGTAGTCCTTGGAATCCAAAGGTCAGGAAAGAAGTGGTTTTCTAAATTGAATATGGATCTTGACTATATCAAAAGCTCATTTGACTCTAAAACATTTCCCCCCAAATTGATAATGATCTTTAAAACAGCTATATGTTCGAATGAATTATGACATACAAGTTAAAAATCACTACAAATTCATAGTCATGGGATGAGTACAATGTTGTAAAATAGCATATAATAAAAATTTTAAATAGGCATGATCTCCAGCCATCCAAAAGTTGAATACTTTAGATACGTGTGTGAAATAAAATAATAGATCTATGTAAATGATACTAAAAAAAAGATTGATGTTGGAGATAATGAGAAAGTGAAAGACTGAGCTCAAAATCTATGTATTTCAAAGTTTCTGTGCTTTGAAGAGATCATGATAGGGGATCATACCCTTTGGACTTGAGAGGGATGATTATTATTTAAGGTTTGACTTGAAGGTGAATTAATGGCATATGAATAGCAACTCTATGCTCTCAGTAGAGGTTATGATGGCAGTTTCCTTCACAACTCTTCCTTAGGATAGTCATTTCAGTATGTTTTTCTTCTCTACACACTCCCACTTCTTTACATGACCCCAAACATAAATGAGGTCTCCTTCTTTCTGACCATAGCAGAGAAGAACACTGGCTGGACCCTAATCTGAATTCCCTCTGTCCTGAAACATTGCATGAGTTATATTCTAACATAATACTTTTTTTCTAATATAGAAATATTTCAATGAGCAGAGTTTATTTAGTAAGTTAGTTCAGCATTTATTCAATACAGATGCATATACAGGCATAGTCACTGATTATATGCACATCCTTAATCTTTTAGCACACTAATTTTGCATTGGGATAAAAATGTTCATCCTAGCCGTCTTATTAAATGTTCCCAAATACCCTGCAATGTATCCGTGGGAAGGCTAAATAGTGTTTCCCAACTACATCTCCTATATAGGATCCAGACCAGAGTGTAAAGTCTTCAAATTGAGTGTTCTTTCCACTATAAATATAGTCCATATTCTGAACATACCTTTTTATACCTAAAGTGTTCTTTATGTTAAATTCATTCTAGAAATCACTTAATGTTCTCTTACAACATTTTCTCTGGAAATAACCTTATCCTGTCTTACCTTCTATAAAAGATAGGTTTAATTATTTCCTAAAGTAGTCATTATTATATGACCTATCAAATGTTTTTAGCTTCTTAGTGACTAAGATTCTGTACAACTTATCCTATGAATCAGAACTGTGAATCTGACATCAAATATTTGCTAAGAATACTCATGCTACTTTGCATGGAACAAACAATGCCAATGTTATTCAATGGCACATCTCTAAAAATTGAAGAATTATATCAAAGGCAAGAAAAGGTTTTTGTTAAGTTTTTATTTAAATTCTAGTTAGTTGACATACAGCATAATATTAGTTTTCAGTGTACAATATAGTGATTTGACACTTTCATACCACACCTGGTGCTCATTACTACAAGTGCACTCCTTAATCCCTATCGCCTATTTAACCCAACTCCCCACTCACCTCCCCTCTGGAACCATCAGTTTATTCTCTGTAGTTAAGAGTCTGTTTCTTGGCTTGCCTCTCTTTTTCCCTATGTTTGGTATTTACCCAAAGAATACAAAATACTAATTCAAAATGATACACGCACTCCAGTGTTTATAGCAGCATTACCTACAATAGCCAAACTATGGAAACAGCTCAAGTTTCCACGGACTGATGAATGGATACAGAAGATGTGGTATATACATACAATGGAATATTACCCATAAAAAGAACGAAATCTTACCATTTACAACACTGTAGACAGCGCTTGTATTATCCTAAATGAAATAAGTCCATCACAGAAATACAAATACCATATGATTTCCCTCATATGTGGAATTTAAGAAATACATATATAAAGAAACAAATACATATATATATGTATGTATATATATACATACATATATACATTCATACACACACACACACACACACACACACACACACACACAATTAATGACCATCAAGCAAATGTTAGAAACTATCCTGGTATCTTAAATATATCAGCTCTAGCCTACAAACTAATCATATAAGGTACTCATTGGTTTTTCCATTTTTCAGATAATGAAGTAGAGACTGAGAATAAATTACTTTTCTGAAATCACAACCATTAACTCCTTCTACTAAGCCATGCTCATTTTCTTACATATAGTTATTGAAAATCATGAATTTGGTTGAGGTAGTCCATAAATAATGTCCCAGAATAGCTCATTGAGAAAGAGAGATAATGAAAGAGATTGAAAAAAAAATCATATCTTTAGACTCCACATTTCAATAAATTATTGCATTCTTGACTATTATATTCTCCTGTCCTACTCAAATATTTTCTGTTTTGCACATTGAGAATCATCTTTTTTTTATTATTCCTGAAAAGGATGTGTTACAAATGTGAATAATAAAAAATAGTGAGACAGCATGAAGACAGAGAGCTACAGCCATATATATATATGTAGTTCAACTTCTCTGTGTCTTAAATTAAACTTGGAAAAGCCCAATGTGTTAATTTTATTGACCATATTTACATAGAGCCGTCAGGTGCCTTAAACAAAAGACTGTTCCTTTGTGTCGCCACTCCCATCGATCAGTTAATCAAGCAGACCAGGAGAGAGCAGCTCACCAATGTTTGGCAGCACTGGGGGGATGTAGACAACAATAAACTATTGTGACAGGCATAAAAATGATGCTTGATTTGTTTGCAAGTGACGATATTAGAGGAAACGGAGCATCGTGAGTGTGTAGAAGCTATGCCAGTAACACTGTAAGTAAAATCATAAATGCTCAGTCAACAGAAAATGTCATATATAAGACATCAGGTATTTTTTCACAGAATGAATGAATGATGCTTCAAGAATATGAAATAAGTGTCAGTTGTGGGCCCTACTATATATGACACATATTTTAAAAATTACATGTATACGATGAATATAATTTAATAACATATATATTTTTTTTCTAAAAGCTGTTTATATGACATGTTTGCATTTACTTTCATTTTCTGAAGTTCGCCTGTACAACTTCTGCACAAAAAGGATTGAGACCATAAAGCCCTCATCTCTTAATACTTATGCTACTTCTTGGATGAACGCTTCACAAACTAAGAAAGACAGTCTCCTGTGAGTCTTTTGCAAGCATGGATGTGCCAATGGCAAAGCCCTTCTGTCAGTACATTTTGGTGGACTCATAGGTCTGTGCATGTATTTGTGTACCTGAATATCCCCACTAGGAAGGGCTTTTATTTTTTTCTCACAAGACTATCACATGGGTCTTGTTGCCGCATAACTATTTTTTTTAAATAATTCTCACTCTGGGAAACTCCTTAGTTATCAGATTCAAAGGAAAAATTAGGAAATATGTTAATTTTAGAAAAACATAAGACAGATGACTAAGGTGGGGAAATGCGGTGAGAAAAATAAAAAAGTTGAAGAAACATAAGGGTCAAGAAATACAAAGAGAAGAAACAGTGACTGTTGTAAGTTATTATAAGTAATAAAATAATTGGTATTAAATACATAAAAATGACTAAAAATGGCTAAAATATTAAGCTGTGTACATTTTGGGAAATAGCAAAGTTGGAAATATTTCAAAAGATGCGTGAGGTTGGCCAGGTGGCTGGTGATTGGAAAGACAATTCCTCTTCAGGAAAAAGTCCCTACACCATGTATCTCTAGAAGGTTGAAACCTGCTTGTATATGTCAGATGAACAAACATGAGGCAAAAGAACGTCCTTATTTCTCTACATATTAACAACAAGTTTCTGTGGAATATTCTGAAAGATATTGAAAAGATGGAAGCAAGAAAAACATTGCCTGAAGAGTGAGAAAAATGAGACACCTCTGGAATAAAAACAGTAGTTTAAATCTCCTATGGCACAGTTTTTAACGAAGAATTTGTAATATTTAATTTTGAGTTTCAAGTTAATTCTTTTTCGCATGGATCATAATTATCTTTCACATACCCTCAACCTTCAGAAAATATCTGGACCACCCCGAATTCCTGCATTAGTAGCATTTGGGGCAACAAAGGAATGAGGACTCTTTTTCCCTGCAGAGCTAAAATTAGGAGTTAGGACCTGGTAAGCAGGAGGGAAGCTTCCACCCCCCCCTTTTTCTTTTCTTTTCTTTTTTTTCTTTTCTTCTTTTCTTTTCCTTTTTTCTTCTTTTCTTTTCTTTTCTTTTCCTTTTTTCTTTCTTTTCTTTTCTTTCCTCTTCTCTTCTTTTCTTTTCTTCATCTCAGGAAAATTCAGAATACTGAGGAGAATACTTTTCTTCCCACACTACTCTGAGATAGGAGTTTGAGCCATTTATTTGTATTTTAAAGGAAGGATTTATGCCATAAAGTTAAAAGAGTTAGACACTTACAGCAAAAGAAAAAGAAAAAAAATGAGAGAAAAATAGAACAAAAATATTCTTAAAATCACAATTTCATTATTCTTTTCTGATTCAGATATACGACCTGTCTAAGTTCAATATATGAAAGACAGGGAATATTCTGAAACATGAAATAATTATGGTAATAAATAAAATTAAAGTACTTACTAGAAACTGGTGTTATTTTGGAAACCACCTTCAAATCATATTGCATTCCTATAAAAGTAGTTCTTTCTTCTAGAGATCACACAGTTCACTAATCATTATAGAAGACACAAACATGAGTAATGGGAGTTCTCAAAGAGTTTGCATTCCAAGAATTTGTTTCTCAATTATATACATAGAAAACTTTTTTCTTCCTTTCTTGGTGATAGTTTCTTGGTGACCCTGCAACTTTCTAATGATTTTTTTCTTTATTTTGATGCCCAAAACGCTTAGTTTTCTCAGAGAAGTTACATTTTATGTCCATCATTTGAGAAAATCCTAAATTAGAATGCTACACAAATGACAGAAATGGAAAAATTAAAAAAAAAAGATGTCTATAGAAGACCAGAGATGAGAAAATTCTACACAACATAATAAAAAATAATACTAATGTTAAAAATTCAAAATTTGCAACAAGAGTAATACAAGAAATGTTAAAGGTGTTAAAAGGACTTCTTTAAGCTGCAAAGAAAGGGCACTTATTAGCAAAACAAAACAAACAAACAAAATACATATTTATATATGAAAGACCAAATCTCATTGGAGAGGTGAATATGTAGTAAAGGTAGTGGATTAATCATTTATAAAGCTACTATTAGGGTTAAAAGACAAAAGTAGTAAAAATAATTATAACTACAAATATTACTTAAGGGATACACAAGATAAAAAGATATAAAATGTGACATCAAAAACAAGCTGGCAGTGTGGAGGAGTTAAAAGCAGAGTTTGGGAATCCAATGACACTTAAGTCATTCTCTATTTAAAATAGACTGTTATAGGCCTAAGCTGTTATATGTAAACCGGATTGTAACCACAAAACAAAATCCTATAGAAGCTACACAAAGATAAATAGGAATTAAATCATACTACGAAAGAAAGCCAACAAATCAAAGATGGTTGCAAGAATAGAAAGGAACTATGACATAACCCGAAAACAATTAACTGAATAGGTAAAAGTATACATCGATCAATAATTACTTTAGATATAAATTGACTAAATTCTCCAATCAAAAGACACAATGTGGCTGAGTGGATAAACACAGATGCAGGCACACACACGCGCACACACACACACACACACACACACACACCAAGACCCATGTATACCCTAGCTACAAGAGATGTAAGGACACAAACTGAAAGTGGAGGAGTAGAAAAAGATAGTCCATGCAAATGGAAACCAAAAGGAAGCTGGGGTAACTATATTCACATAAGAGAAAATAGATTTTAAAACACAAACTGCAATTAGAAACAATGAAGGACATTATGTAATGATAAAAGGGTCAATCCAACAAGGGAAGGTGACATTTGTAAATATTTGTGCACCCAACATATAAGAGAACATATGGAGAACCAACAAATATAAAGCAAATACTAACAGACCTAAAGGGAGAAATAGATAACAATACAATAATAGTAGAGGACCTTAACACCCCATTTACATCAATGGATGGATCATCTAGACAGAAAATCAGTAAGGAAACATTGGCCTTAAATAACCCATTAGTCAAGATGGATGTAACGGATATACACAGAACATTTCATCCAACAGAATATATATTTTTCTCACGTGCACATGTAACATTCTCCAGGATAGATATATTAGACCAGAAAACAAGTCGAAAGAAATTTAAGAGGATGAAATTCTTATTAAGTATATTTCCAACTACAATGATATGAAACTAGTAACCAATTATAAGAAAACTGAAAAAAAAGCACAGATCTGTGGAGATTAAATAACATAATATTCAGTATTCAGTACAAAATCAAAGCAGAGATTTAAAAATACCTTGAGAACAACAAAATGGAAATACAAAATACCGAAATTTATGGTATACAGCAAAAGAAGTTTTAAAAAGAAGCTCATAAAGATAAATGCTTACTTCAATAAAAAGATAAACTTCAGACAAACAAACAAACAAAAAACACCTAACTTTATACCTCAAGGAACTAGAACAAGAACAAAGCCCAAAGATAGGAGAAAGAAGAAAATAATAACGGTCAGAAGAGAAAAAAAATAGACACTAAAAATAGAAAAAAAAATCAGTGAAACTAAGAGCTGGATGAGAAATGAAAAAAGGAGGTGTTACAACTTGATGACACAGAAATACTAATGATCATGAAGACTACTATAAAAATTATATGCCAAAAAATTGACAACCTAGATGAATAAATTTGTAGAAACATACAATCTACCCAGCCTGGATCATGAAGAAATAGAAAATGTGAACAGGTCAATTTCTACTAAAAAGGCTGAATGAGTAATCAAAAACCTCTAACAAAAGTCCAGTACCAGACGTCCTCACTGAAAAGTCCACCAAAAATTCAAAGAAGATTTAATACCAATCTTTCTCAAACTCTTCTCCAAAAACTAAAGAGAGAATGCTTCCAAACTCATTTTACACCCGCATTATCCTTGGACAAGGACCTCATTAGAAAAGAAAATTATAGGCCAATATCCCTAAAGAATATAGATGCAAAAAACCTCATGAAAATATTAGCAAACCAAATTTAGCCATACATTAAAAAAGAATCACACACCATGATCGGTGGGATTTATTTCAGGAACGTCAGGATGGTTCAACATCTACAAATCAATTAGATCCACTACATTAACAAAATGAAAAATAAAAATCATATGACCCTCTTAATAGATGCAGAAATAGCATTTGACAAAATTCCACTTTGATTTATGGTTAAAAACTCAAAAAGCAGACATGGAGGGAACATACCTCAACATAAAAAATGCCACATATGACAAAACCACAGCTAACACCACATTTGTTACAAGGTGGAAGAGGGTCAGTAATCTATCTTCCAGATTGAGAAGCCACTTTGTTATAAAAAACAAACAAACAAACAAACAAAAAAAAAAAAAAAAAAAAAAAAAAAACCAAGCAAGCCACTCCATACCATTTACAGAGTTTTATTCAAGGTGACTTGCTGATGGGCAATTAAGTGAGCCGACAGATAATTCAGAGCGCTACCCAGCCATTTTCAGTTCCTATCTGGATCTTAATCCCCAGCCTTTATGGAATGAGGGGCATGGTGATGAGATCACAGGGCAGTTCACTAAAGCTGCACCATCTGTGTGCGAGAGGGTAGCTCTACCAGTAACCTCATGGGGCAGCATCTGTGGGCCAGAGTGGAGAAAAGGACACAGGGTCTAAGATAGAGTCTGTGTGGTCAGGACTCCTACACTCCACCCCCAACATCTTTACGGCCACAATTGATTTCTCATTTTGTCATTGCCACAAGCCCCAGCCAAACCTACATCCAATTCACATCTCACATCTATTATTAATACCCTCAGGACCTGTACTTTTTTTCCTTGCCTTTGAGAAAGCCTCTTGTTGGTTAGCATGCCAATTCTATCAGCTTCCCATCTTTTTGTTGTTGTTTAGTTTTATTTTAAAGACATATAAGACTATTGACCACGGTCTACCGGTATTTACAATAAAGTAAATAGTATACAGCTGGATAATATTCTGACTACAAACTTACTGTTTTTCCTGGTTTCTGCTGAACGAGTAACTCAAATACTGAGAAGATTAAGCTGACAATAAGGTATGTATTGGGGTAAAGAAAAAACATGAAGGCCAAGAGTTTAGATCACAGAGGTCTGTCCCCCCATTTATTTTTTAATTTATTTAAAAAAAAAATTTAATGTTTATTTATTTTTGGGAGAGAGACAGAGACAGAGAGTGAGTGAGGGAAGGGCAGAGGGAGAGGGAGACACAGAATCCGAAACAGACTCCAGGCTCTAAACTGTCAGCACAGAGCCCAATGCGGGGCTTGAACCCACAAGCAGTGAAATCATGACCTGAGCTGAAGTTGGATGCTTAACCCACTGAGCCATCCAGGTGCTCTTTGTCCCCCCCCCCCCCCATTTATTCCAGCAGGTGCTAAATTGCCAGCATCTCTCTCTGACCAACTGATTATGATCAGGTTTCCATGAACAAGTCTTCGACATTCCATGCATCATGACCTTCTTTTAGTCAATGCAGCACAGGGATTTCAACTTCTTGAAAAGGAATGGTTGACTAGAAAGAACCTTTAAATGTCCATTTAACTAAGTTTTGCTTACCTACTTAAAACACACCAGGACTTGTCTAGTTTTCTCATTTAGGTGGGGAGATTGTTGGTAGTGATAAAATTTTCCTTTCGGGGATCTTGCCAACAAACTTGCATTTGTGTGACTGTAGACATGATTTCCGATATGGTGCTTTCAAATTGTCCAATTTTAATTGCTTACATCATATTTAAATTGCCCAATTAATTGCAAAATTTGAAAGGTTAAGGCTTCAGGAAAAATTTCAGTGTAAGTGATATATTTCTTAGGTTGCTGAAAATGATGGCGTCCCAGAAACATGGGATTATCCATGGTTATAAAATGCTGTTTTTATTTTGGGGAATGTTAAAAGAAAAGAAAAAAAGAAAGCCATTTATGTATGTATTTTAAGTATACACACAAAAACCCCCCAAATAAACAAAAACCCAAAATGGTCCTCAGGCATATAGGAGTTAAAGACAAATTCTGATTGAGTAACAACTATGAAGGTTTGTTCAATTTTTAGAAAAATATTTAGAAAAGGTGTTCTCTAAAGCAGGGGGAAAATACCTGGTCTCAAATATTATTTTCTGATAAAGGAAGCAACTACAGAAAGCTTTTATTTGTTCAAAGTAACCAGTGCTATAGATGCAAAAACCCCCAACAACTCCCCCAATACTATTTCAAAACAAACATATGTAACTTGATTTTTCATTTGAATGCTATCTATTCACACTAATAAATAAAAAAAAAAACAATACCCAGATTACCTATATAATATATACATATATATATATGTATATATACTGAACTTCATCCTCTGGACAAGAATGCCAAGTTAGTCTCTCTTCACAAAAAAGCAATTACAATCGGAGGACACTTCGTATTTGCCTCTTTTGCCACCACCGTCTGCCTCATCTGAATCTTTCCACTTCATGAGAAACATTAACTCTCCACTGCTGTCTGTGCACCAATTATTCGTTCAGGATCAAGACCTCTGGCAGAGCCTCTTGGTTTATCAGTAGCATCCCTTTTCTTCTTGGATTTGCTATCATCAGATTCACTGTCAGATAACGATTTTCTTTTTGCACCATCTTTTTCTTCACCAGCTTTTTGAGAATTAAGAAATGCTTCAATTAACTCTGAACAATCTAAATTTTCTTCAGGTTCCCAAGTACTGTCAGCATCTGTAAATCCCTTCCACTTCAGGAAATACCCCACCTTTCCATTCACTACACGTCAGTCCAGTACTTTTTTCACCACGAATTCATCAGGCTCTACATTTTCTACTTTTTTTACTCTTTCCATTCTGCTTCTTCCCCATTTTTTTTTTTGCAATGTAGTTTTATTGGAGGCCATTTTTTTATTGCAGAGTTGAAGAGCTATTATTCACCGCCTCCAAGCTGCTTCAGGTCCCAGGTCTCAGCTTCCCATCTCAACCGAGGAATATGAGGGTCTTAATATCTTGTCTGATGGGCAATATAAGGTCTCCCACAATCCTATTAAACCAAAAAAGTCTGTAATTCCTTTACCATTTTAGGGACTGGGAAGGCTTGTATTTCAATCCATGACAGCCTTAGGCATCACTTTTGTACCATCTGATCAGATAATGCCCAGAAACTTTACTGATTGGCCTGGACCATGGAACTTGTTGGTATTTACCTCCCAACAATGTGACTTTAAGTCACGTTACAGTCACTCCTGTAATGGCACAGCTGCTGAGACAGAAAGGATGAATCATCCCAAGTTATGCAACCTGAATTCATTTGCCATTGTAGTTTAGAGCGAGATCCTTCAGAACATCTACACCCGGAATATACTAAGGAATGGGAGAAATATGCACTAGAAAACAGTGGGGAGGAAGCCTGGTGATCTGTAGGTAGAGACTAGTTCCTCAGACCTTAATAATTTGTCCGCTGCCACCATGAATAGACTTTATTTCTCCCTATGCACACACAGATAGCTGTGCATTCAGCTCTAGTTGTCTAGTAGGGCTACTTCCGTCTGTTAGTGCAAGACTAATAAATGGTTAATTCCACATGGGACCTCTGGTTGCCCCCAACTGCACGCACTAGAGGACAACATTGGGCCTAATCCCTATTCTCTAGGGGTCTGGGGTATCTACCCTTGAAATTCCTCCATTAGTGGAAGAGTAATTTGGTGACACATCTGGGTTTTTTGAGCCTTCCTTCAAGGGAGTAAACTGCTTTCCTTTGGGCAACTCCTTCCATAGGTTTAGAAAGACCAGACTGGGTTGTCTGCTTATATTTTCTTTTGAGGTCCAAGACAGCATTAGATCTTGCCACCACGGTTTACAAGAGACCTTGATGGGCCCCATCATCACCATTTTATCATCAGTAAAGTCATTTGTTTTTCAATTATTTCCCTCATTATGGATTCTCTCCATTTCAGTGAAGTTAGTCACCATAGTTCCCACTGTAACAATGGGTCCATTAACCATAGAGGCAAGATACTGAAGTCCTGTACCATGCCCCTGGGGCTCACTTTAAGATAGAGTCTTCCATACTAGAGGAAAACAATTCTTTATCTAGGCTTCTAGAATTCGGAGTGCAAATGGCATGTTTCATTGCCATTTGTTTGTGTTTTTTTTATGTTTATTTATTTTTGAGCCAGACACAGAGCACGAGCTAGACACAGAGGAACAGATAGAGAGGGAGATACAGAATCCAAAGCAGGCTACAGGTTCTGAGCTGTCAGCATAGAGCCCGACCCAGGGCTCAAACTCACAGACTGCGAGATCATGACCTGAGCCGAAGTCGGGCGCTCAACTGTCTGAGCCACCCAGACGCCCCTCGTTCCTGTTGAAAGTATAATTTCTTTTAGTTCTTCCATAGAATTCCAGCTATACAGAGGGGAGAACACAGCCCCTTCACTAGGCCAGGTTATCTTGATGCTAGCATTTACCTAATCGATCAGATTAGCTAAGCACCTGCTATTCTCACCCATGCCTGGGGTATATAGTTTTTGTCACAAGGGAGGTCCAGCAGTGGCTGAGGCCGTTGTTAACATCTGAAATGCATTTAACATAATACCGTCTCCTGCAGTATCCAAGAGTGGTAACACACAAGCAGCCACCTCTTCTCTGCCCTTTTGCTTAAAGTGCCTGTTAGCTCCACCAATTCAGCTACAGAATGTTCCCTCATTGTTTTCTGACTAATAGGAATTTCTTCTCAGTTATTCCCAGGCTCATGAGTGGGCTGGGTCTTTGTTTGAATCAAAATTCCTTCCCGGAAATCATTTTCTTCCTCTTGATAGGGAAAAAATCTGTTATAAGGTGGCCGACAGGACTCCTAGGTGAATTCCAGCCCCTGCCTGGACTCCCCTTCCGGGTTCTTCTTCCCACCCTGCTTGCCTCTGGGGCCAAATTGCTACTAATGAGGAATGTAGAAGTAACAGACTATAAGTTGTCCCCTCTGCTATGCTCTGGGCTCAGACCTTTGGAGAATGATCTCCTCTGAGCCCACAGGTGTAAAATAAACCTCCTGCCTTCCAAGATCTCTGAGTGCAGCTTGGTTCTGCTGGGTGATCCAGAACAGTTTCTGTAACACTCTATGATAATATCCTCATCAGAGGTGTCATTACCCCAGGGATCTCATGATTTCCGGTCCCAGTTCTCCTGAGATATAACAGTTCTCTCTCTAGTGTGTGGTAACCTGTGCCCATACACCTTACATGCCATAATTTCTAACCGTTCCTCCTGCTTTTGAATTCTTTTGGACATGAGGTCTGTATTAGAGGAACATGCAGCTTGTATGTCCTTTCCAGAGCCAATGCTTCTTGGATCTGTTCCAATGCTCTCCTTACTCATAATTCCTTTTTTGTGGTGAATCTTAAGGCATGGGGCAATGGCCAAGCTGTGGTTGCAATAGCTTGATCACTTTCCCTTCTCTACTGCCTTTTCCCTACTATTTTGAATAGAGAATCTAACAATCCCTTAGGTGTTTGGGGGGTGCCATACTGGTCCTAAATGCCCAGAAATCCTGACCAAGATTCCCCACATGGAGGTGGCTGGCCAACCTGGTTTTTCCCCTACATGTAAAGGGCTCCCAGACGTCCCCCCCCGCCCCGCCACTTGCTCACCCTGGGCATGACGAGGAGCTTTAGCCTGGCCTGGTCTTTTTACACATGCTTGTTTTTTTTTCCAGTATCTTGCTAAGTATGTAAATTATTACAAGTTGGAGGAGGGCCAGACTGAGAAGATAGTTTGATACCAAAAAACCAAGCAAGCCATTCCATAATACTATGCAGAGTTATATTCAGGGTAACTTACTGATGGGGAAATCAGGAAGTTAGATGACCCACAGCAGCTACTCTCAGCCCCTATTCTCTGTTGCTACCTGGGCCTTAACCTCCAGTCCTTAAGGAATTATGGCCATGGTAGTGAGGTCACAGGGTAGTTACGTGAGTCTGTGCCATCTGTGGGTCAGAGGATCTCCATTACTTATCTAAAATGGCATCATCCATGTACCAGAAGGAGAAAACAAGATGGAAGGCCAAAGGTGAACTCAGTGTTGTTGGCACTTCTACAATACTCAACAGGAAAAAGCTACAACCTTTACCTCTCATACTAGGAGCAAGACAGGGGTACCCGCTCTCACCATTTTTATTCAGCATGGTACTAGAAGTCCTAACCAGGGCAATTATGCAAGAAGTAAAAGGCATCCAAATTGGAAAGGAAGAAGTAAAACTGTTACTATTTGCAGATGAAAAGCTGTTATACATAGGAAACCCTAAAGACTCCAACAAAATGGTTAGAACTAATAAAAGAATTCAGTAACGTTGCAGGATAGAAAATCAATATGCAAAAATCTGTTGCATCTCTATACTGTAATGACAAAGTCAGAAAGAAAAATTAGTAAAA
Organism: Panthera onca; assembly: GCF_046562875.1. Taxonomy (NCBI): domain Eukaryota; kingdom Metazoa; phylum Chordata; class Mammalia; order Carnivora; family Felidae; genus Panthera; species Panthera onca. Next base: position 15,832,592 of record NC_138339.1, read on the forward strand.
CAAACTCTTATAATTGCATCAAAAAAGAAGAAAATACTTAGGAATAAATTCAACCAAGCAGGTAGAAGATCCATACACTAAAAACTGTAAGTAATTAGTGAAAAACATAGAAGAAACAAATGAATGGAAATACATTTCATGATACAGCTTAGAAGAATCAATATGTTAAATTGTCCATCCTATCCAAAGGATGAATCTATAGATTCAGTGCAATCCCTACCAAAATTCCAGTGGCATTTTTCATAGAAATAGAACAGACAATTCTAAAGTTCATAAGACCCCAAATAACCAAAGCAATCTTTTAAAAAATGTTTTCAAGTTTATTTATTTTTGAAAGAGAGAGAGAGAGAGAGAGAGAGAGAGAGATTGATTAAAAACACAAGGTGGGAACTCAGAGAGAGAGGGAGACACAGAATCCTAACCAGTCAGCACAGAGCCCAATATGGGGCTCAAATCCATGAGCCATGAGATAATGACCTGTGCCAAACTACATTATAAAGCTATAGTAACCAAAACAATATTGTAATGACATAAAAACAGACATATAGATTTGTGGAACAGAATAGGGAGCCTACAAATAAATTCACACATATATGGTCATTAATACATATATGTATTAATTATACATAACAAACGAGCAAAAAATATGCAATGGGGAAAGGACAGTCTCTTCAATAAATGGTGTTTGGAAAACTGGACAGCCACATGCAAAAGAATGAAATTGGACTGCTTTCTTACAGGATACACAAAAATTAACTCAAAATGAATTTAAAAGATGAACATAAGACCTGAAACTACAAAACTTCTAGAAAAAAACATAGGCAGTATCTTTCTTGACATAGGTCTTGGCAATTATTTTTTTTTTTTGACTCTGACACAAAGATAAAAGCAACAAATGCAAAAATAAACAAGTGAGACTACATCAAACTATAAAGCAACTGCACAGCAAAGGAAACCATGACAAAATGAAAAGGTAACCTATGGAATGGGAGAAAATATTTTCAAGTCCTATGTCTGATAAGGAGTTAATATTCAAAATACATGAAAAACTCATACAACTCAATAGCAAAGAAAAAGCCAAACAATCCAATTAAAAAATGGGCAGAGCACATTTAAAAGTTGCCAGGAGAGTCCATCTTGAAAATTCTCATCACACACACACAAAACAGCTGCAACTTATTATGGTGATGGATGGTGACTAGACTTAATAGTGGTCATCATTTCACAGTGGACACAAGTGTCAAATCATTATACTGTACACCTAAAACTAATATAATGTGTTTTAGTGATACTAATTTTTAAGTGGGCAGAAAACCTGAATATTTTTCCAAATATGATATACAGGTGGCCAATATACAGGTGGCCAAGATGTACAACATCACTAATCATCAGGGAAATACCAATCAAAACCACAATGGGCTATCACCTCACACCTCTTAGAATGAATGTTATCAAAAAGACCAGAAATAAGTTTTGGTGAGAATGTAAACAAAAGGAACCCCTTTATGCTGTTGGTGTGAATGTAAAATTGGTACAGCTTCTATGTAAAACAGGATAAAGTTTCCTCTAAAAGCTAAAATTAAATCTATCAGATGATCCAGCAATTCTACTTCTGGATATTTATCAAAAAAAAAAAAACAAAAAAAAAAAAAACACCAAAAACATTCATTTGAAAATATATATGTATATTTGAAAAAAAATATATATATATATATATTCACTGCAACATTATTGACAAAGGCCAAGATACGGTAACATCTTAAGTATCTATCAACGGATGAATGGATAAAGAAAATGTAATGTATATATATGCAATAAAATAATATACTGAGATATTAGGCATGAAAAAAGAATGAACATTTGCCATTTGTAACATATATATATGTATATATGTATATATGTGTTTATATATATGTGTGTGTGCATATATATATTTATATGTGTATATATGTACATATATATGCACACACATACAATAATACAATATACTTAAATATTTGTCGGTCATGAAAAAAGAATGGACTCTTGCCATTTGTAACATATATGTGTGTGTGTGTGTGTGTGTGTACACACACATACAATAATACAATATACTGAAATATTTTTCAGTCTTGAAAAAAGAATGAAATCTTGCCATTTGTAACAGCACAGATGGACCTAGGCGGTAGTAGGAGAGTTATCTGACGTCTATACTGTATATAGTTTACTTACTACATCTTGATGGCAGTTAAAATTATTTTTCACATATGCATATTCAATGGCGTGTCAGAGAAAATTATCTTTGGTTCTATTCTCTGATTCCCCCCAAATATCCACAATTAATGTACCTTTTGATATTCAAGTCAGTGTGAACAATCTCCTTTTCCAGCTTAGTATTGGCAGTGGAACTGAAAATGACTCCTTAAATACAGAAAGCACTGCGCTTTCTCTCTCTGGACCATGTATCCTGGGTTGAGAGGAATAAAAATAGGAGCTCCATGTCTATGCCTGTGTGGGAAGTGCACAGTGCCGGGAAGGGGATTTACCGGTCTGCAAAGCTCGTTTCACAAAGTCCAGGTATCAGCACTGCATGTGTTTGCACATAAAAAAATTACTCAGAGTGACTTCACTGCCAGGCTTTTGCTCACCCGTTTTTCCCATGCGACTTTCATCTTGGGTGCTCATTGTCCCACGATTACAAGATAGTTGCTGTACCCCCAGGGATTATGCATATGTGTAAATCCAGAAGGTGGGAAACCAAAACGACGAAGCATTGGCACCTACATAGAGATATCAAAAAGCCTCTAGTGGTGTTTCTTTTATAGCTCACTGGCTAGAAGTGTGCCACAACAGCAACAGGGAGGCTGGGAAATCTAGCTTCTTAAGTGAGTATGTGGCTAAAATGAGCAAAGTTAGAATTCTAATAGGACCAACAAAGCGGGAAATTGTTATTGAGTGAACAACCACTGGTGTCTATTTCTTAAATGCCATCTAAAATGGACTTCTTGTGTTAAACCCCATACACTCTTACACTTTCAGGAACTTCTTAGAATTCTTCTCTAAAAAAAATAAAGTGATACATAATTTCTTTCGGTAATTAGGAAACATGACACAGTTCTGAATTAATGCATTAGTTTTTCTCCAAAAGAAACAAATTCTTCAGCACTAGGCTCACTATTTTTGTCTATGTGCAGCTAATTGTAGGAAATTATTTAAAAATGTATCTACAACTATTTGTGCAATTATTATTGTTGTTCTATCAATTAGAGAGGGCTATTGGATGAGACAAATTGACAAAATATATTCTGCTATGGACAAATTGTTTCCTTTTGCAGATTTTGTGGACCATAAATTAAATATTTTAACTGCTTGGCTATCAATAAGCAAAATATTGCTTTTGGGAAAATAAAGTCATTCTCAAGTAGAGTTTCATATGGAATTATGCAAAATTAACATTGAAATTCATAAAACTTTTGGGGTGCCTGGGTGGCTCCGTCGGTTAAGCGGCCGACTTCGGCTCAGGTCATGATCTCGCGGCCCATGAGTTCGAGCCCCACATCAGACTCTGTGCTGACAGCTCAGAGCCCGGAGCCTGCTTCAGATTCTGTGTCTCCCTCTCTCTGACCCTCCCCCGTTCATGCTCTGTCTCTCTCTGTCTCAAAAAAAAATAAATGTTAAAAAAATTTAAAAAAAAATAAATAAAAAAAAGAAATTCATAAAACTTTTAAAGATGCTTTACATCTTTTATCCAAATATATAGTGATCTTCCACAAGCAATTCTTTGTTCATTGTTAAAATAAAATAAAATTGAAAAGGTTAAATAGGAACAAAGTTGCTGATGACTTTAATTACATCATGCACACTGGAGAAACTATGTTGAAAGCCTTGTTCAATTACATCCTAAGAAACTCACTGAGGCCTTCCCCTGAGTGCATTTTTATAGCTGATTGATTTCTGCTACAAGATGTTAAGGAAAGGTCTTTTTAGAGAATCAGAGCTATTGTGGGTCAGGACTTATGCATTAATGACAATTGTTTCCTGGACAGCATGTCACTGTGTCTCATTTAGAGACACTATTTTCAGCTGGGACAGTCATTTCTAAGGATAAAATGTTGGTTATTTTCACATCTAACTTACTTCCTTTTATTTATTTTTTTTAACTTACTTTCTTTTAAGTTGTCATCCCACATTTTCTAAAAGTATATTTTTCTTAATAAGAATACTTAAAAAACTTTCTTTAAATGCCTAAAAAATGTAATTTGCGATATATAATATGTAGAATTCACATTTTGTATAGTTAATGTGGACTAAAAATTCTTTCAAACAATATTTTTTTTCTGTTTCAGTTAAGACTATTTCAAACCCTTGTGATGGCACACTATGCAATTTTGGAAATTCTTTTTAATCTTAAAAAAAAAAAGTGGGGACATGGGGAACCTGGGTGGCTCAGTTGGTTAAGTGTCTGACTTCAGCTCAGGTCATGATCTTACAGTTTGTGAGTTCAAGCCCTGCATCAGGCTCTGTGCCAACAGCTCAGAGCCTGGAGCCTGCTTTGGATTCTGTGTCTCCCTGTCTCTCTGACCCTCCCGCCACTCGCACTCTGTCTCTCTCTCAAAAATAAATAAACATTTTTTTTAAAAGGGGAGGGACACAGGAAATTGACTACCTACCTATATCTTTCCAAGGACTGGGCTAAGAACATTGCATGAAGTTTCTTATTGGATTTAGTTGTTATTCTAAATTTCTATGCAAGTACACAGGGGCATATAATTTAAGTCACTTGACCAATTGATTATGATATTACGTAACATCCTAGGATTTGATCATGAAGTATCCTTAAATCATTCTGGAATAAACCTTAGTATTTTAGAAAAAAACCAGTTAAGAATTACTGCACTATACTATATTAATTACAGTATAACATCACTGTCCTCTTACCTGTGGAATGTCTGTTATCAGTGCAGAAGTGTTTGAGAAAGATTTCAAGTGCAATGTCTACCCTTTGTTTAGCAACATGTAGCAGAAACCCTTTGATATCTAAAATGCTGTAAAAGTGTTCAAAAGAAAAGAATATCTAGTATGCTCCTTGTATATAATTAAAAGGTAGACTTTTTTAGTCTCATTTTTTATGTACCTGCAAATTAAACATAGAATTTAACAATAGAAATGTTCTGAAATGTTATATTTTTCTTTGAAATATTCATTATTTATTGGGTAAAAATATATGAAGGCTGTGTGAAAATTGACTCAACTCGAAATATAAGTACATTTATATTAAACCAGATAACTCTTCTAATAGTCTTTGTTAGGAGTGGTAAAAACTCATATGAGAATCATTCATACATAGATGCCATTCTTGACTATTGCTGATTTTTTATTTTAAAAAATAAAATATTTTTATTTATATTTTTAAGCTTCTTTATTTGTATTGAGAGAGAGAAAGAGAGATCATGAATGGAGGAGGGACAGAGAGAATGGGAGAGAGAGAATCCCAAGCAGTCTCCATGCTGACAGCCCAGAGCCCAGTGCAGGGCTCGAACCTATGAACCATGAGCTTATAACCTGAGCCAAAAGCAAGAGTCGGATGCCTACCTGACTGGGTCCCCCAGACCTCTCAAGAACTTGCTTATCTGATACTTATTTTAGTTCACATTGTATTATTTTTTATCATCTCCTGATTTTTAGTTTTTACCTCATTTTATTATATATTTATTTTATAATTATAATGCATATAATACAAGGATCTACTTGTATGTATGTATTCTGCATTTACCTAGCTCTGAACATATTCTTCATTATTTTCTTCATAAATTATAATAACTAAGGGGTTAACAGTATGCCCGAGATCCATTATTGTCCCATATACTTATGGGTTGGAGCACACCGGGGGAAGAAAGAAGACAAGTAACCTGGTGGAATTCTCTTGAAAACATGATCATGACAATACTCTTAGCATTCAAATGGTATTAGTTACTGGGAATGTGCTAGCATCTTTTCTGTTGGATGTACCTCATCTAAGATAGTGGTAAACAAACCTGAGATGCATAAACTTATGAAGCAGGGTCCCTTAAAAACTGTTTTGAATGCCATGTAATTATGTGAGTATCAGGGGATATTACAACCAAACATAGCTTTCTTCTGTGTTAGTTATGTGGCTGTGTCCATTACTTCTTGATAATCCCACATGTTACTCTGATTCAGAATGAATCTAATGTAACTAGAAAGGATTTAGGAACCTCTGGAATATCCTGGATCTCTGTCTTCATCTGTGCCTCATGACGATCTTTAAACTATGAGTAAAATGTGAAACTCATTTCTTACTGGACATTTGGCTACATTCAAAATCAATGTATGTTTAGTCACATTTTTATTAACAAATTATTTATCATTGGGGCCATGAGCTTTTATGTGGTTTTTAGATTATGCTGCTGTAACATGATCCTATAATGCATTCCCATTTTGACATCACATAACACGATATCATTGTTTAGGACAGAAAAAGGAGAGGAAAGAGAGCAGAATACCTATTTTTCCTGAAAAAAAAACATTTTATATGTTTTTGTCTTCACTCTCAGTTAATTTCTCTAACATAAGACAATATTTGAAGAGTGAAGAAATTTCCAACTACGAAAAAATGTCAGTTCTAGACACAGTAGTTCCCCCAATGTAATATATGACAACTTACGTGACAATCAAATTCAAATAAAATATGGAAACATCCAATGAATATTTACCCTTTTTGGCAAAGACTTAAAACTAATATGTAATTAATTTAAAAAATACACTTGAAAATCTCATTTGATGTAATACTCCACATTTGTTTTAAGCAGAGAGTAATTGTTGCAGGGATATGCAAAGATAAACTTTTTACTGGTATGGGTATAAATGATGGATAATCAAAATATTAAGGAAAACAGTTATTTTATCTTCAATGATTCAGTTACCTCATTTTAGAAAAAGTGAGGACACTTTAAAATGTGCTAAAATAACAATTCCGATGTACGAGAGTACACAGGGATAAAAATATTGGTTTCTTTTTTATTTTAGCACACATCTGCACATAAATTGCACATAGATGCACTAACCTGTTTTAGGGTCTACGGAGAAGTAGGGCTGTCCCTGGAGAATACTATAAACCACCCGCGCACTGTTTCCATAGGTAGGGTCATCTGCATCAGTAGCTGTCACCTGTAGAACAGAGGTACCTGTGAATTCAGGAAAACAAATTTTAGTGTGTGGTAACATTTAGCACATGCTCTGTACACAGAAAAAGGTTATTCTTCAATACCTATGGAATGCTATAATAGACGTATCCTACTAAATTTAATTCTTGGATTTATCTATCAAACCTGTCCCTTGCTTTTTTCCCATGACCACAACTGGACCAAATGAGAGGCCAACATAGAATATTTGGTCTCCAATATTTTAATATAGTTCTTTCTGTGCTGTCAACACTGTGGAGAGCTTCCTCTGACACTCACATAATCGGGGTTGGGTTGGGTTGATGATCAAGGATCAAGCGGGTACTCAATGATGGGGTAAAGTTAAAGGTATGGTGAGGACATATGTTGCATGTTACATGATGATTCAGGAAATGGGAGGTGGGATGGTTTGTGATTAGGTTGGAATGTGGGTGAGTTGACATTAAATTATCAATGGCATCAAAACAGCACGTTCAAACCATTTCATTCATTTATGCCCTTTTCATTTCTTACACAGACTATTAATGAGTCTCCTGACTGGTCTCCAAGCCTCAGTTTTCATTCCTTTAGATTCTTATAAACAGTACCAACATAATCATCTTTCTACAATGAGTATCAAAATATGCCTATTTTGCTGTTTTTTTTTAAATTAAAGTGTACTTTAAAGTGTACTTTAAAGTGTAACTTTAAAATACTGTATTTTGAGGTAGTAAAATTAGTGGATGAATTATGCTGGTTTCTTTTATGTTTATTAAAATACTGTTTGCATAATTAGATACATTTATATCATATTTCAGTTATTCCCAAATGAAAACTGATCTAGGAATAACAAGACAACCATCTATTAAGGGCTATGTAACATCACTGTAAAATTAGTGGGTGAAGAGCTCTCATTTATTCATAAAATGTACTTGATGAATCATCTAATAGTGCATACTTGATATTTTATTCTGCCTAACTGGAAAAGATTCCACTAAAAATTCATGTTATGTAGCAAACAAAATATTTCCACAATCAAGTAAGCCTGTGTGCAATCCTGCATTCATTTTGGTCCTTGACTATGGAGGCACTGACAATTTTCAGTCTTTAATTTTAGTAATGACTTCAATTATTTAGGTATGGCACTTACTAAGGGTCAAATATCTGTTTAACGACAAAGATTTTACTTCCAAGTGGAAATGCAGATGCAACTTTAAGCAAAGCTTGTTCTTTAAGGGATACTAGAAAACTTAATAGAATTAGTCTGCCGTGTTCACCTGAGAATCCTTATTAGCAGATTATAAATGTATACGGACTTTTAACAATATGTTAAGATTCTGGCCTCTAAGTAGCAGTTTTACATTGAGATTATAAGTGGAAATATGGTAAATAGCTACGCATACTCAGAAGAGGAGGACTGTGCGATGTCTAAAAGTAATCTCTAAGAATGAAAACACGCAGTGGTGACGCTAAATGCGGCAAGAACACTCAGAAACTAGGTCACTTGTACACCGCAGGTGGAAGTGTACATTTAGCAGATTTCTATAAAATCAAACACACATTTACCATACAACCCAGCAAATTGTACTCTTGGGCATTGATGCTAAAGTAATGAAAATGTATGTTCACCTAAAACCGTGTTTGCAAATATTCATATATATTCACAGCAACATTATTTGTAGTAGTCACAAACTGGAAACATCCCAGATGAACTCTACTGGGAAAAACAGCTAAAGAATTACTGTGCATTCATAGTATGGAATACTACTCAGCAATAAAAATAAACACCCTGTTGATATATGCAACAAGTTGGATGAATCTTTAGGGGATTATACCTGGTGGGGGGAAAAAAAACAATCCCAAAAGGTGACATATTGTAAGATTCTGTTCATTTCACATTCTTGAGTTGATGAAATTTTAGAAACTGATAACGGATTAGTAGTTGCCAGTTTCAAGGAGAAGAGATGGAAGTAAGTGAGATTGGCGTATAAAACAGCAACAGGAGGGATCCTCATAATGTTGGAACTGTTCAGTATTTTGATGATGGTGTGGCTACATAAACATACACAGGTGATAAATTACATAGAACTAAACATTCATCCAAGTAAAACTGGGGGAAATCTAAATAAGATTTGAAGATCAAATAATTTCGACTACCTGGATATGATATTTTGTATAGTTTTTCAAGATGATAATTTTGTATGTTATATCACTGAAAAAAACTGAGTTAAGTATACAAAGGATCTGTCCATATCGTGTCTTTTTGTTTTTAATTTTTTAATGTTTATTTATTTTTGAGAGAGAGAGAGAGAGAGACAGAGAGAGACAGGAGGGGCAGAGAGAGACGGAGACACAGAAATAGAAGCAGGCTCCAGGCTCCGAGCTGTCAGCACAGAGCCCAATGCGGAGCTCTAACCAATGAACCATGAGATCTTGACCTGAGCCGAAGTTGGACCCTCAAGCGACTGAGCCCCCAGGAGCCCCTGTCCATATCATTTCTAATGGCTGCATGTGAATCCATAATCTCACAATTAAAAGTTCAAATGAAAGACAAAACCATTCCCTTGCTTCAATGGTATTCCACTCTTAGAAAGCCTTGTTTAGGCTTGTGTGGGCACCATGATTTTCCTCATTGCAGCACTGCACGTCCTAGCTCCATTACACTTAGAGGAGTGAGTTTGTTCACTGCCTCTTTCACTCCTAGTTCTAATTATTAGTATGATGTTTATAGAGTGTTAATGAGTTTTTCTGTGATGTCACAAAATTCGTTGAATACTTCATATTTATCTCTCCAACCTGTTCAGAGAATATCAATCTCCAAATAAATAAGTCTACAAATAAAAGTAGGTTTAGGAGCCATTTTTGTTGGAGCCACACTGAAAAAAAAAAATTGAAATACGTAGTAAGTGCCTAGACAAGCTCTGTAAAAAGCCCACAATGTGGCCAATGTGTTATAAAATTATATCAGTCAAATCTTTGATCTGATAGGAAAAATGCTGATCGCACCTGGCAGAAAGGGGTTACTGAGATTCAGATAGGAGAGAAGAGTATAGATAGAAAGTATTAGAATAATAGTCATCTTTGGGGCACCTGGGTGGTTCAGTTGTTTAAGCGTCCAATTTTGGCTCAGGTCATGATCTCTGCAGTTGGTGGGTTCGAGCCCCACATCGGGCTCCGTGCAAACAGCTCAGGGCCTGAAGCCTGCTTCGGATTCTGTGTCTTACTCTCTCTCTGCCCTTCCCCAGCTCGTGCTCTGTCTCGCTCTCTCTGTCTTTCAAAAATAAATAAACATTAAAAGAATTAAAAAAAATAGTCATCTTTTAAGCAGCCACACTTATAAAATCCTCAGATTTTAAAATTTGCTCTGGCCTTGCAATAGTTATTCAGGTTTTAAACAGTTTTTACTGTCTTAAAAACAGTCCCCAGTCAACCATTCCACAGAGAAATCTGATAAAGACAAATTGTGCAAGATCACAGCTCATTTGTGGTAATAGGCTGGGTCACCACATGACAAAAAAAAAAAAAAAAAAAAAATTCTTCTGCTTGGCTTAAAGTGTCTATAAAAGTTCAGTCTTGTTACATGAAAGCTGAAAGGCATGAATGGAGTGACAAGTGAAATAAAGAACAATAAGAAAAGGAGAAAGAAAAGAAAGAAAGGTAGCCTGCTGGTATTATGTAAGTGATGGTTTAAAGTAGCACCAAGAAATGAGCAGAGAAGGGATCCTGGGAAGAAAAAGCAAATATAATAACCTTATATCCTGGTCAAAATGTATGGTCATTAACAGTTATACACATCTCTACAGAGTAGGTCTCATAGGTGTTGGGCAATTCTAACGTGCCTGAAGCAAGGGAGAGGAAATTACCTGTATCACTCTACTTTGGTGGCATCTGAAGGTATGAGGGCACCACTCTTCATACACAGATTGGTGGCTGAAGGGAACACACATATATGTACAGCATATAGCCCAACCAAAAATCAGCCTGCCCCTGATGCAGTAAGGGTCAAAATAAATAGCAAGGATGGAAAATAAGTCCCTTGCCCAATTGCTCAAGGATTTCTTACAAGGAGAATTGATAGGGAAGTTTCAGGCCTGAAGAAAAATATATACATATCTTACTTTCTTACGTATCTGAAACCTAGATGGCGACATTTTAAGAACCATTAAGTGCTTTTGGGAGTTCTTTTACATTAAGAAAAAAAACACTTTTTTTTTTCATTAAAAAATAGATAACCTAAAAAATAGAACCCTTCAGGGTGTCTGTTATGAGTTGAATTGGTTCCCTTGAACGTTCATGTGTTGAAGTTCTAGACTCCAGGACGTCATGGCCATCTTATTTGGAAATAGGGTCACTGTAGGCATAATTAATTAAGATAAAGTCCTACTACTCTAATACGACTGGTGTCCTTATAAAAATGGGGAATGTGGAAACACACACACGCACGCACACAGAGTACTTTACATGAAGATGAAGACAGATAGTGGGGTGATTCTTAAACAAGCACTGAAAGGAAAAATTTCCAGCAAAGCACTAGAAGCTGAAGGGGAGGCTTGGGACAAATCTCTTTCCAGTACTTTAGGAGGAAACATGACCCTGCTAACACTTTAGTCCTCAGACTTCTAGTTTTGAGAACCAGGGAAACAAAATTTGTTTTGTTGTTTAAGTCGCTTGGCTTGCCAGTACTTTCTTACAGGAGCCTTAGCAAACTAATAAAATGTTACAGTGGCAGTGGGAAGAAATTACATTTATTCTCAGGATTTACAGGTGTTCTTTAACTGAATCTGTCAAAGAATCTAAAGTTACAAGTCACAGATGTGCGCACACACACACACACACACACACACACAAAGATGGTAATTCCCTATGCTATGTGATACCAGCTATATCATAAATGAGATACAATAAAAGTTATTCTCACAAGTTGATAAAATTAGGTAGAAATTAATGGTGTCTGATTTTTTTAAAACATTAGGCACTACTAGTGATATACTTTTTGGCATTTTTTAAGTAAATTAATGAGATATATTGGTTATGTTAATGAAGAGTTTTTCTTCCTGGTTAAAAAGAGAAAACAAATCAGTATTTATTCTAAGAAGGGTATCCCACATTGGACAATTCAATTCCTTTATTCATACTATGTCCTCCAATTATATGCATAGTGGAAAAATATTATTCTTTACAATGCTGTATTTCCAAATGAAAATATATGAAGTGATGACAAAAATTCCATTATTCTACAATATTAAAATAATCTATTTTTTCTAGAAATTATTATATATTGGTCAATATATATTCAACGGGTAGCCCCTTCTGTTTATAACTGGCTTCTAATCAAAGAAAACTTTAAAAGTGCTTTATAAGCTTTAATTTTACAACTATTTCCTATTTAAAAAAACCACAAAAGCTTTTTAAAGCTTCACTGGCTATTTAGTGCACAAAATTTTCATCTTAAATATTTCCTGTGGCACATACTTAACTGTTCCCATGCTAGGGATTAGTACCTTTCAGCTGATGTTTTATACAAATTTGAAAAAAAAATAGATTAAAGTACATAAAAAAGCTTTCAAGATATCTTTTCTGCAATAAAAATTAAGCCTTGTTTCCTTTGGGAATTGCTCTGTGTCACTCTTTTCATTTGGTTTCTTTTTTGTACTACAGCTTTATAAATAGCACACATTTTAGAAAGTTACATATCAAGCAGAAAGAGTGGACTTTTTGAAAGTCTCTAAAGACCAATCTGAAATATTTAATAAGGCATTTTAATACAAGCAAATATTCTCTGAGATTGCAAATCGTTATGCATGATTCGTCAGGGTTCACAGCTCTGTTAAAATATCAAGTGAATCAATGTTGAGCAAGAACTCTGAGTAAAAATAAGCTAAGGATTTATGTAGGCAGAGAATCTCTCTGAAGGAATCTCTTAGGGCTTAATTCTCAGAAGATTTTTCCAGGGAGTGTGGAAAAGCAATAGTCATCAAGATACAACTAAAATTTCATTCTACACAGGAGGACTGTAATTTCACCAACAGAGCAATAACACAGGATTCCAGCCATTGTGTAATTTGATAAAGCTTTGAGTATTCACCCAGGAGTCATTGGATTTTTAAAAAATCCTTCTGCAAGAACACTTCTGAAACATCTGGTACCAAAACAAAAATCACTATTGTAACTGTGTATTATTTTTTTTTATTTTTAAAAAGTTTATGTATTTATTTTTGAGAGAGAGAGGGGGAGAGAAGGAAGAGGAGTGTGAGTACGGGAGGGGCAGAGAGAGCGGGGGAGACAGAATCTGAAGCAGGCTCTGTGCTGTCAGCCCAAAGCCTGACACAGGGCTCAAATCCAAAACAGTGAGATCATGACCTGAGCTGAAATCAAGAGTTAGATGTTTAATAGACTGAGCTACACAGGTATCCCTGTAACTGTGTATTTTAAATCATGGCCATCATAAGTTCTGTGTACTTTCAATTAGATCCCTTTTATGGAACTGCATAATGTGAAATTGCACATTATTCAAGTAAATTTTATTGTATATTCCTTAAAAAGAAAAAGAATAATAATTCAGGAAATAACATGAATTTAGTACCAATTATATGAAAAACACTCTGCTCTATGACATTTAATTTTTTTAGGTTTCTTTATTTCTGAGAGAGAGACAGAGTGTGAGCAGGGGAGGGGCAGAGAGAGAGGTAGACACAGAATCTGAAGCAGGCTCCAGACTCTGAATTGTTAGCACAGAGCCCGATGCGGGGCTCAAACCCACAAACTGTGAGATCATGATCTGAGCTGAAGTCAGACGCTTGACCCACTGAGCCACCCAGGTATCCCTCTGTCATTTAATTGAATAATTAGATCAATCTACTGAGAAAATTACATTTAATGCCATTTTACAGATGAGGGCATTGAGGTCCAAAAAGGTTGTGTAGCTGACATTTAGAAAAGGCAGAATTCAAGCCTGGTCTTATCTGTGTTGATATGTGACATTCTTTCCTCTACCATCTATTTCTCCAACCATTCATGATGGAGTTTAATAGTTCCATTCAGTTCATTAGTTACAGAGTCTTCACCTTTGTGTGTGTGTGTGTGTGTGTGTGTGTGTGTGTGTGTGTGTGTGTGTGTGATTGCGTGTTTCCTTGATGGTATGTAATGGCCATCCAACTTCATCTATTTGGGGGAGAGGTAGCATTAAATTTCTACCCTCTGCCTACATGGTGAAAGGCCAATTCAATAAAGACATCTTGTAACATAAAGATGTGTCTGGACTACTTAGCAGAAGTAATCTCCAGGTACTGACAAGACTGCTGTGCCCTTCTAGAATCTTCCTTACCACCTAAACAAAGGTGGGGACTAGAGGAAAACTGCAATGCAGAAGGAAAGGTGTGCCTATTTCCGTTCTGTCTACCTCCCCGCCACCCTCCCTCCCTCTTTCTGCTTAGGGTGGTATCTCTGGCAGTGTGTGCTTCTGCAATGGTTTCAGCCCCTTCTGAGCTCCCTTCTTCCCCGGATCCATGCAACAAAGCCCAGCTCCTAGGGTCAGGTAACACTACCCTTCTAGCCCTAGGGATACAGGACTCCTTCGCTGGTTGCCTCATGACCTGCAACTTGGTTGGTTTTTTACCTCTTTCATTTTTGTAACTTATTCCACATATGTGATTCCTGCTCTTGATCTAATTAACAGTGGATTTTGTTTTCCTGCTTAAACTCTGTGTGATACATTCGGTATTAACGGGTCTCTCCCCAGCTACCTTGCATTGCTTTTCTGAGTAACGACTATACTTGACCAGATACAAAGGTTAGGTTCTGTACTCAATTCTAATACAGTGAGTACTTTTAAATGAAAATCTGTGTTCTTTGCATTCAAACGTTAAATTAGTCAACATATGGGAATCTGACAAATACGTACTTCAGAGAGTTGTTCATTCTATGCAAAATAAAATTATGAGATTTTGAGAGAAAATTGTTTTTTGAAGTGGAGAAAATGTTCATATATGCATGAAAATTTAATATATATATACACACATAATTAAAAACTTCAATATTTCTCAAAGAGTTCACCAGTCGTTTCTTTAATTTAGCAGATGTGCTAATTAAGCTCATTGCACTGCTGTGGATTTAATATCAGTTTCTTATCAAACATTAGAAATTATATCTATAAATTGCTTTAATTTTCAGTAGAGAAAATACTATTTGAAAAATAAAAATTTTTACTAAATTCAGCATTGTTCTGAATAGTGCAATATTATTTCAGGTGAATTTTCATTATATTAAATCTTCATATATGCAAATGTATATATATATTTAATTTTATTTATTTATTTATTTTTAACGTTTATTTATTTTTGAGACAGAGAGAGACAGAGCATGAACGGGGGAGGGTCAGAGAGAGAGGGAGACACAGAATCTGAAACAGGCTCCAGGCTCTGAGCTGTCAGCACAGAGCCCGACGCAGGGCTCGAACTCACAGACCGTGAGATCATGACCTGAGCCGAAGTCGGCCGCCCAACCAACTGAGCCACCCAAGCGCCCCTATAGTTTTAATTTTAGAGAGAGAGCACAAGCAGGGAAAGTGGACAGAGGGAAAGAGAGAGAACCTTAAAGTAGGCTCCACTCTCAGGGCAGAGCCCAATGTGGGGATTGATCCCATGACCCTGGGATCAAGACCTGAGCCTAAATCAAGAGTCAGATGCTCATCTGACTGAGCCACCAAGGTGCCCCTAATCTGTATATTTTTAAAGTAGTCCCCCCCCCAAAATAAACTAGAAAAAATGTGCATATATACAATTAGAAGCCTCTTTACTTCTTAGTTTCTATGCTCACTCTCACCAGATCCACTGTTTGGGTATACCAACTCTTTGTCCTACTGCTTGTTCTTTCATTATAATTTAAAATTTTCTGATTGTATCACAACTGAAAATTATTCATTGCTATACCATAATTAAACATGAAGGATTCATTGCATCACAATTACCTCCTAACACCTCTTGCATCATGCAATTTAATTACATTATTAATTTTATTTATTTATTTACTTTTTGTTTATTCATTTATTTTTGAGAGAGAGAGAGAGAGAGAGAGAGAGAGAGAGAGAGAGAGAACGAACACAAGTGGGGGATGGTCAGAGAGAAAGGGAGACAGAATCTGAACCAGGCTCTAGGCTCCCAGTTGTCAGCACAGAGCCTGATGTGGTGCTCAAACTCACAAACTGTGAGATCATAACCTGAGCTGAAGTCAGATGGTTAACCAACTGAGCTATCCAGGCACCCTTTACATTATTAGTTTCAATTAATAATTAAAATTAAGTAATGCTATATTTTACTTCAATAATTTTAGGTAGCAAATAGTATGCTCCTAATGATTTTGGAGAAAATATGTATAATTTATCACCTTTTCACTCATAATTTTTGTCAGTTACATGATTTAAGTCTATGTGGTATATAGTATATCATGACTTATGATTTTCTATGGCTTTCTTTGATGGTATACATTATATTACATCTTTTATGCTTTTTCTAAGGTTTTATTTGAGAGACTGTATATAAATGGGCAACGTTGAGACCATAAATTAAAACAGAACTCTGACTCACAGTTTGTAGCAAACAGCCCAAGAAAACAACCCATTATCTACAATAACCAGCCCAGGAACCAGGCTACTTATTCTCCGTAAGTCATATGTCTAGGAAGTTAAATGATTCACCTTACCAACAATCCAGGAAGTCAAATAATAACATCCAGCCCCAAATGGCCAGGACTTAATCAATAACTTGCAATTTCTCTACACCTTTCTCCCCTTCCAATCATATACAATGCTCTGCTTCTAGGTCACCCACCTACAGTTTCTCTATGGCAACCCCTCCAATCATGGCATACTCAAAACTTTCTCTTTGGTTCACTATAAACCTTTCCAACTCTTCGGCCTGCTTTGGAGTCTCTGCAAAAATGCAAGTGAGTGATTGTGGTTAATGGTCTTGTTATAGCAAACTCTGAGTAAATAGCCTTTGCTCATTCTCATTTTGTTGGTCTTACCTTATGTCCATAAATTATTTTCAAAAGTCAAGAGTAAGCACTATTTGATGACACAAAAATTATTCTCTGCAAAACCCATTAATGTGACTTGAATAATGTGAAATGAAAATGTCTAGATTTCTAAGCTTTTACCACAAAAATGAGAATGTTAACAGAATCAAGATCAAATGATTTTTCACAGTTCTTAAGTCATATGGCATATTTTCTACTCATTTTCTAAATCCAAATATCCTTCTTTCTAGAAATACTGTGTAGTTTAGTAATTTGCTAAAGTTCTTAATAATAAATACTTCTAGTATATTCATGCTTTGGCAGTAGATATGGTTGTTGATTTCTCCTAGTCTTTCCATGTCTGAAATTTTCTAAGTATTTTCATATCAGAAAAATTATTTTCTCTAATATTTTATTGATAATCATGATGCTGCAATGAAAGAATTTTTATACAGTTTTCCATTGTCTTTTTCATTTGTATCTTTGCTCATGAAAACTGTAATTCAGAGAAATATTTGTCCTTAAACACTTCTCTCTCTCTGGTTTTTTTTTGTTTTTTTTTTTTTTTTTTTTTTTTTTTTTGAGAGAGCACGAGTTGGGGAGGGGCAGAGACAAGGGGGACAGAGGATCTGAAGCCAGGTCTGCACTGACAGCAGTAAGTCCATGTGGGGCACCAACTCATGAACCACAAGGTCATGCCCTGAGCTGAAGTCAGATGCTCAACCAACTGAGCCACCCAGGTACCCCAAAACTTATCTCTTTTTTACATTACATTTTAAAATTTCATTATCCAAGGAAATTTGAATGTGGGTTCTCAAATTAGTTAATTAATTAGTTTTCCTGCTTGGTGCTTATTTACATTTTTTCAAGTTGAAAACTCAGGTTTTCTTTTGTTCAATATATTCTTTATGTGTGCGGGGGTAGGGGCACCTGGGTGGCTCAGGAGATTCCACTTTGTCTTGTTTGCACTACACAAAGTAAGATGTCCCTGGCTTTATTTGCTAGATCACCAACTTAATCTTCAGCTTTGACCATCACATCATTCAGGCCACTGATTATTATTTGTTTTAATTTTGGCATCTTACTCTATTTATTATTTTCTTATTAAATTTGTTTTTAGTTTATTTATTTTTTGAGTGAGAGAGAAAGAGAGAACAGGGAGGGGCAGAGAGAGAGGGGGAGAGAGAATCTCAAGAGGCTCCATGCTGTCAGCACAGAGCCTGATAAGAGGCTTGAACTCACAAACTACAAGATCATGAGCCAAGCTGAAATCAAGACTTGGATGCTTAATCGACTAAGCCACCCCAGGCACCCCTGATTTTAGAAATCGATTTTTTTTGTTCCTTGAAAACGTTACTCTTCATTTCAGTCTACTCCTGTTTAATGAATGCAGTAAAATCTCAGATTTCAGTGTCAGCAAATTAGATTTTTAATTTAAATTATTCTATTTTATCTGAATTATCTTTGTTTCTCTGTAATGGATAATTATTCAATTTTTTTTTTATTTTAACTCCTGTCTTTTGTGTTTAAAAATGAGTTGAATTAATATTTTTTGAATGTCCCCAACACCCAAAGTGATGCACAGATTCAATAAAATCCTTATCAAAACCTCTAAATTCATATGGAAACACAAAAGACCCTTAATAGTCAAAACAAATAAGCAAAAAGAACGAAACTGGGGGCATCACACTTTGATTTCATAATATATTACAAAGCCACAATAATCAAAATAGTATAAAAACAGATATATATATATATATATATATATAGAGAGAGAGAGAGAGAGAGAGAGAGAGAGAGAGAGAATAAAGAAACAGGAGAAATGTAGGAGAAAACATAGAGATAACTGCTTGAAATTGGTCTTGGCAATGATTTTCTGGATATGGCACCAAAACACAGAAAACAAAATAAAAATAGACAAATGGAACTGCATCAAGGTAAAAAGCTTCTGCACAGCATAGAAAACAGTCAACAGTAAAAAGACAACCCTGGAAATAGGAGAAAATGTTTGCAAACTTTATTTTTAATAAGGACTTAATATCCAAAATCTAAAAGAAACTCATACATCTCAATAGCAAAACAAGCAAACAAAAAACAAACAAACAAAAATCAAGTAATCCAATCTTTAAAAAATGCAAAGGATCTAAATAGATGTTTTTCAAAAGAAATACAAATGGCTAATGGGTACACTGCTGTTCGATGTCACTAATCATCAAGGAAACGTAAATGAAAAGCTTAATGAGATATGACTTCACATCTGTTAGAATGACTATTATAAGAAAGATAAAAGATAAGTGTTGGCAGGGGTGGGAAGAAAATGGACCACTGGACACTGTTGGTGGAAATGTAAATTGGTATAGCCATTATATTAAAAAAAAAAAAACACAGTGTAAAGTTTCCTCAACAATTTACAAGAACTATCATATGATCCAGTTATCCCACTTCTGAGTATGTAAATAAATCCAAAGTGAATGAAATCACTATATGTGAAAGAGATATTTTCACTCTCCTGTCACTGCAGCATTAATTACAACAGGCAAGATATAGAAACAACTTCAATGTCTAAATGTCCATCAAAAAACAAATGACTAAAGAAAATGTGAAACAAGCAAAAATATATGGAATATATATTGGAAGATTATTCACCCTTAAGGAAGAAGGAAATCCTGCCATTTACAACAACGTAGGTAAAACTGGAGGTGATTATGTTAAGGGAAATAAGCCAGGCACACAACGCCAGATATATTATCTTACTTAAATGTGGAATCTGAAATACTCAAACTCACAAAGCAGATAGTAGAATGATAGTTTCCAGGGGCTATGGAGTGAGGGGAAATGGGGAGATGGTGGTCACATGGTATAAAATATCAGTTATTCAAGATGAATAGTTTCTGTAGATTTAGAAAACAGCATGGTGACTATATAGTTAACAATACTATATTGTATATTTGAAATTTTCTAACAACATGGATCTTGCATTCTCATCACAGGAAGGAGGGAAGGAAGGAAGGAAGGAAGGAAGGAAGGAAGGAAGGAAGAAGGAAGGAAGAAGGAAGGGAGGGAGGAAGGAGGAAGAGAGGGATGGAGGGAGGGAGGGATGGAGGGATGGAGGGATGGAGGGAGGGAGGGGGAGAGGGAGGGAGGGGGAGAAGGAGGGAGGGAAGAAGGCAGGCAATGTTGACTGAGATGATGAATATGTTAATCAGCTTGATCATGGTGATCTTGTCATAGTGAACACATACATCAAAAATATGAAGTTGCACACCTTAAATAAATAAAATTCCTTTGGTCAACTATAACTCAATAAAGCTGAAAAATTTTAAAGTTAAAACAGAAATTGAGTTGATGCTTACCCTTTAAAATAGGAATGCTACCTCTAAATAAGTGTGGCTGGATGGGTGCCCAGTGGGTCAAGGACTTTTGTGTCCCCCAAAGGAGAAGAATGACTTCCATCAGAAGGGACTGTAACATTTGCCCCCTGGTAAATCTCTTTTACTCTTTTTTTATTGTTGTTCCTCCCTGATAGGGAATTTTCGTTCTCTGAAAGCTATTTTCTGCTTCATTCCCATGTTCCAATACCCCTAAGTATTTAGGGGGAAATCAGCAATGGCTTTACAATAGAATAGAAACACATTTTCTTTGTATGCACAGATGAGATTGAAAAAAGTCTTTCTTGTTATAAAAGCTTTAATTTATTAAGTTGCCTGTGTGACTTCCCCAGGTCGTTCTGTGTTTTTGAATCTCCTAGGGCTTTCATGGGTAGAACAATTTTCACCTTTAATCCTCAGGGTTATAAATCTGACCTCTTTTCCCCTATTCAATTTTCAATGTTTTCAACGCTCCAGGAATTTTCAGCATCTCTTACTCATTTTTGTTACTCTATCTTGTTGTTATGGTTTCTTTTTGAAATATTTATGGTTTCTTTTTTGAATATCCTATTTGACATGCCAAAGGGAGATATATCAGACAGAACAGTTTAAATTATGCCTCGGTGATAAACTGAGTATTTTAAATCAGAGAAGTACAGCATGATCTTAGTAAGAAAAATAAATACAAATGCGGTGTCATTTCCCTTTAGAAAAGCAATCTTAATAGCGTATTGTATGTCTTTCCATAGTTTTATCTTGGTGTATTCAAATGTCTATCATGTAATTATGTATATACTAAAGAGAACACCTTGCAGCTTCTTTTGCACCTAATAATACGTCATGAATATTTCCATGCCAACTAAACAAATATAATTTCGATAACCACGTGACATTCTACATTGCTCTTTCATGCAAATTTAGACTTTTCTACTTGGTTGTATTTTTTATCGCTACATAACAAATGGCCACACACAGCTGAATAAAACAGAAGCCATCAAATCTGCTTATGTTTGTGTGTGTGCTTATTTCTTGCTATGTACTTGCGATGCTGTGATCAGCTTTCAGACTAGTGCCCTCTTCTGCAGAAGAGGCGCTTCGAGGCGACACGGCAGCAGAAGATTTAAAGAGGCCACTTGGCTTGTGCAGGCAAAAAAGGGACTAGCCTGAACTTCTGAGTTCTCTCCTTACCGGTAGAAGGGAGCAAGAATAATATTCCCCATTTACTAAGGAGGGAAATGAAATGTATCCAAGAGAAACCCAGTTGATCTCAAGAGGACTTACAAATGAGACAGCAGGGAGCCCTGCCAATCAAGGACTGACTGATCACTGAAAACTAGTGGGTACAAAGATATCTGACAGATGGCAGCAGGAATCGATACTGGCACAAACATTCTTCTTCCTCACTGTGACCTCTCTACCTGATCACTCTGCCTTCTGTCTATGCCTCATTACTCTGCCTCCTAGTTATATCTGATTGCAGTGTTTTTACCCAATTCCTGATCACTTCCTTCTACATATAGTTGATTGCTATGCATTTATTCTGTACCTAGGAGCAGGGCCTACCAAACCTCAGGCTGACACTTCTCTCTACACCTGAACACTGAACATTCATACCTGATTGCTCTGTCTTTACTCTATCCTGGGTCACTGTTCCTTCACTCTGTATATGATTCCTAAAAAATGAATCACCCAAAATGGTGTGATTCTCAAAAAAGAAATATGAAATTCATAATAGAATTAGGAGTCAAGTTCAGTTAAACCTGAGGCTGCATTTTTTGCACATGTACGATTTGAGAAAGAGATTTCAAGAGCATATGCCCTGATACATTGATTTCACACACAAATCTTTTTTTTTTTAATTTATAAAATTTTATAATGATTTCAAATCACGTGCTTTTGTTAAAATATAGGGGTAAGGGCATACATTAATTAAGATTATCAGTGATAATTAACTAATGGAAAGTATTTAGTATGAGATTTTTGGTTAGGTCTATTCTTCCAGTAAGAAGGAAGGAAGGAAGGAAGGAAGGAAGGAAGGAAGGAAGGGAGGAAGAAAGGGAGGGAGGGAGGAAGAGAGGAGGAAACAAAACAATTGGTCATTTTTAGGATGAATTTATGTAAAATACTAGTGAACTTCTGTGAAAAATAAGAATGATTTTAATTGGAAACTATATTCATGAATAAATGATAACAATACAGGGAAAATATCATATGGAATAATAACTCCCCACCTCTATAAAATATATATATATATAGCTTGTTTTTATTTTATATATAGTTTCTTTACTGCCCATTATGTTTGTAATGCTTTATGACAAAGAAATTAAAGAAATAATATGTTAAAGAACCAAGAGGCCAGTAAAATAGCATACAAGTTTAAAGTCATTTATAAGGCAAGGTGGTAAGTGACAAAATAATAAGTCTAGGATGCTCTAAGATTACTTTTAGTAAGAAATTTAAGTTGTGCTGATTTATTTTTTTAAAGCATCATCTCCACCAAGAGACATGTTAAGCTCCAAGGTCAATTTATATAACAATTTCCATTGGCCACTATGGAAATTACACTTATTATACTTTTTACCATTACATGCACACAAGTTGCATCTAGAATTGTCAAAATTCTAATTGGTTTGCTTTGTATTTCACTTTCCTACACTGAGGGGTATACACAAGAAAATCACTCTTTAAATATATTTTTAAAAACATGATGTGAAGATTTAAGTTTCATGACTTGAGTCCAATTTATGGTGAAAAAATTATTCCAGCAAAGTATTTTCTATTATAAACTGATCAATTTTAAGAGGGGAATTCCAAGTCTAGTCTATTTTCATAAAGAGTAAATGGAGAAATTTACCCATTATATATTCTTGGTTCCTTTGTCAATAATTGGCCATATTTACATGAATATTTCTCAGCTCTCTTCCTATTCCATTGATCTAAGTGTCTGCTTTTATGCCAATACTATACTGTTTTGATTACTATAGCTTTGTAATATGGCTTGCAATCAGGAAGTGTGATGCCTCTAGCTTTGTTCTTCTTTTCCAAGATTGCTTTGGCTATCAGGGAATCTTTTTAGGTTCCATAAAAATATTAGTATTGTTTATTCTATTTTTGTGAAAACTGCCACTGACATTTTGCTAGGGATTGCATTGAATCTGTAGATCACTTTAGACAGAACGGACACTTAAACAATATTAATTCTTCTGATCCATGAACATGGGATACCTTTTCATTTATTTGTGTCCTCTCCAATTTATTTTACTAATATTTTACAGATTTTAGTATACAAATTTTTCACCTTCTTAAATACATTCCTTAGTATTTTAGTCTTTTTATGCTATAGTAAATGGGATTGTTTTCTTAATTGATATCCTTCTCATAGTTCACTGTTAAATGGATGCTGTTTTGAGCCACTAAGTTGTGGGTTTATTTGTTACCAAACACAAGCTAACTGACACAAGGGAAAAGTTATGAGGGGAAAAAAGTTATGAAACTTAGAATTTTCTTCCCAATTTCCACTTCATTAGTTGTTTAATGTGACTCCTCATATGCACTTTTAATTTAGCATGTAGAACAGCAGTGCCAGCCTCATTTCACTGAAATTATCTCATTCTGAAGTTAAGCCCCAGGGTAATGATTTTAAAATGGCTACTAGAATCCTGGAAGATATCCAGAGTGAAGCTCCCAAGATGTTTGGCCAGAACTAAATCAGTCCCCCAACAAGCAGTGCAATA
This sequence comes from Panthera onca, assembly GCF_046562875.1. Lineage (NCBI taxonomy): Eukaryota > Metazoa > Chordata > Mammalia > Carnivora > Felidae > Panthera > Panthera onca. The sequence goes on from NC_138339.1 coordinate 15,856,865, forward strand.
AAGTAAGCACAGCTGGTGTCTCTTCGTGTTGCCCTGCAACAAAGAACACAGCTGCAAATGGAAATAGGCCTGGGAGTTAGAGATTGTAGAGGAACAAAGACATGAAAAAGATTAGGATGTTTTAGTACATCTCCAAGGACATGGCCTTGTGGAGTTTAAGGGTCATGCAGTAAATTTCATATCTTTTCTCTATGTGCCAAACTAAGAATCAGTGCTCCATTGAGGTTAAGGTTTATAAATTACATACTTATAATCTGAATAAAATATGAAACATTGTGTTCTATCTTCCAGAAATTAAAATGTATTATTTCTATAATGTGTTACAATATATTACATATTATTAGGTGATTTTTACTTATAGGTATCTTTTCATCAGTACACAGAAGAATGTAGAGGGAAAGATTTATACAATTTTTGTGGGAAAAAAAAAGATGTGAAATTTACTTTCAGGAAAATTGCGTTGTGATATAGTATGGTTTTCCTTGAAAATTTTCTACATAGAGAGTAATTACTTTTGAAAATTTAGAGTGACTGCAAAACAATCAAAATTTGTACTAAAACCTACTTCTCAGTGAAAGGAAAATTATAATTGCATAAATTTGGGTATGTATCTATAAAAATAGAAAAGATGAAATTATTGTTTTCAATTATTATTTTAAAATTATAGTTTTAATTATTTCTTTAAAGAGATTTATCAAGTTATATAATCAAAACACCTTTACCAGCTTTTTAATAACAATATGCTATTTTAGCCTCACTAAATGTCTTAAGACCCTTATCGTGGCCTTTCTGAGAATGGCAATGATGTTTCCAAGCACAATCCTATTTATCCTACTTCCATTTCTAAAATGCACACACTGCTGATTCCAAAGGCAGGTATAATTTCATCTCATAGTGAGTGTCCTTTTTGCGCCACAACAATCAGTATTAACTTTTTGATTTCATCCTCTTAGGTCTCAGTTCTGAAGAATGTAGGCATTTAATAAAGTTACAGAAAATCTAAATTAAAGAAATGCTTCTTTAAAGTTGTTTAAAGGACAAAGAAGACAATTATTCTATAGAATAATTGCTAGAAGGTAGTAAAATAATCATCACTGGCATGATAATGTGCAGCACATTAGAGAAAAAAGTGAAGTAATTGTTCATTTACATTGATAAAGTGCGTGCGAGTGTCTTCATGGGCCCGTTTGAGTTACATTTTACCCTCTAGAATATTTTGTTATTCTGTCCACCCGTGTTCACTTTGTTCACTTTGTCACATTTTTCGGTAAGTAAAAAAAAAAAAAAAAAATTGCAATATGATAGCCAGTAGCTTACAAGGAATTCATCACAACGCAAATGGTCCTTTTCTAAATCAATGCTGTAACACAACAAGTAGATTTTCTTTTAAAAATGACAGTCATAATGACTCTCAAGGAGCCACACTGTTATACTTCTTTTCTATAAGCACAAACGACCTAACTTTATTCAGTGGTATACCTCATTATTTTCACAATATAGTGCATTTGAATATGGCAATTAATATTAAACATGAAAATTGCTGGGGCTCCAGGGTGGCTCAGTCTGTTAAGCCTCTGACTCTTGATTTCGGCTCAGGTCCTGATCTCAGGGTTCGTGAGTTTGAGCCCCTCATCAGGCTCTCTGCTGTCAGCACAGAGCCTGCTTGGGATTTTCTCTCCTTCTCTCTGCCCCTCCCTGGCTTGTGTGTGTTTTGGGTTTTTTTTTTTTTTGTTTTTTTTTTTTCTCTCTCGCTCTCTCCTTCTCTCTCTCTCTCTCAAAATAAATAAACATTTAAGGAAAAAAACATGAAAATTGTTGACCTAAGCAGATAGAATCATTTTTGGTCATAAAATATATGATCTGAACATTGTAACCATATGAGATTCTCTTTGGAAGTGACTATAAATTTAACAAATATCATATTCTCCAATTCATGTTTCTATTTTGAAATGCTTTAAAAAAGTACCCCCCCAGAGGGGGGATTTGAGAGCATTTGGCAATGTCTAAAGACACTGTGATATGGTGGTAACAGAAGGGAGGGTACTAAGCATATAAAGTTTGGAAGCCAGGGATGCCACTGAATATCCTATAATACACAGAACAGCAAAGAATCATCCAGTCTCATACATCAATTAGTGGCAAGGTTGAAAAACTCTGATGTAGAGAGAGGTGATTCCCTATGTAATAGCTGAAACTCAACGATATAAACCAAAGAGGTAAAGAAAAACATTACATTGAAAAACATGCAGTGACAACCACTCTAGTTTGTTTTATATATTTCTTTATGAAACCACTCAGAATGCCGCAGACTTTGTCTGCTGATTATTACCCACTGACAAGAATCATACAACCACATTGTGCTTTGCTCAGTGGTCACATAGCACACAGCATAGTCAGAGGGCTCCCTGATCATCCCTTAGTACTATAGATGTACAAGAAACAGTAATCTGATAAATACTTGCACACTCAGGACATCTCGTGTGCTGCCTTCTCTGTATTCTCATAGCATAGTCTGCTGCGCTGTGAAAGGAATTCATCATTTGTACGACAATCCTGTTAATTTCCCCCTTAACAACATACACACACACTCACGCCCGTGCACATACAACCCTAAGTAGACCACAAACCCATAGGGAAGATAAGAGTAAAGAGTATTTTTCATTATTGTGTCTTCTATGTGTAATGCCCTTTTAATTTTTCCCTTGTCTATTTACAAACCCATGCACACTATGTTAAATTATTTGAGGACGTCTTCTCTAAGTTTGCAAGCTGGACTTTCCACTTTATGGTTCCCTTATATTTTTGCTAATCACACACTATGTTTAAATTTTCCGTTTATATGTCTGTAGCCTGTTCAAATTTAAGGACATGTTTCTCCTTCTTTCCTTCCTTCCTTCCTTCCTTCCTTCCATTTTTTTAACATTTTATTACTAGCCACTATCAGTTCTTAGCACATAAAATGCCTTTATTTCCTCTCTCTCTCTCTCTCAAGAATTAAAGAGATACAAAACAGATTTTTTTTTCTTATGACAGGATGATCCACAAATTAAGTAATGAGTATATGATAAAAACAATGATTTTATCAGGCACCATAAATGTTTTTTAAACATAAATGTTTTTATCACAAGCCTGCATTTCAGTTTTTATTATCACTCTATAAATAACATCTATATGTATATGTAGTTTCTAATAAAGAAGAATGCATTACTCTCACAGCAAATAAAGCCCACAACCCGTTTTTAGAAGTAATCACCCTTACCACTATGTGGGTTTCTTTCAGATATGCCCTATGTGCCCATATACTGCACAACACATCCTTATTTTCTAGAATAAACTGTAGCTTATTCCACATGCCTTTCTGAAAACTTTTTTTCTCACTAAAACAATATAGATCTTCAGCATGTATATACATGCAAATTCATTCATTTTAAGGCTACATAAGAAATCTGTATATGTTTGAAGAGTCATTGATTTGAAAACTTCCTTATTAGTGGACCTTAAGTGTATTATTATGAATAATACCATAATGGGCATCCTTTCACATATATCTTTGTATAACCATCTGAACACATCCATAAAATAGTTCTCTATAATAGAGATTGTCCAACAAACGGATATGTTATCCTTAAAATGTTGAAAGATATTGTTAAATTGCCATCCAAAACAAAACAACAGAAAACAAACTATGGGAATTCACCTTTCTGCTAACCGTCCTGCAACTTTAACAACTTTGTGAATTATCAGGCTTGCATACTTTGGTAGGTGAACACTGGTTTCTCCTCCTCCTTTGTGGTTTCTTAAATTACTAGTGAAATTTGAGTTTTTTCTGTGGATAATTAACACGTGTTTCTTTTTCTTGTGACTCTCCTGCTAATGGGATTTCCCCATTTTCTTATTTGGTTCTAATGAATTTTTGTTATTAAAAAAAATATTCTTATGTAATACAAAATAGTCCTCTGTCCGCCATGAAGGTTTTTAAGTATTTGAGTTCATTTTTCTTTTGATTCAGATTAGTTTTATTATTTGATGGCTATGTTTTCAAATGCTTATTCATTTAAATTCATGTCTTCTTGATTATTGGTTATTGCATTCTTATCTTACGTTGAAAAGTCCTTCGTCTACTTCTTTATTTTATTTTATTTTTTTTTAGTTCTTGTGTTTTCATTAGCAGATTCAAAGTTTTAGGTTTTTTAGAGTTTAATCATTGATTTATTTCCCATTTACCTTGTCCTCAAGTGTGGAGAAAATCACACTATTTCAATTGTGTCAGCATCACGAGTACATCTGGTCCTCCACCTGAGCCCCACTCTTTAGCTCAGTTAATGGGGTTACTTTCCATTTCTTGACACTTTCATTTGCTTCACTCTCCAGCCATCTGTGTCACAAAGATTTTTCAACTTTTGGCACACATATCTACCTGGAAACTGTCCGTTGTCTTTATTCACACTATATGTATCTAATGTACATATTTTGGAGGTGTTAGGGAATTTTTTTTCAAAAGCATATTCTCGTTGGACTCCCTAAAGATTAGATTACTAGCATAAATAAATGTCTATTCCCTTACTCAGGCAATTTAGGATGAATTTTCTTCCTTATGGTATGTAGCCATCCCTGAACCCAATCCTTTAAACAAAAACAAAATAACATCAAATCTATCCCCATATGGCAAGAAGGAGACCCCCACCCCTGGCTCAAAAAGCTGTACAGATTCTGGAACATCCACTATTTTTCTTATAATTATTCCATAAATAGCTTAAACCAGGTTTTAAATTTGTAACTATATTAAAAAATTGGGAACTTAAGAGCTGAACCTCTGTCTGGCTTAGAAATCTTTTCTAGGTTCACTTCTTACTAACCATGTGATCTTGGGCAAATTATTTAATTCTATGTATCAATTTCATCCTCTGTAAAAGGAGAACCACAATGTCGCCCTTGTCCATGATGATACAAGCATGAAATTATTACACATGGCATGCAATGCCTGACGTATAGTAAGTGCTCAATAAATACTCCTTGATGCTGTTTCAGTGATCATTACCACAACTGCTTTGACGACTTGTAGTCTCCAGTCCTGGCGAAGCTAACTGGTTGTTTTGGGCTGATCGATTTTAGATTTTCTGCAGAACTCACAGTCAACATTCAAAATATCCAATTTCCTCTTCGCCCCTGATCAAAACTTCTATGGATTCAACTGAGTCTACACTTGATGGCAACTAAGATTTAAGTGTCTGACATCAACTGTTAGCTACATCAGAGGCAAAAAGGAAAAAATCCTTTAAGGGTTGTTTTACGTTTTAAGATAAATAAGCTTTGTAAATGCTTATGACTATCTAAAAAATTTTATTGAATAATGTAGCTATTATTTACATTTTTAATGCTGTTATAATTGGGTCATAAACTGCAATCTCTTTTTATATTTCCTTTTTTTTTCAATATATGAAGTTTATTGTCAAATTGGTTTCCATACAGCACCCAGTGCTCATTCCAAAAGGTGCCCTCCTCAATACCCATCACCCACCCTGCCCTCCCTCCCACCCCCCCAAAAACCGCAATCTTAAAAGACATGTAGTAAAATATCTCAAACATTACGGTGTCTATTTTTATTTATGCAAACTGTCACCTTGAGTATGTTGATATCTCTGCAGCAATATAAATAAAGAATTTACATGACTAAAAAACCCTGTCAATTAAGCAAGAATTGCCGATGTCTCCCCATTAATGATGTTTTCTTGATACCTAAGCATTACCTCTACTTTAGCATTCAGAAATCAATTTTAATAAATAACACACCATCTAGACCCAATATCCTTTAATATTTTAGGCCACGTGTAAATATTAAGATGTTTCGAAATTTCTTCGGATTTCTCCACGCACACACACACCCACACACAAAGTTAAAAACTGGTTTTCAAAAGATGATCATTTGGATTCTCAAAACTATATTAACTGCTAAAGTGAATAATGCTTTTTCTTACCCATATCTGACATTTCAGGCACAGTAACGATGTATGGTCCATCTGTGAACTTTGGAGCATTGTCATTGATGTCTTGTACTTTGATTATGAACTCGGACTCGGGCTCAAGAGGCTTGTTTGTTCGTCGGTCGATAGCCTGGGCGTGAAGCACATAGTGGGTCTTCTGCTCTCTGTCTAGGCTTTTCGTTGAGTGGATGTCACCGGTGGTGTCATCGATGATAAATATAGTTCCGGCACCTTCTCCAGTAAGGATGTACTTGACAGACCCATCGCCTTTGTCAGAATTGGAGTGCAACTGTCACATAAAAATGAAATACTTTAGTGTGAAATTATATTCCAGCTTCACGTCGTGTTATCTGAAAATTATCCATAATTTTGAACTTAGTTTGGTTATAACTTTTCTTACCTTCACAGTCTACCATATGGTGCTATAATCATTTCCTTTTCTGCAGTTTTTCTCTAATTGGTATTGATATAGATATCTTTTATCATGATCTATCTAAGAAATCCAATAATTTAAGAGAAATTAATAAGCAATAGTCATTAAATAAAAAACAATAACCCTTGATGCCATCTAGTAAATCACCACTGCATTAACTACACAGAATGGAATTGGATAAAGAAATTACCAGGAAATCACTGTTGCCCGCAATACTTCCAGGAATAATGACTTTTTATATTAATTGTTTGGCATTTTATTTCAAACTTAAAATTTAAAAAAAAGAAAAAAGAATATATGGCAGGATGAGATTCAAATTATTAAAAACTTCCACAAAAGAGGCACTTATTTGTTATAGAGAAATTAATATTATAATGTGAAAAAATAAAAAAATATATATATTCCAGATTAATTGTTCAGATTTAGAATGAAAGAAAACACAGAATAATTTTTTTTTATTATTATTATTATAAAACTTTAACTCAAAATTTAAATAGGAGTGCTTGATTTAATCAATACATGGTCCTAATTTGTAACTAATAGAAATACACTAATGAATTCTCATTTATTAAAATAAAAGTGGAATATTATACTAATAGATATTACAAAAGGAACATTTCACTAGAGAAGAAGTATTTAATAAGAAAGGTAAATACATATTAAGATAATTATAAACCATTTTTTTGTCATTTAAGCATCAGGATATGCTTTTAACCTGCATGTGATTCATACTTCTTAATCTATTGTAACTTCTGCCATCTTTGCATAAGTGCCATTGTTATATTTCTAGCTAGAAATAACCACAATTTTTCTTAAATCTCACACATCTATTTGAAGAATTGTTTCTCTTGAGAGATCTGAAGTTATCCTTCATATGACATCTTTCTGGTAACCTAACCTCAACTACTCACCTTTTGCTCAATTGTGACACTTGGAAACATTGAAAAAATATAACCTTGTTCGCCTAAGTTTTGGATTTCTTACCATAATAAAGAGAAAGTTTTCAAGGATTATTTTAAAGTCTCTGAACCCTTAGAAGACATTTTCAAAAAGAGAAAATATAGAAAAATATAATAAACTATGACAAAAGGACTATTCCATGGTAAAATGAAGGCAACTGAATATAAATTGTAGCATATCCCAAATAATCTTATATCTTTCTTGAAAACACATAAGGCGTAAACAGGGACAAATTCTGATGGGAATCACCTAGCAAGATTCCATAAATCATTATCTTTTCAAAACTGATTTTTTGGAGCTTTTATAAAGATGAATAAAAATGCATTAGCAATGTATGAAAAACACAGCTTTCAAAGATTCACACTTCATTAGTAAATTAACAACTAAAAGAAGAATGCAGCATGAGTTGTGTGGAGACAATTGCATGCATGGATGGAAATGTATTTAGTCATTTCTTTTGGTTTCTTGCCATATCTTTTTAGCATCTAGAAGAAAATTTTATCATTTCTGAAGCAGATACACCTGCAAAATATCAACAGAGTGGCCTGTTTCAGTCTCCAACTTTGCTTTAATCCGTGACCCAAACAGAGCAACAAATTCATTTAAACAAATGGTTTTAACACCTTTTCTCAAAATCTCTTGTTATGAAGTGAAACATTAGACAGTCTTATTAGCTATTGTTATACTATACATTAATTATAAGTCTATATAATGAAATTAAAACCCTTTTGGGGAAATGTCTTGTAGTTCTACCATCTAATTTCAGAAAGACAGCGATGGTGATGATTGACTTTTATCATCAGGATATATTTTTATATTCTTCTATGTTCTTAGGTTATTTTGATATTATTTCATTTTGTGTTAAAAGTTTGTATTACAAAAGTTGGTCATATTTATTTTTTTTCTTTTTTTTTTTTTTTTTTTTAAATTTTTTTTTTTTTTTTTTTTTTCAACATTTATTTATTTTTGGGACAGAGAGAGACAGAGCATGAACGGGGGAGGGACAGAGAGAGAGGGAGACACAGAATCGGAAACAGGCTCCAGGCTCTGAGCCATCAGCCCAGAGCCTGACGCGGGGCTCGAACTCACGGACCGTGAGATCGTGACCTGGCTGAAGTCGGACGCTTAACCGACTGCGCCACCCAGGCGCCCCAAAAGTTGGTCATATTTAAAGAATGGCCTTATATATGTAGACTTGCAATGAAAGTATATAAAAGAAACAGTAAAGTTGTCAACTTAAAGCACTATGAAAAATATAACACACTCTATGCTTTATGTAGGTTGTGGTAAGCAATTCAGGTAAGAGAGAAAATGTCAGTAATTTTATGTCTTTAGATTTTAAGACTTGAATCTGGTTCCACATAAAGTGTTTATATTTAACAAACAACTTAGCCTAAATATTTCAGAAATTATGTCTGACTTGAAAATAGACGTGCAATAAAATCAGTGAATGGTAATTTAGCAGTATTTATAATATTTGATAACATAGTAGAAGTTACATTAAAATGTTGCAAACATGTATTTGAATTTTATAAGGTGTTGACAATGCTTATCTTGAGTGTTTCTTTTTTTTTTTTTTTTTTTTTTTTACTTATTTTTGGGACAGAGAGAGACAGAGCATGAACGGGGGAGGGGCAGAGAGAGAGGGAGACACAGAATGAGAAACAGGCTCCAGGCTCCGAGCCATCAGCCCAGAGCCTGACGCGGGGCTCGAACTCACGGACCGCGAGATCGTGACCTGGCTGAAGTCGGACGCTTAACCGACTGCGCCACCCAGGCGCCCCTTGAGTGTTTCAATAATGCAGATAATCATTTCAATAATGGAGTATTTAAATATCTCAGCGGGCCTAGCTGACTCTTGGAATGACTAGTTTTTATGTTAACACTGATGGGAAGCTACTACAATAGCATTTAGGCAAATTAATAGCTCATATGATTAGGATGATCAACATTTGTGAAACAACAAAGTAACCCACTCTCAGGATGACCCCTCATCTATCGTACACCCATTTCCAAATGTTCAGTTTGGTCTGGAATACATCCTTTGTAACAGAGATGGAGCCTTAGAGAAAAACCAGCTATAGAGAAAAATCAGCTTAATAAGTGAGCTTTAATATCTGGAAGAGCATGTTTTATATTCGTTTTTTTTAAGGCAACAGATGATGCATCAGTGAGTGAATGAATGAATGAAATGGCTGAGCAGGAATGGTGGTAGTAGTGGGGGTAATCTTAAAATAGGGACAGGAAGCTCTTTGATGCAGACAATCAAGTAATATGGATAACCAAGAGAGAAATGTGTTGTCTCTGAGTGTGGGCAACAATAAAACATCAAAGGAAAGAAGCGGAAGTAGGGCACATGCAGTAGAAATACTCTGGATATAGACACGGAGCTGACTTAGCAACAGCAAAATATGATGTTGTAAGATGAGCTAGCTCTTATGCTATTTAAGAGAGATTTTCATCATATTGTACATTGACATGTAAAAATATTTGGGAGACAAAGTTGATGTTAGTCATCAGTATTGAACTCTTTTTGGCAGACAGTTTGGAAATAACAGAGAGAAAACAGTGGCAGGGTTTTATAACACACAGTGGTAGCAGTATACTTTCCGAGTCATGAGATTTTGCAAAGTGAGTGATATTTTTTATGCTGAAGGACAGATGTTACAATATTGTCCTAAAGCAAGAAGGAACAATGCTCGCGTATGTGATCACATAATAAAGTAGGGTTAATGAACTACTCTTTAGAAAACAGAAAAGGGGAGGAGAATGAAGAAAGAAAATGAAACCACCCAAGTAAAGCAAAATGACCACTTCTCTGGCATGATTTTAATAAATTGTCTCTTTCTTATGTTAAGTAGTAACCTATGGCACTTGGAAAGCTAATATGACTCACATGAGTTCCCCCTGGAAAACTATTTATTCACCCTGGACCACATTCGGATCAGGACCTAAAAATTTATAGCTTTCACTCCAACTACAGAGTTCTTCACTAAGATAATATTCTATCCCTTAGGGAAGAATAACTTCAAAAGGTTAAGAAGATGATGGCAGAGCAATTAATTTCAAAAGTTGCTTTTAGTGAAAACTTCAAGCCATGTTAAAAAGATAGGTCACTGACTTAAAACGATAATATTTTGAACTACATATTTTATATATATATTTTTTGAGTAGGAAACTTATTTTTACAGCATTCCAGGGGAAGCCAGCAGTAAACATTGTATAGTAATCCCACTATGATTATTTTTCCAACACATAAAATGATGCAATATAAGGATCACATGAAATACATATTATTAAAATTTATTATGCACCCTTTATTCCACAACGTGTTATATTTCAAACAATAAGTAGATGAAACAAAATTCAATTGAACTGTTAATAAGTAATTGACGTAAAGGGGAAAAAACATTTCAAATCATAGTAGTCTCTTGGTAACTAACATATCTATCTTGTGCAAGAAAAATACAGAACCATCAGTTTTAATTATGCATCAATTAATATGCAACAAAGTTGCATGAGAAATAGTGATGAAGTACTCTGTTCAACCACATACCTAATGTCAATTAATTAAAAGGTTAAGAAATTAGGTGAGAGTAAGGAAATAGGTGTGGTTGTTGAACCAGAAACATCAGAGCTCTTTGCCAACATGCAAAAGCCTCCTGTTGAATTTCAGTTTTTCACTTTTAACTTCTTAATCAGTATTCTCAGAGAAGGAAGCTAATGAACGAGGAGGAAGAGGGAAAAGAACAGGAGGCAGCACGTGTTTATTATATCCCCTGAACCCCAGATTAAGGGTATTAACGTACAAGATAAAAAAAAAAAAAAAAAAAAAACCTATATCTCTGAAGTCTGAGTGGTATAATTCCATATCCTTCAGATATCCTCTAGAGAGCCCCATCTGGGTGTGCCAAATATTGGGGCACTGCAGGAGGTAAGTCAGTGGTTGAGAATTTCACTTTTAAGTGTTGGAAACCCTCAAAAACGACCAATCGATTAAAGTTGGAATGAGATATATAAGGCACAGGAGGACCTATTCTCTGATATCAGAGTTAATCTCTGTTCTTTCATCTGCCAATTAGGGTCTAGCTGAGAAAGAGATGGCCCTGGAAGCTGGTTTTAAAGAAAAAAAAAAATCTCAGAGTGTACTAACATTAGTACAATTCCGGCCCCAAATACTGGTCCAAACCACTATCCACATATTCACAGGGGTTGTCACTTCATCCCCATTAAAACTCTGTCATTACTGTTCATTTTAGCCCTTTGTTCAAATCAGAAAGCAGTAGATGCATAGAGACAGGGGAGGGAAGGAAAATTGAAATGGAAATGGCTTCAAACATTTAGAAAATGTATCTGACAATAAAATGTAAGCTTATAATTTAATCTAGCAATCACTATTAGAAGCGTATATCCAACAAATGTTTTTGGAGCATCTGCTATGTTCCAGTCCTGGTACTCAGTAGTTAAATACATCACTAACGTGGAGATTCATACCCTGGGAAAGCTTACTTTAATACCAGTGGGAAGAAATACACAGTAAGCAGAAAACATTATATATATATTATATATATTATATATATAATATATATATAATATATATATCACTTTCTAACACTTTCTAGAAAGTGTCACTTTCTAACACTATATATATAATATATATATTATATATAATAAATTAATATAATATAATATATATATTATATATAGTGTTATATATATGATATATATAACACTATATATAATATATATAATATATATATAACATAATATATATATAGTGTTAGAAAGTTACAAGATCCCCACTTAAAAAGGAGAGAGAGAAAGAAATACCAGAGGTGATCGGGAAGGTGTAGAGAGATTGCAATATTAAATAAGGGAGTATGTTAGGCAGGACATTGGCCCCTCAAAGATGTCTATGTCTTTATTCTAGAAGCCTGTGAATATGTTACTTTACATGGTAAGAAGAACTTCACATATGTGATTGAGGTCAAGGTCCTTAAGACAGGGAGATTACCTTGGTCTCTCTAGCTGGGACAATTCTGATCACATGAGTCCTTACAAGGGAAGACCTGATCCCAGCTGGTTGAGAGAGAGAGAGAAAATGGAAGTGTGAGAAGGAGTGAGCACCTCATTGCTGGTTCTAAAATGTAAAAATCATCATGCAAGACCTAAGAGAGGCCTCTTGAAGCTGGGAAAAGCAAGGAATGGACTGTTCCCTAGAGGAAATGAAGCTCTCCTCACACCCTGATTTTAGACCAGTGAGAACTATGTTGAACTTCTGACCTATAAAACTGGTGGAAAATAAATTTGTGTTGTTTTAAGGCACTGATTTTGCAGTAATTTGTGATAGCAACAATAAAGTCTAATAAAGGAATCAGAGAAGGCATATTAAAAAGATGACATTTTAATAAATTTTTGAAGGAGGTAAGGTAAGTGAGCCAAGTTCGTATTATAGGAAAAAGCATTATAGTCAGGGAAAACAGAAAAAGCAAGAGGGTCAAGTTAGGAACATGAATAGCAATTCCAGAAAGAGTGAGGAAGCCAGTGTCACCAGAGTTGCATGGACAGAGGAGAGTTGCAGAAGACATCAGAGAAATACAGTAGTCTCCCCTTCTCTGTGGCTTCCCTTTCCCTGGTTTGAGTTGCCCACTGTCAGTTGTGGTCCAGAAGCAGATGGTCCTCCTTCTGATGTATCATCACTAGACCAAGAGTAGCCTAATGATGCATCACAACGGCCACGTCGTTCACCTCAGTTCATCTCCTCACGCAGTCATTTCATCCTCCCACATCACAATAAGAAGTGTGAGTAGAGTACAAGATATTTTTTTGAGAGACCATATCCACATTCACGCAACTTGTATTACAGCATATTTGTTATTATTGTTCTATTAGTTATTGTGATTAATCCCTTGTGCCTAATTTATAAGCTTTATTACAGGTACGTATGTATAAAAAATCACATAGTATATATAGGGTTCGGTACTCTCCGAGATATCTACTGGGGGTATTGGAACGTATCCTCTATGGATGTAGGGGTACTATAACTGGAAGGAAGATCATGGAGGACCACTGCACAAGAAAAAAGAGAAACTGGATAGTGTTGAGGAGCATCATAAGTGATTTACATCTCAAAAGGATCACGTCCATTTCATTACTGAGAACAGAAAGTAGAGGAACAAAAATGAAAGCAGGGAGAACTGATAGACTTCTGCTTTGGTAACACGCTGACTGAGGATGACAGCACGGACCAGGCGCTGGTGAAAGTGACAAGAAATGGAGTATTCGTGAATATATTTTGGGACAAATGCAACACCAAATGCAAAAACAAGCCAGAGGATCTATATCACAATAAAAGGCCTTTGCATAGCAAATAAAACCATCAACAAAATGGAAAGGCAACCTAGGGAATAGGACAAAATCTTTGCAAATTATATGTCTGATAAGGTGTTAATATCCAAAACATATCAAAAATTCACACAACCAATAACAAAACCAAATCTGTCAGACATTTTTATCCAGAGAAGATATATAAATGGCTAACAGTACATGAAAAGGTGTTCAACATCATTAACCGTCAGGGAAATGCAAAGCAAAACCACCCTGAGATATCACCTCACACCTGTTAGAATGGATATTATTAAAAACAAGAAAGAGGTAACAGTTATTGGGGAGGATGTGGAGGAAAGAGAACCCTTGTGCATTCTTGGTGGGAATGAAAATCGGTGCAGCCACTATGGAAAACAGTATGAAGTTTCCTCAAAAACGTGAAAAAATACAACTACTAAAAGATCTAGCAATTTCAGGGTATATAATCCAAGGGAAATGAAATCATTATCTCAAAGATCTATCTTCAGCTCCATGTTCATTGCTGAATTACTCCCAATAGCCAGGAAATGAAAACAAATTGAGTGTCCATTAACAGATGAATGGATAAAGGAAATACATATACACCCACTGCACTTCCCCCACCCCTACAAGAATAGTATTCGGCCATGAGAAAGAAGGACATTCCACTATTTGCAATAACACAGATGGATACTGAGGGCATTATATTCAGTGAAATAAGTCAGGCAGAGAAAGACAAATATTGTATGATGTCACTTTTTTTTCTGGAATTTTGAAAAGTCAAACTCTTAGAACACAGAGTAGAATGAATGGTATTCCCAGGACCGAGGAGTGCAGAAGAAGGGAAGGTGATGGTCAGAGTACAAACTCCCAGGTATGAGTAAGTTCTGGGGATCTAATGCACAGCAGAACGATTATAGTTAACAATGCTGTATTGTGTATGAGAAAGATGCTAGGAGAGCAGACCTTCAATGTTCTCACCACAGAAAAGACATGGTAGGGGCACCTGGGTGGCTCAGTCGGGTAAGTATCTGACTTCCGCTCAGTTCATGATCTCGCGGTTAGTGAGTTCGAGCCCCGTGTCAGGCTTCGTGCTCACAGCTCAGAGCCTGGAGCCTGCTTTGGAGTCTGTCTCCCTCTCTCTCTGCCCTTCCACCATTCACACTCTGTCTCTCTCTCAAAATAAATAAACGTTAAATGTTTTTTTTTTAAAAAAGACATGGTAATTATGTGACATGGTTTTAACTAATGCTATAATGCTAAACATTTTGCAATATATGTGTATCAAATCAACACATTGTATACTTAACCTTATACAATACTATATGTCAATTCTATCCCAGTGATGCTGGACACACATTTTAAAAAGAAAGAGCACACAAAGTTTCCCTAAAGGAGTAGTATAGGATTTATGAAAAAGGAGAATTCAAGCACAGATATTAGGTGCTTGGCTATAGTTATGAAGAGTTCAGAATTTAATCAAATGGGATGTGGACGGATACAGGTACACGAAATAGAAAGGGGAAGGTCAGGAATTGAATTTTGACATGCTAATCTTGGTATTTCTATTGGCGATCTCAGTAGAGATGTAGAGGCCATTTTTTATATGCAGTCTCTAGTTCAAAGACAAATATGGTTGGCTTATAAATTTGGGAGACAGCCAGCACAAAGGTGGTATTTAGAGCTATGAAACAGGATGAGATTACCAATGAAATAAACATAGGTGTAAAGGGAAGAACTGAGGACTGAAACCTGTAGTGCTTCAAAATTAAAAAGCCAGAGGGGGACATCTGGGTGGCTCAGTCCTACCTCGGCTCAGGTCATGATCTCGTGGTTCTTGAGTTCAAGCCCCACATCCGGCTCGCTGCTGTCAGTGCAGAGCCTGCTTCTTGATCCTCTGTCCCCCCTCTCTCTGCCCCTCCCCCACTTGCACTCTCTCAAAAATAAATAAAACATTAAAAAAAAAAAAAGCCAGAGGGACGAGAAAGATAAAGAGCCCCTAGTCAGGTAGAAGGAAAACCAAGCACACCAGTGTCTTGTTTTAACAAGAGAAATTAAAACATCTGTGGATAAGGGTATTTTATATAGGAATAATAATGATTATTTCAGAGGCAAAAAAAAAAAAAATCTAAAAGTCCATCTGGAGGGGGATTATTTTATAAATAATGAATTACCATTAAAATAATAATATGAATATGCTAGCTCTGAAGAACTATCTATAATTTGTTGTGGATGGGAAAGCCATGCTGTGTAATAATATAGAAGCTGAGATCTTACTTAAAGTATAAATAACAAAAATTACATGTACAGTATATTCATATTTATTAACATGGATGTATGGAGTAGGATACATTATAATCTAAGCCACTGAGGCTTGAGGGAGGGCAGAAAAAAGCATACACCGCAGTGAGCCAGTCAATTTCCTTTTATGTCTTTCAGTTTAACTGACTGAATAAATATCTATTACTTTTTAAGTATATATATCCCCGTTGTTACTGAAGAACACTTCTGGGTTTTATCTGGGCCAATAATGGAGAAAAGACACAATATGTGGCAACCCATTCTCAAAGCCACAAGAATCTTTAGAAAATTTCAGGCAGCATCTCATTTCCATGCATAGGGTCTAACCTTTGCTTGATTCTCACTCTGAGATGTTTACGAATTTATCTATCTATCTGCCTGCCTATCTATCTATCTATCTATCTATCTATCTATCTATCTATCTATCTTATTTGCCATGCCTCAGGTTGCTACATTCTATCTTGAATGTAGGTACAACTCCCAGGCTATTGCATTAAGTTGCCCAGGCACTGGTAGGTGATGCTTCCTGGAATGGTTGTCTTGTTTTCCTGAAGTGTGTCTTGAAATTTTTTGATATCCCTGCCTACCTCCTGTGTCCCTCATGTAAGCCCCCTACATCTCTATTCAGTTATTCTTTTGGTCTCTATCAACATGGTCCATGTGTTTATTTCTAGGCTTAAAACCAAGGCACTGTAACAGGATGGAAGAAAAAACTGCATCCCTACTATGTATCAAACAATGTGTTGATATAAATCAGACAGGGTCCCTTGCCTTCAAGAAGTTTTTAGTGCAGTGAGCAAGAAAGAGCAACAGATCCAGAGTAGGGACAGTTCTGATAGAAGCATGAGGTGAAAGTAATTTTTCCTTGCTTGGAAGTTTTCCCAGAGGAAAGGACTCAAAGTCTCCATCTGTATTCCTGTTTTCCCATTTCTATCAAAGGATAAAAGTTGTACATTAAAAAAAATAATAATTCTCATCAAACATTTTCCTTATTCATCTGTTGTGGATTTAATCCTATCACATAATATAAATTGTTCTAAGGTTACCCAAAACCACCCAGTTATTAAACAACTTTTTTTTTTTTTTTTGAGGAGAAGGCTAATTTAAAAACATGATAAAGCTAACTCAACACAAGGGAGCAGAATGCAGAACTCTCAAATATTGGTTCCTAACTTTGGAAATTCAAGACATGGAAATACGGAAGCTTTTTTAATGGAGAGAAACTGTGGACTGAGACACAATAGGGCTACAGTCCAAAGTGTCTTGCTAAGTTTTTCTGTGACATAAGGGACTACTCAACCCTGAGCTGCATACATATAACTCTGCATGTTGAAATAGAAATTCTGTAGTCTGTTATTGTATACAATTCTCCTCTCAGTTAAGCTTTTCAGAATGGAATGCTATTGAAATGTTTGAATCATAAAGTCCAATTTACTCAGCTGTAGCTCGGACCTCATTCTTGACTTTCTCTCTTCTTCTCAGATTGAATAACCAGAGCTATAACCCTCTCAGACACTCGACATGGCCTTGTATGCACTAATGATGATTTTTATTTTTCCACTTCTCCTCACCGAAAACTTTCTAAATTCTTGTGAATCTGTTTCTTTAAAAATCCCCTCACCCCCACCCCTTCTCTCCAACAGTTACCAGAGTTCATCCAAGCTCTCCTACTTTCTGAGATTATTGCAGTTTCCCCTGAGTGGTCTCATTACCTCTCTTCCTGTTTCTGTTCCACGCACATTGCATTTACACTAGAGTCCGGTGTGTTATTTCTAAAATGTGATTTTATCCTTTCTTAAATAAAACACGAGAATGTACCACAGCCTTCAGATGGCAGACATCCTCACTGGGCGCTTGTCTACGTGTGTGATTTAATCTTCAGGCACTTCACTACTCACATCGAATTTTAGTCAAACTAACGTGGATAATCTGGCCTCTAATGTGCCTACTCTCCACACGTGATTTCCTCAAACTACATATTTTCTATTTACTTGACCAGAAGTAAGTCATTTCCTATCTTCTGTGAAGTTGTCCCTCAATTTTTCACCCAAATACGCTGCCTTTCCTTTGTGATGTAAAAGAATCCCTAGCTTACCTATCATTCAGCAGTTACCATTTTATGGTTCATTTCCAGTGAAATGCCCCACATCTCCCAATTCACTTGATTCTCATTGAGGACAGCAGCCACGTTTCACTCGCTCCTACGTCCCCAACACCCAACGCATCCTTTTTTTCAATAAATGTTATTAAAGAATGAAATAGGATGAGAGGAATTTTCATAAAGAATTCATGATACATTGAAAGATGTCAGGGACACCTGGGTGGCTCAGTTGGTTAAGTGTCCGACTTCACCTCAGGTCATGATTTCACAGTTTGTGAGTTTAAGCCCTGCGTTGGGCTCTGTGCTGACAGCTCAGAGTCTGGAGCCTGCTTTGGATTTTGTGTCTCCCTCTGTCTCTCTGCCCCTCCCCCACTCATGCTCTGTCTCTCTCTCTCAAAAACAAATAAACATTAAAAAAATTAAATGATATCAAATAAAAAATAAATATTTAAAAAGAGGTAAGACATTCAAATAATACAGGAGGAAACTTGGCTCAGAGACTGGCGGGGATGAGATCTAAAAGTGGTCAGTGAAGAGGTAAATATTTTAAAGACTATGAGTTAAAATTTTCAGTGTAAACATACAACTGATTATTTAAAGCAAAATTAACAGCATTGTAAGATGAGTTTTATTAGGTGATTTGACTAAAAGATATGACAGAGGGAGAAAAAAATGAAGTGGGAAGAAAGCACACTGTCTTACTGGAACTCCAATTGTGAAGGGGAATATTTGAATGGCAAAGTGGAAGTTGGAAAGTAGAAGTATCCAATGTGAGGTGGGCAGAGGGATCAGTGGCAAATGAGAAGTGCCACATGTGAAGTGGTCCAATATGGATTCCAAAACAGACTTTGCTATGCTATTTATGCGTATTGTTTAGGACTAGTGGCAAACACTACACATTAATAAAGTGATGAATAACTGAAAAAAAAAAAGTCTACAGAGAGTTTAAAAGAATTATTTTTAAAAATGTGAGTAAACTAAGATAAGGTAGGAAGAAACATTAACGTACAAAAAACCAGACAATCCAAGAACAAAAACAGTATGGATGTCTACCAGCCTTGTCAATAATTACATTAAATATAAATGTACTGGAGACTTCAGCAAAAAAAAAAGGTGGACTAAGGATTTCTAGAACTTTCTCCATAAAAGCACTGAGATTACTGGCAATTCTTAGAATTCTAAGAATCAACTTTTCAGATCTCTGGAAAGTAACCAAAGACTTGTACCATTCCAGGGAGAATGTAAGCAAGAAAAAAAGCTGAATCTTGGTGTGAACAGTAATCTCCATGCTATTTTAATGTGCCTTAATTCCATCTCCCTCCCTCCCCCAAAGTTATACAGTAGTCTTGAAAAGCAACATCCTAAAATGACAATTAAAAACTCAGGAAGAAAAGTCCAGGAAGAGATAGCTTCACTGGTGATTTGCATCCAACAGTGAAATAATTATCATCATTCCTTCTTAAACTTTTCCAAAAGACAGAATAAGAGATGTAGATTACAGTTCATTATATGAGGCCATCATAATACTGACACCAAAACCTGATGAAAATATCACAAAAGAGGAGGGCGCCTGGGTAGCTCAGACGGTTAAGCATTGGACTTTGGCTCAGTTCATGATCTCATGGTTAGTGAGTTTGAGCCCCGTTGGGGGGCTCTGTGCTGAGAGCTCAGAGCCTGGAGCCTGCTTCAGACTCTGTGACTCCCTCTCTCTCTGCCCCTCCCTTGCTCTCACTTTGTCTCTCTATCTCTCAAATATAAATAAACATTAAAACAATAAAAAATAAAAAATAATCTATGGACAAATTTACCTTATACGTACAACAATCCTCAACAAAACATCTGCAAATCAAATCCAGAAACATATATGTTTTGTATATTTAAAAATACACACATGATAAAGTATGATTTAGCCAAGAATGCAAGGTTGCAGAAAACATACCAGACTCAATCAATACGATACAATATAAGCATTGTAAAGAAAACTTACATGATTATCTCATAGAGTCAGAAAAAAAAAACATCTGGCAAAATCTAACATTATTTTATGATAGTCAACCAACTAGAAATAAAAGAGAATGTCCTCAACCTGATTAAGTGCATCTGTAATAGAACAGCAGTTAATACCATATTTAATGGTGAAAGAGTGAAGTTTTTCTCTGGGGATCATAAGCACTCCAAATATCCACTCTTGGCATTTCTATTCAACTGTGTACTGAAAGTTGTAGTGAGGGTAATTAGGTAAGGAAAAAAAAAAAAAAGATTTGGAAGAGAAGAAAACAAGCATCTCTATTTGTACATGGCATGGCTTTTTATATACAAAATACCAAGCAGTGTGCCAAAAATTAATAGTGCTAAAGAAAAGTTCAGCAAGGTTTCAGGATACAAGATGAATATAAAAATATAAATTTTACTTCTATAAACTAGCAGTAAAGAACCCGAAATTTAAGAAATTTAAAATAGTATCCAAAACAATGAAATGTTTAGGAATAAATTTAACAAAAGCAGAGCAAACTTATACACTCAAAACTATAAACTCTTCCTAAAAAGTAAACAACAAATGAAAGGCATTTCCTAAGTAAATTTCCTAAATCAAAAACACCACTGGTTCATTGGCTGAAAAATTAGAATATTAAAATTTCACTATTTAGTTATTGGAATATCTACCAAAATCCCACATTTTTTTTGTAGAAATTGACGAGCTATTCAAATATTAATATGGAAAAGGAAAGTAACCTAAATAGTGTAAAAAAAGTATTGAAAAAGAATGAGGTTGGAAGGCTAGCTATTATAGATATAAAAGCTTACTACAAAGCTATAGTGACCAAAACCATATGGTTCTGGGACAGAATAAATGTACAAATCAGTGGAATAGGAATGAGAGTTCAAAAATAAACCTATACCTTTAAGGTCAACTGATTTTCAATATATATTCCAGGACAATTTAACAGAAGAAGGATATTCTTTCAACACATTTTGAAAGGCAGGTGGGGAGGGGAAGTGCGGGGGAGACAGAGGATCCCAAGCAACCTCTGTGCTGTCAGCATAGAGCCTGGTGGGGCTCAGTCCCAGAACCATGAGATCATGACCTGAGCCGAAACCAAGAGTCAGGCACTTAATTGACTGAGCCACCCAGGTGCCCCTACAATAATGTGCTTTAAATGAAAATGCATAAGGCTGAAGGCTGAAAAATGATATACAAGCAAGCTATAAACTTGGAAAAGCAAGTTTATGAATATCAGACAAAGTATATACATCAATGCATAGTATATTACAAGAGTTAAAAGAGAGAATTTTGTGATTCATTTAGAGCATGAAAAATCCTAAATACACATAGACCTAATTATAGAACACAAAAATTCATGAATCAAAAATTGGAATAAGAGAAATATGGAAATACACAGTCAGAGGTGGTAAATTTAACACCTCACTATCAGTAACTGAGAAAATACACAAACTTGTAAAAAGAGAAACACTTGCGGTATCCATCAATCTGACCCAGCTGACTTCACAAACCACAAAGCCTGACAACTGCATATAACACATTCTTGTTAAGTACACAGGAAAAGTTCACCAAGAGAACATATACTTGATAATACAAGTCTCAATAAATTTAAAATGAACAAAAACTTACAGTGTATGATATTAATCCAGGGAAATAGGTACCTTTTAGAGAAATGCAGGGCATATTTTTTTTAAATGATATATTAGCAAATAGGATCCAGAATCATATAAAATGAATAGCATACCATGAGCAAGTGAGTCTACCATATTAATGAAAAGTTTTACATTCAAAAATCAAACAATAACCAAATTTAAATCACGTTTAAAAATCAAATCAAATTTAACCACGTTATGACAATTAAGAAAAATAATTACATGGTTATCTCAATAGATGCATAAGAGGTATTTAACAGAAGTCAGTGTACATTTATGATACAACATTCAGCACATTAGGGATAAAAGAAAAATAAAATTAAGGTATTAAGCAATATCATTTATGACGGCATCGAAAAGCCTAAAAAAATAGGAATAAATTTAAATAAAGATGTGTGAAGAACTCTTTACTGAAAATCACAAACCATTGCTTACAAAAATAAGAGAAGCAATCTCAAGAATTGGAAGTACCCATAAAATTAGCGTTTTCCCTAAAAGTGATCCATAGAGTATATGAAATTCCATCAATAGTAGAAATTAACAAGCAGATTCTAAAAATTATATGAAAATTGCCATTGACTTAAAATAAATAGCCAAAATAATTTTAGACAAAAAAGAGGGGCACCTGGGTGGCTCAGTAGGTTAAGCGCCCAAATTTGGCTCAGGTCATGATCTTGTGGTTTGTGGGTTTGAGCCTCACATCAGGCTCTGTGTGGACAGCTCAGAGCCTGGAGCCTGCTTTGGATTCTGTCTCTCTCTCTCTCTCTCTCTCTCTCTGCCTCTCCCCCACTCGCACTCTTACTCTCTGTCTCTCAAAAATAAATAAACATTAAAAATTTTTAAAAAGAGAAAAAAAGAGCATAATTGGCGTATTTGAACTATTTGATTTCAGGTCTAACAAGAAAACAACACTGGTGTTAATAGAGGCGAGCAGATTAAAGGGACAGAATAGACAACCCAAAAATAGACCCCGCACACAGATTAATGGCAACTTGAATTAACAAATGTTCTAATGTAGTTTGATAATTTAATTAAATGATGCGATGTAACAGGGACATTTCTTCAAAAATTTTGGAAGAGACTGATCTCCAAAATTTAACAGTGGGATACCAGCCAAGAAAACCACTCAGAGGTGCACATATCCTAACTTTTATAGAAAATATGGAAGAATAACACAGCCTACAGAGAAAATGAATCCAGAAGGTGGATTCATGAAAATTATTCCTACATCCTAAGAACTAATTAAGGAACCTCTAGTATTTGCTCAATTGGATTTCAAAGTCCCATGGCGCAGTGAATCCTTTGTGTCTCCAACCTCATCCTTTTTGAATAGTGTTTTGTTTTCTTTTGTTTTGTTGTTTTTAGCGCCTGTCCCATCATTATGTGTGTGGTGGGAAAATAAAATGTTTTATACTTGCACAGAACCACAGACCAAGAAGAACTTATTTAAAGATGTGAACGTAAGGACTTATACCCCAAAAGTCCTCATCTACAGCTGAACTTGGATGAGAGAATGAGATCCTGTATTTTGAATTAACCCATAATGGGATGATACTTGTGCAGACCTTGGGTGAAGATGAGTGTATTTGGTAGGAAGAATATGAATCACTGGGGTGTCAGAGAGCAGCCTGTAATGGACAGAGACTGGAATGACCCATAATGATTGCCGTCTCCAGCTATATAAACATGTATGTCATTTCCTCTCCTTATGTGTGTAGGACATAGTTAACTCTTAATTAGGTAAAAGTGATGGGTTGTCATGTTGAAAAATAGATTACTAAAAGGTACTTGCTTCTGTAACACTTGCCCACTCTTGTCATTTATAACTCTATTGCTCTCACTCTCTTTCTTGGTGCTTCTAGAGAGGCAAGCTGTCTGCAAGGGAATCCCTGTATAGCTTGAATGGCAAGAAACTGGTGTCTCCATGGGGTGCCTGGGTGGCTCTGTTGGTTGAGTGACTGACTTCGGCTTAGGTCATGATCTCACGGTTTGTGAGCTCCAGCCCCGCGTCAGGCTGTGTGCTGACGGCTCAGAGCCTGGAGCCTGCTTCTGATTCTGTCTCCCTCTCTCTCTGCCCCTCCCCCACTCATGCTCTGTCTCTCTCTCTCTGTCTCAGAAATAAACATTAAAAAAAAATTAAAAAAAAAAAACAAAACTGGTGTCTCCAGCCCATACCAGCATGAACCTGAAGCCTAGTAACAGACATGAGAGTGAACTTGAATGTGGATTTTTTGAATAATTTATCCTTGAGATGACTGCATCCCAGTGGACAACTTGATCACAGCCTTATGAAAGATTCCGAATCAGAGACACCCAAAAAGCCATGGATTCCTGACTCATAGAAACTGAGATAATAGTTGTTTTAAGCAACTGAATTTTTGAGAAATAATTAATCCACTAGTGATGCATGGGGGTGTATCTTAAAACAGAATGATGAATGAAATCAGCCAAAATATAAAAAATTACATATACTGATTCCGTTTATAAAATGTACAGAATGTAAATGTATAAAATGTAAAATGTAAGCTATAGTTAGAGTAATCAAATCAGTGGTTGTCAGGATTAGAGTCACAAGCTATTGACTACAATGTTTGCATTATCTTGATTGAGATGGTTTATAAAGATTTTAAACGTCTTCAAGTATGCATTTGTTATATGCCCATTATATGTCATCATATAAAATGCACCTCTTTTATTGTTAATAATTATAAAAATGTGTGAAGCACCAAGACTATCCTGCAATGGTTGCTATATAAAAACTTAATCATCGATATAGTACCCCTGCCACTGAGCTTACGCTAAAACATGCAATACAAGAAAATGTAAGCTCACCTCAAAATTTACTTAACTTGTAAATGGCTATTTTAGTAAATGAATGAGGCAAAATGACCTATTGTTTCGGGTATAATGTTAACAAGGCTTTGAACATGATCTAAAGAATGTTTTACTTGTAGCCAGACATTTCCCCCAATTATATTAGGTTTGGTAAGAAAAAGAGCTTTTGTAAGTTTGGTAAGAACAATGAATTATTTCATATTGCTTTGTAGGACTTTAAATTTGAAAATAGACTACCTTCAAAAGTAAAGGTTTTTTTTTTTTTTAATTTTTCTATAGCTTGCTAGATTAAAAAAAATTCAAATTCTATTCTATTCTGTATTTTTTCATGTGATCTATTTAGATAATTTTTAAACTCCTTATAAAACTAGGGCCCGGGGCGCCTGGGTGGCTTGGTCGGTTAAGCATCCGACTTCAGCTCAGGTCATGATCTCACGGTTCGTGAGTTCGAGCCCCGCGTCGGGCTCTGTGCTGACAGCTCAGAGCCTGGAGCCTGTTTCAGATTCTGTGTCTCCCTCTCTCTCTGCCCCTCCCCTGTTCATGCTCTGTCTCTCTCTGTCTCAAAAATAAATAAACATTAAAAAAAAATTAAAACTAGGGTCCTACAATTAATTCCTTAGTATCTGGGGCAAATTTTTGAGTAGTAGATCCTGATTGTCACTCTTTTCCCTACCAAAAAAATAAGTAAATAAACAAACTATTTATTTTGCATTTACTGCACCCCTCCAAATGTCCATCCTCTATTACGTTATTTTACTTAGAAAAAATGAACTTTGCTAAGTGAATAAATTAAGGGGAACTCCTCTTGGTGTGGTCAATGTAACGTGTGTTTTGGTAAGACACAGAGGGAGAATCAGATAAAAGATATGAAGACAGAAACAGATATGTCAGTGGAAGAGACAGAGGTATCTGAAGATGCTATTCTCCTTAGCTTAGAGATTTTATTTATTTAAAAAAAATTAATGTTTATTTATTTTTTAGAGTGAGAGAAAGCATGAGGGGGGGAGGAGTAGAGAGAGTGGGAAACACAGAATCGGAAGCAAGTTCCAGGCTCTGAGCTGTCAGCACAGAGCCCACCACAGGGCTCAAACTCATGGACCGCGAGATCATGACCTGAGCCAAAGTCAGATGCTTAACCGACTGAGCCACCCCAGGCATCACAGCTTAGAGATTTTAGAATGGGTTAGAAACTAAGGAAAACAGGCAGCTTCTTAGAATCTTGACAAGAAACAGATTTTCCCCTAGAGAATCCCCAGATTCTCCAAAGTGAATGCAACCATGTTGATAACCTGAAGTTTAGAACTTGTGACCTCTGGAACTGCAAGATAATAAATTTGTTATTTAAGCCGCTAAATTGAGGATAATTTGTTATAGCAGTAAGAAGAAAATGATAGAGTTTTATGTGTCATGTATAAAATATTGATATTTTCATAAGTAACTTCTTGAGGTGGCTATTATATTATCCCCATATTGTTTAAATTAACAAGTTGAATCTTATTGTTAATTTGTCCAAGTTTACAAAGCTATTAAGAGAATTTAGATTTGAATACTTTAACTTCAGAACCCAGAGTCTTATACTTTAGTCAAATGGCAATACTGTACGCACACATGCATAATTTTTTGTTGTTGTTTTTGTTTTTTAATGTTTATTTATTTTTGAAAGAGGGAGACAGACAGACACATCGCACGAGCAGGGAAGGGGCAGAGAGAAAGGGGAACACAGAATCTGAAGCAGGTTCCAGGCTCTGAGCTGTCACCTCAGAGCCCACTGCAGGGCTCAAGCCACAAATCACGAGATCAAGACCTGAGCTGAAGTCGGACACTTAACCGACTGAGCTACCCAGGTGCCCCCACATGCATCATTATTGCAAAGACAAAATGCATAAAACTATAGATATATCTTCATATCTTCTATAATGGTCATATATTAAAACCTAGATTTAGGATTAAACATTAAGGATATGTCTGCTTTTAAATAAATGTCAACATTTGAAATCTGATAAATTATTGTCCAATGTTTCTATATTTTTCTTCTCATATTCCTAACATATGTTGTATAATTTATAGAGATTTCATCTATATACATGGCTCTAGGGTCACAGGAGTAATCCTTAGGTCTGCCTCATATTTCAGCAGCTGTATACACTAAACACTAGCCACAAACTAACTTTTTTTTTTAAGTTTACCAATTTATTTTGAAAGAGAGGGAGAGAGAGAGAGAGCGCGCGTGAGAGAGCACGCAAATGGGGGAGGGGCAGAGAGAGAGGGAGACAGAGAATCCCAAGCAGGCTCCTCACTGTCAGTGCAGAGCCCTATATGGGGCTTGAACTCACGAAGCATGAGATCATGAAGTGAGCAGAAATCAAGAGTCGGTCACTTAATCAAATGAGACAGCCAGGGGCCCCAAACACAAAGTAACTTAACAACTATTAAGGACCAGGCAATGTAACAGTAAGTGTAAATTCAAGAGCAAAAACAAACAAATGAACACACACACAAGAAAAAAAAAAAAAAAAAAAAAAGAAAAGAAAACAAAAAACAAAAACAAAAACGGCATGTATGCTTAAGTTCCAGAGCCCACAGGACAAGATCAGATCAGGAGAAGTCTGAAGAAGTGGGTAGGGCTCAAGTCCTTGAATGGCACGTTCAACAGTTTAAAAGTTTTTCCTGAAAAAAAAAGAAAAATCTGTGCAAGTGTGTTGAACATAAAAGGGAGGTGTAGAGAGAAGGAGAGCATGCCCAATGATAGAAGCAGAATTGAATTCTGGAGAGATAAAATAATGCAAAATTTGAGTTAAAGGGGGAAAAGCTGTAGAAAACCTGCCAGGTTAAGAGGGTGTGTTAAAAAAAAAAAATAGCGGAAGGGGAAGTATTCAAGATGAAAAATGGAGACACATTATAAAGACAGTAAATAGGCATTATATTAAAGGTGTAGAAATGGGTTGATTTTTTAACATAGGACAAAGGAAGAAGCAGAGTCAAGCAGGGTGGCAATTTGTTTACCATCTTAGGAATTAGGGAGATAATTGTGCCTTTTACATTTTAAGAATAATATGGGAGATACTGAAAGGTAGGAGAGGATTTTAATATAGAAGATGATATGATAGGGATAACTGAGATCTGAGCTATCTATAAACTCATAAGTGGATCTGGACAGATAAATGGGAGATCAAAAATAAAAGATAGTTGTAAATCTAAAGGCTTTTAATTATTATTATCATTAATATTATTTTCATTTTTCAGAGAGAGTAAACAGGGGAGAGGGGCAGAGGGGGAGAGAGAGAGAGAGAGAGAGAGAGAGAGAGAGAGAGAGAGAGAGAGAGAGAGATTCCAAGTAGGCTCTACACTCAGCGCAGAGCCCAACACAGGGCTTGATTCCACGACCCTGGGATCCTGAGCAGAAATCAAGAGTTGGACATTCAACAAATGAGCCACCCAAATGCCCTAAATCTAAAGGCTTTTATAGATGGTAATTAAACCCAGAAAACAGGTGGAGAACCAAGAACACTTCTAAAAACTTGGGAACCACCAATACTTCTGGAAAAATCAGATAAACACACACAAATTAAAAAATTAAGGGAGAAAAACAGAGAAATTTCTGGAGAGTTTTGTGAAACCCTTTCTTTATTCAACTAAATCCAGGGTAGCTCTTGGAGATACCGCTGGCCTTCGGGAATCCCTCCAAAACAATATAGTTTGGGATAGTGGGGAGGTGATGAGACGTGAAAGCAGAAAAGTGCCTGGATCTCAGAGCTCAACAGCTAAGGCTCAAAACTCTTGGAGCCTGGGCAGGGATATGTGGGCATCGGGTGGGCCCCCTGAGCCAAGGTAGTAGATTCTGGGAAGAAAGGCAGGAGCAGGAGTGGATCAGAAAAGCCGGTAGCCAGAAGGGTCAAGCAGTCAGACTACAACAATAGGCAGTGAAGGTGAAGATGCTTGGAACGTTTACTACCCTTGCTCTCTGCCAAAATTATAGGGAGAGGGTTGCGTCGAAGGAGTCCAGGGACAGGGGCATGTCCCAATTACCAGCTGAGATAGATGCATATGTTCCACAGAAGAGAGTTTCACCAAGTGGGGCCCACAGGAATCGTATCTATGAAAACTATGTCTTTACACCAACAAATGAAACACATGAAAAGGAAAGCCAACACAAGTGGGAGCTGAAGTTGAGAAACAACTGGTTTTTCATGATCAAAAGCTGCAGAGGTAACATAGGACTGCAGAAAAATTACACTGCGCACAAAATGATTAGAGAAATACAGGATGCAAGGACAAAAATGCTCGCACGACAAGAAACCCTCAGGAACGAGCAGCCATTTGAAATATACCATCTGGAAGTGAGAAATAACACAAGAATCAAAATTTTAGCAGATGAATGAAACAGTGGATTTGACACAGAAAAGAAAAGAAGAGTGCACTGGAAGGTAAGGGCATAATGAGTAGAATCAAAGGGAAGCATAAGCAAGTTTTCTTTTCTACCTGCCAAACGTATCCTTACTGCTGGCAAACACACAGTATTATATATCAGATTTTAAGAAGCTCATCGCTTATGCAGTGGAGGAGGAATCATTGCCTAGCCCAGGGTATGAACAGATAGGTGCAAAGCATCAGTAAGGACTTATTTGTTATTAATTTACATGGTGTCTTCAAAGGTACTCAATACTGAAGAAAAAAAAAAAGGAAAAAATATAGGAAGGGAAAGAAAGAGGGAAGGATGGAAGGATGGAAGGATGGAAGGAAGGAGAGAGAGAGAAAAGGGCGAGAGAGAGGAAAAATTCATGCAGGGATCAGCGATAATACTACCATCAAATTAAAATGGAGGGCAAAAAATGGAGCAATTAACATGTCCTATATTGTCAGTGGCTATTTCACAAAAATGAGTTGTCAAAGAATAGTTGGTTATATATACATCAAAGAAATATAAAATAGACTGTTTTCTCAACAACTACAGCAACAACAAGCTGTTGTTTTCTTTGATACTATATCCATGTATGACTATAGAGTGGGTGCTTTGGAGTATATCTTTGTAGTACAGAATAATGGAAATATATGGAGGAAAGAGTCAAATGTGTTGTCATGGGCCTCGGTCTGCTTATCTAGAGCATCCGAAAGCATACAGGATGTAGAATCAGGTGTTGTGTATCAAAGACATCATCACCTAAGTTGTTGATGTTAAGAAAGGTGAGTAAGAATAAAATAACACTGAGATGAAAGTTCTGTTCCTCCTTGATCAAAGTAAGAATGGTTGGAGAATCACCAAGTAAATATAGCTCTTAAGTCATCATGAATACCGACTAATCTTTAGTTTTTTTCTAATATTTCCAAAGTAAAGTAGGTTTTATAGTTGACGTTCTTCAAAACAATAGGGCTCTATTATATAGGATGTTTAAAAAAATAATTAAAATTTATAAAATTAATAGAATTTTAGCCAGACTGATGAGGAAAAGGAGAAGGCAACATTTTCAATATTAGGAATAAGAGAACAACATTTAAGTTTTACAAATAGTAAAAGAATAAATAAATAAGAGAATAATATGAACAGCTTTATTCCAATAAATTTGGAAATGCAAATGAAATGAATAAATTCCTTGAAGATACAAATTACCATGTCTCACTCAAGAAGATACATAATATAAATAGCCTTGATCCTATTAAAAGAAATTGAATTAGTAATTTGAATGTTCTCAAAAGACAATCCATTAATCAAACATACAAAAACACCTTCAGACTCAGATGGCTTCACTGGTAAATTCAACCAAATATTCATAAATAAAAACAATTCTACCCAAACTCTTTCAGAAAATTGAAAAGGGTGAACTACAATACTTTCCAATTTGTTTTGTAATTCCATCATCATTCTGATACTAAAATAAGACCTATATTACCATAGAAGTATAAGTAAATATCACTCATGGACACAGATTAATTCTAATTAATATATTGGCAAATCAAATCCAGCAATATATTAAAAAGATAATACCTCATGACCAAGTTGAGAGTACCTCAAGAATGCAATGTAAATTTAACGTTTGAAAATCAAATGTAATTCTCCATAACAAAGAAAGAAAAAAGTACAAATATTTCTACAAATATACATAAAGGATTTATCACAATCCAACATCCATTTCTGATAAAAAAACAACAAACTAGAAACAGAAGGAAGCATATTCAACCTAACGAAGGTGATCTATAAAATATTTCATCTAACCTCGTGATTAATTATGAAAGACAGAATGCTTTCCCCCTAAGATCAGGAACATAACAATGATATATAATATCACAGCTTGTATTTAATATTTTACAAAATGTTTTAGGCAGGAAATAAAGCAGAAAATACAAATATGGGGTCTCTGTATTTGAAAATAAGAAGTAAACCTTTGTGAATTCACCGATGATAGTATTATCTATGTAAAAAAATGACTGAATCTAAAACATGGTATTAGAAATTATAAGTCATTTTAGTCAGATGGAAGAATATGAACTCAAGATACAAAAATCCTTTTTATCTCTGTATGCAAGGAACCAGTAAGCAAAAATTGAAATCAAAATATTTTTTAAATAGTATCATCAGAGTATTATGTAATTAGAAACAAATGTTGAAAAGATATGAAAGACGGGTTCATGGCTAAGAGAAATTAAACATAACTGAAAAAAATAAAGAAAATCTTGATATAGGGAGAAATAAGTGAGCAATGGCTCAGAACACTCAATATTTTAAGGTCTCTATTCTTCCAAATTGATCCATAGGCTTAACATCATTCCACTCAAACTACCAGTAAGATTTTTCCTACAGGTCAACAGCTTGATTCTAAATTGCAAATTAAATTATTAATGCAAAAAAACAAAAAAAAAAAACAAAAAACAAAAAACAAAAAAACAAAAAAAAAAAAAAAACAAGGACAGCCAAAATAATATTGAAGAAAAAAA
The DNA here is from genome assembly GCF_046562875.1 of Panthera onca. Classification (NCBI taxonomy): domain Eukaryota; kingdom Metazoa; phylum Chordata; class Mammalia; order Carnivora; family Felidae; genus Panthera; species Panthera onca. The sequence continues at coordinate 15,888,402 of NC_138339.1, forward strand.
TCTGGAGAAGACTACCTAACTTAAAGACTAATTATAAAGGCAATCAAGACAGTGTGGTATTGCAGAAAGACAGACAGATACACTAATGAAAAAATAGTGTGTCCTTAAATAAATCCATACATATATGGCTAACTGATTTTGAACAAAAGTACAAAGGAAATGCAGGGCAGAACTGATAATATTTTTAGAAGTAACTATTGATATACGTGTGTAATTAAGTAAACTTCTAGCCATAACTAGAACTAGTTATTGCTAATGAAGCGGTAACTATTGATATACATGTGTAATTAAGTAAACTTCTAGCCATAACTCAGATATATAAACAAATTAAGTCAAACAAACCAAAGAGCTAACAGTGAAACTAAAATTGTAAGACTTTAGAAAAAAATATAAGAAAACATTTGGGATCTTGGGTTATGTAAAAATTTTTGCTACAACACCAAAACCATGATCTGTGCTTACATATTCAATTTATTGATAAATTAGACTTTATCAAAGTTGCAAAAATATGTTGTTTGGGTGATGCTGTTAAGAAAATGGAAAGACTAAATAATAATATACTGGGTGAAATTATATACAAATTATATATACCCTGAGGAGCTGTCTCCAGAATATATAAGAAACAAAAACAATATTAAGAAAATAATCTAATACATGGATAAACTATTATGACCAAACAATTTACGAGAGAAGATAAAATACAAGTACCAGAAAAACAAAAACAAAAACAAAAACAAAAAACAAACAAAAAAACACACACACACACACACAAAAAAACAAAGCAAAAAACTCAGTATTATTGGTCTTAGGAAAATTCAATTAAAATAACCATTAGCTATCACTAAAAACTTTTAAAATGATTTTAATGAATGACTATATCAAATATTGGCAAGCATGTGAAAGAATACTGGATTCACAGATTCTATTGGTGGTGGGGGGGTGGGATGTAAAATGGTACAGTTTGCCCATTTCTCAGAATATACAGCTACCATATATCCAACATTGACACTCCTATGTCTTTTTCAAGAGAAAAGAAAGAATGTGTCCAAAAGATGTGTCTAAAATGTTAATACCAATTTATTTACGTTAGTCAAACACATGAAACGGCTCAAGTCTCTCTCCATTGATAGGTGGAGAAACACATTGTGGTATATGCATACTGTAGAATACTGCTGAGCAAAAGACAATAACACGACTATTTATATGTGCTACAGCATTAATAAATCTCAAAATAATTATTCTGATTAAAAGAACCTAGATAAAACAGAGTACTTACTGAATGATGCGATTTATACCAAAATGGTGCCATTTATAGTTGCCTGGGGATGGAGGGTAGAAAAGTAGGTGAGATAGATTCCCAAGAGGTATGAGGAGACTTTGTAAAAAATAATACTAGTTTATTCTTTTTTAAAAGCTTATTTAGGGGCGCCTGGGTGGCTCAGTCAGTTAAGCAACCAACTTCAGCTCAGGTCATGATGTCTCAGTCCCTGAGTTCGAGCCCCGCGTTGGGCTCTGTGCTGACAGCTCAGAGCCTGGAGCCTGTTTTCAGATTCTGTGTCTCCCTCTCTCTGACCCTCCCTGTTCATGCTCTGTCTCTCTCTGTCTCTAAAATAAATCAAACCTTAAAAAAAATTAAAAGCTTATTTATTTTGAGAGAGAGAGAGAGAGAGAGAGCATGAGGAGGGGAGAGGCAGAGAGAAAGAGGGACAGAGAGAGAATCCCAAGCAGGACCCATGCTGTCAGGGCAGAGTTCAGCACAGGGCTCGAACCCATGAACCGTAAGATCATGACCTGAGCCCAAACCAAGCCACCCAGAGCCACCCTGGCACCCCGTATTTGGAAACTTTGGGGATGGTGGATATCTTCAAGTTCTTGATTGCATATATATGGGCAATCATATAAAATCTCGTGCTGTAATTATGTGAATTTATGTCAATTACACCTTGAGAAAAAGCAAAAGCCACAACCAAAGTGAATGAGGTTATATGCTCTTCACACATACTTTATACCTTGATAAACATTTATTCATCCATTTGCTCAGCTGTCATTGCTCATTATTTTATTTATGTAATTGATATTTAATAATTTACTGATTTGTACTTATTTATTATTCATTTATTTACTCATTCAAAAATATTACTGAGTGGCTATGGTTACCTAAGTTCTGAGCATATGTCATAGAGCACAGAGATAAAATGTAGGTTCACATAAAATATTCATATTTAAAGATAAATATTAGTGCCTACCTAGCAGGTATTTTTGGTAACTGCTATTCCAGATCTGGCGATAAGTAGTATTTAGTCATTATTATTGGTAGTTGCACCATATGAAATGGTCTGTTTATGGATAACCTCTGCTTTTCTCCTGTGCTAGTCTTATGGCTGGACTCAGGAAGTACTCTATAAAAAATCACCTTCCATTAGCACACAAAATCAAACTTACAAGTTACTTTGAGTGGAGACCCAAAAGGCACAGTAAACACCACAAAACACAAAAACAAAATAAAAAATTCCCTATTCTTCATATGATCTTCACGGACTCTATATTGAACAAGGACCCATCTTCCGTTACTGGCATCTCCTCCCTGGCCACAGAGGTGTGACCACCTGGTTCCTCTTTCGTTTTCTACTTGAATTCTGCAAAGATCCCTCTTCTTCCATTGGACTGGAGGCTGTCTTCCACCACCTAGGACACATGCTCAAAAATTTCGTCTCTGCATGCACAAAAGATATTCTCACTTGTGGCTAGGAATAAAATAAAACGTACATATCTCACAGTAAGCTTAATAATATATGCGGGCATATTCTAATTTTATCTTTCTATGAATTTGATTGGTTAGGTGATATACTATTTAATAAAGAAGAAACTGAATCTATGGAGAGTCATCTGACCCAGGTAGGACATCAAATTAATAGCTAAGGTAGACTCACAGAAAGGACTTTACACCCAAATCTATAGTCTTAAATTTTATAGGCTAATATCACTAAATGTAAGTTGAATAATGCCTTAGGTTATTTAATTATCAAAACACCACTGTAAATCTGGTGTTATATTCTAATTTTATAATGAGAGAACTTAATATCAGAGAGATTAAGTAACTTGCCTAAGGCCATTGTTTTAAGTAGAAAATAAATTACTGTAGCAAATAGAGGTAAAAATACAACATATGCTTAATCCTTTCCCTCAGTAAGTACAGATATAAACAATCTATTGCTAGTAAGGCATTTCTGCCACCTTCAACGGCTTCTATCTCCAAGTCTAAGATTTTCATTCTTGCTTTTGTCGTGTCTGAGCCAAAGGGAAAAGACAGAGTAATAGAAACTGGAAATTTTGCATATAGTTTCCTTTCTAAGGCCTGTATGAAAGCGAGACGCATCACTCACACTAACATCCAAATTGCCAGCTTTTAACCATGGTGACACATGGCGAATGAATGCTGGATAAGGTATTCCACAGCTAGCAGACATGCAAGGGGGTGTTTATATCACTAATATCTACAGTAGGTGAACAGACTTTGGGGTAAACTAGCAATCTGTCCCTCATCATTCAGGAAATCCAAGGTTCATAGAATTGAATGCTTTGTCTGATTTCAAAACCTGGGGATTTTTTCCCCTTATATGACATAGACTAAAAAGTTTAGTCCATTTCTCTCCACATGACAAATCAATGTATAGAGGCTTCCATATAAGAGTGGAAATTTATGTATTATATATAGTGTAAGACCCCAGGCATTCTTGGTAAAGATACAGGAGAAAACTATTGATGCTTTTTCTCATACAACTTATTTACTTAACACATCCTTTAACATAACCTTCTTAGCTACTTTACAAACTTAAGGGGTGGTAATTGAATAGTATCTGTTTAGTCCCATATAATGGCCTCCCTCTATAAAGGAACTTTGGGACTGGACTTTTAGTGTTTGAAAGTAAAATCAAGATGGTAAGATTCTATGTCCCCATCTCTGCCCTAACCAGATTACCTGAGATTCCTTTCAAATCCTCTGTTCCCAGGAACAGGGAAACTTTGTCCCTATATAACAGAAATGTGAATCATCAGAAATTAGCTGAAGTGACTGCTATAATTACTGAGCTAGGACACGAATGAATTGAGAAGGGGAAGAGACTGAAGATTCTGCTGTGGTTCAATAAATAATAGTAATAGTAATAATCTGTCACCTAATCGTTAATACATAACGTCGTTTTTGTATTTGTTTTTTAACCATCAATCAAGCTGCCCACGTCTTCATGTTCCACTTCCACTTTCAAAAACATAGAAGGTATTTGTCATTTAACTGAATATGGTTACAGATACCAACGCTCATCGGCTTGTGTCCTAAAATCTACTTGTATAAAACTAACATCTGTATGTTTCCTAAGCAGAAAGAATGAATCCTTATGATGCCAGTATTTTTCATGACACAATTTTCCCATTCCTTTTAAAACAATGGTGTCTCATTTTCATGAGTTATTTTTATTATGATTAAGTTGTGTTGTTAGTATCTTCTACATTATTTTCCCATTATATTTAAATATAAGTTTAAGGAATAAAAAACAAAAGAAAAATTTTACTGTGAAAATCCTTTACAGTGATTCTAGACACTTTTTTTTTTCTTGCTTATCTAATCTACCAAATAGCAGACCAGCCTGGTTCTTGTTGACTATTTTTTTCATTTCTTCTTCAATAACTTCCCTGAGGAGTGAAATGATTTTTCATCACAAGCTGCAAATTCACTCAAGACAAAATTTACCTTTATTTTTTTTCCTTAGCATTATTGTAATCTCTTCTTTTGATGTTTTCTATATGGCCACAATTTCTACATTGTTCAAAATGACTTTTAAATTAAAATATGGGTTATAGTTCCTTTCAAGTCACGTTTTATTCTGGCTTTGAGCAAAGGCTTGATCATGGGAACTGTCATGGCATAACTGGAGGAGGTAACTGGAGGAGGTTATACTTATTGGAGAATAACACGACCAGTGGTCAAATCATCAAATCCTGCTGAGGAGTTTTCTTATTGAATGATATAAAATTAAATTGAGTAAATCAAAGCGTTAAAATGCTTTGGGGCACTTGAGTGGCTCAGTCGGCTAAGCATATCTTGATTTCAGCTCAGGTCATGATCTCACTGTTTGTGAGTTCGAGCCCCATGTCAGGCTCTGCACTAACAGCACAGGGCCTGCTTGGGATTCTTTCTCTCCTTTCTCTGCCCCGCTCACACTTGTGCTCTCTCGCCCTCAAAAATAAATAAACATTAAAAAAAAAAAAAGATTTAAAATGCCTTTAGAAGAAAAACACAAACTCTCACAAATAAATGTGTTATTCCAAGTCACATCAGAAAAATTATTTAAAATTTATATGACAGTCAAAATAAGTACTGTGAACCCTATAGAAGATATTAGAAAATACAAACATATGTATGACATAGAACCTTCTTAAAGAATTATGATCATAAAAAATTAACAAAAACACAGACAGTTTAGGCAGTACCGAAATTGTCTAAAACCGCACTATGTAAGTGCCCAAAGGGATGTATTAAATGTTTTAATTAAACTAATTATTTTGTATATTTGTATTTTATTCTCATAAGATTGAGTTTTACTATAACTTCTTTAAGTTATGTTGACTTGCAGAGTACAGAATGATTGAATGATTTTCTACCTTCACATGTGTTTTTTTTTTTTTTTTCAGTATTAAAGTTTCTAGCATACAAATTAAACACTCAAAACAGATGAAGTCCAGAGAGAGTAGCAGGCGCAAATGGAAAACACAATGGGAGCAGAGGAGGAAAAGAATGGTGGCAATCTCCCATTTTAAATGAAAAGCGAGAAGCAACGTTGTATTTTTCACATCTGCAATTTTTTGGTACTTTCCATATTTCTCTGCTACAAAGACACATCTCTACCATCTAGTCAACATGCTTCCATGCATATAATGAGCTCAATTACTTTTCTGCAAAGAAAATGTATATTCTATCCTAAAGATTTCTTTTAAATTTAAGTACTGGACTAGTTTGGTGCATATTCATGCAAACGTAAAAGCAAACCTTTCTGTGCAGGTAAGCGAAGAAAAAAAATGGACATTTATATATGTCATCTAGCTTAGTGGGGCTGTGACGTAAAGAGAAGCAAATCCAAACTTATGCAATAAAAGTTACGTCCTATGGATGTATTACACTATGGCAGAGGCAATATAGCAGAATGACCATCGGGAGCCTACTTCCAGTGGCAGAATTTCTGAATTGTCATGAGGCTACTTACACTTACTTGCCCTGTAATCTGGAATAAGTTAGTTAACCTCTGTGACTCAGTTCCCCCCCAAACCCCCGTAAAATGAGGATGATAGCAATTCTCCCTAACTCCTGGGTGTGCTGGGGCAAACTTCATTCCTAATGACATAAATTATTTCCTCCTAGTCCTGATACAATCTCTGCATCGAGAAGAAAACCTAAGTCTTCCTACGACTTTGGCCTTACTCAGTCTACCAGGAAAGGTTATAAGGACAAGCTTTTACTTTATGTTGGCTACAAATATAGATCATATATCAACATTTGATGATACACAACACTGAATTTCACTAAATGCTATCTTGGGAGTCATTCAGTATTTTGTGTCGTCTGAGACTTTCGAATATGACACCAGGTTCAGAAATGCAAAATGAGTTTGAATGGAAAGTTCTTTGTTGCTCTAAGCTGCATTTACTTTGTTTTTGCCTCATAAATAGGGACACAACTTGATTGAAACTTTATGAAAGGTTTCTCTGGTTTATGCATCAGAATCATAAATTAATCTGCTGCACTCCTAAATGTAACAAAAAGGCAGGATGCAGTAATGGAAATAATGTGAAATTGAAAGTCTGACAGGCATTTGCCCACATCCTGATTCTACTATTTCATAATAAGGCACATTTAGATAAGAAACCTCTTAACTTCTATGAAATGGGTTCCATAGCAAGTTACAGGCATGCTAAGAATGGATCATACAGAATCATAACAGGCGTGAATTAACATTTATAAAACACATATACCTACATATTATTATATCAGGTGTTTACAACTTGCAAAGCAGCGGAAGTGGGGGAAAAAGGACTAGATACTAAATAACAATTCACAGTAAATCCATATATGTTGGCTGTTGCTTTTACATTCCAACCTTAATACCATTTCAATGAGAAATTCCTCAGTGGCAAGCCACATAGGTCTTCTGTTAAGGAAAGCTCATTTACCTCGGGACATTAATATAACGTCACTAACAATGAATACAATTGAATCCTGCTTGAATTCAGAAGACAAGGAAGGATTTACTAGAGGAATTTGAAAATGATAGGAGTTTTATATGAATAATGGGCCTTTCAAGAATTTTATTTATACACTAACATTAAAAAATATCCTGTATTATTTATCAAGTGCCTACATTTTGCAAAATACAATCCTGTGTCCTTTATATATAGAATAATACTGATATCTATTACTTTATTCATTTTATAGATGAGTAAAAATTTCTTTCCAGGTTTTGTCCTCAGAAAGTTCATTCATGTGTCCTTCAATATTCATTAATAAATTTTAATTATGTGACATGTGTAATATTGTGCAAGTTTTCTGGCAAATTTATGTTTTTAAAAAAGTCATAGCCTGTGTTTTCTAAAGATTACAATGATTACATAGAGAAAATATATACACAAAAACAAATTTAAGAATGTAAAATTTGGGCATCTAGGTGGCTCAGTCAGTTAAGCATCTAACTCTTGATTTTGGCTCAGGTCGTGATCTCAGGGTTTCGGAGTTCAAGCCCCATGTGGGGCTCTGAGCTGACAGTGCAAATCTGCAGCACTCTTTGCCTCTCGCCCAGCCCGTGCATGTGAATGCAAGCATTCTTTCTCTTTCTCAAAATAAACAAAAACTTAAAAAAAGAAGAAAGAAATGAGTGTAAAATTCAATAAAGTATAAGAACATTTCCAATATTTATAGTACAGGAAAGAACTAGAAACACTTAAAAAAATATTGATGGCCATCTGGATGTCTCCTTTGGGAAAATGTCTATTCATGTGTCCTGCCCATTTCTCAACGTTACTCGTCATCAAGGAAATACACATCAAAACCACACTGACATACCACCTCACATCGGTCAGAGTTGCTAAAATGAACAACTCAGGAAACAACAGATGCTGGTGAGTATGTGGAGAAACAGGTACCCTCTTGGACTATTGCAAGGAATGCAAACTGGCACAGCTGCTCTGGAGAACAGTGTGGAGGTTCCTCAAAAAGTAAAAAATAGAACTACTCTATGACCCAGCAATAGCACTACTAGGAATTTACCCAAGGGATACAGGAGTGCTGATGCATACAGGCATATTTGCCCCAATGTTTATAACAGCATTTTCAACAATAGCCGAATTATGGAAAGAGCTTAAATGTCCATCAACTGATGAATGGATAAAGACAATATGGTTTATATATACAATGGGATACTACTTGGCAATGAGAAAGAATGAAATCTGGCCATTTGCAGCAATGTGGATTGAACTGGAAAGTATGGTGCTCAGTGAAATAAGTCAGTCAGAGAACAGATATCATATGTTTTCACTCACATGTGGATCTTGAGAAACTTAGCAAAAGACCATGGAGGAAGGGAGGGGGAAAAGAGATACAAATGGAGAGGGAGAGAAACAAATCACAAGAGACCCTTAAATACAGAGAACAAACTGAAGGTGGACGGCACGGTGGGAAGATGGCAAATGGATAATGGACATTGAGGAAGGGACTTGTTGGGATGAGCACTGGGTGTTGTATGTAAGCCAATTTGACAATAAATTATATTAAATAAGAAATTAAAAAAATATTGATTTCCATTATTTATAAGCCAATAATTATTTTATTTTATTTTATTTATTTATGTTTGAGAGAAAGAGAGAGAGAGAGAGAGAGAGAGAGAGAGCAAACATGAGCTTGAGAGAGGAAAGGGGCAGATAGATACAGAGAGATTCCCCAACAGGCTCCACACTGTCAGCACAGAGTTCCACGCATGAGATCATGACCTGAGCAGAAATCAAGAGTTGGATGCTTAATTGAGCCACCCAGGTGCCCCAAGCTAAAAATTAATTTTACAATGCCTAACAACAGAACTCATACATATGCAAGGAGAATTAAATATTTAGGTAACCAAATGGACTATAATTGATAGATATTATAGATTTAATTTTTAATTAAGCACCACAAATACTGCCAACTTAAATTATATATTGCAGCATTTTACACGTGTTTATTATTTAACTGAGGCTAAAGGAGGATGAAATTAGGATTAAACTTTTTTTGGATAGGAGTTAAAGAACAATTGTCATTTGATCAATAAGTTTAGGGAAAATGGGTTATATAGAAAGTTAACAAGTGTTAAACAGCTAAATATCTGGTATATAGCATGCGATGATGATATATTTCTAATGTTTATTTATTTGTGAGACAGAGAGAGACAGAGCATGAACGGGGAGGGTCAGAGAGAGGGAGACACAGAATCTGAAACAGGCTCCAGGCTCTGAGCTGTCAGCACAGAGCCCGACACGGGGCTCGAACTCACAGATCACGATATGTGACCTGAGCCGAAGTCAGCCGCTTAACCGACTGAGCCACCCAGGCACCCAGGCACCCTGATATATTTCTAAATAAATGATAGTTTTCATCTTGGATGACACAGTGTTTCATTCTTGACATATTTGACAAGAGAGAAGACATAAAATAATTTTTTCATGTTTTTGGGAAACAAAGAGGATAAAATACAATGTGATACCTCTCTCACTTATTTGTAGACATAATCCTCCTCCTAAAAGCATGTAGCATGTCACACAACTAGTATTTGTCAAAACATATTTTGTGATATTTTGAGCTATTTAAGATATTTTGGAAGTTGCCTGTATGCATCCTTAATGACCAAATCTCTGTCTTCAACTTGCATTGTTTTTTTCTGCAATTCAGGGAGAAACTATTAATTGCAACATTCTATATATGTGCATATAAAATTAACTGTATATGTATACACAATATATAATGCATGTTATATATACTTATGTAAATATATATCATAGTCACTATGTATAATATATATAATCAGTTTACATTTAAACTCATTTCATTTATTCAAAAGGTATTCAGACATATGACTTTAATTTTTTTTTTTTTTTGATGTTTGTATATTTTTGAGAGAGAGAGACAGAGCATAAGCATGAGAGGAGGCTCCAAGCTGTCAAGCACTGAGCCCATTGCGGGGCTAGAACCCAAGAACATGAGGTCATGACCTAAGCCAAAGTTTGACGCCCAAGTGACTGAGCCACCCAGGTGCCCCAAGACATATTAATTTAATATAAATATTTACATACATTATATAGAACGTGTTTGTTTAAACATTATATATTCTATACAATGTGCTTAGTTAAAACCATGTTTTTATGTTAATTTTATGTTATTAAATACTATAGATATATAGAAAGGTACAGACAACAATCATCACCTTTGAAACTACTGCCCCATCTTGACAAATAGAATGTATTATTATATGCCTTTCTTTAAGAAAAAACAAAACAGAGAGGAGAGGTAGGAAGATGGCGACGTAGGAGGACGCTGGGCTCACCGCGCGTCCTGCTGATCACTTAGATTCCACCCACACCTGCCTAAATAACCCAGAAAACCGCCAGAAGACTAGCAGGACGGAGTCTCCGGAGCCAAGCGCAGATGAGAGGCCCACGGAAGTGGGTAGGAAGGGCAGAGAGGCGGTGCACACTGCACGGACTGGCGGGAGGGAGCTGGGGCAGAGGGGCGGCCTGCTGGCCAAGAAGAGCCCCCGAGTCTGGCTTGCAAAAGCTAAGGGGCCAGACGGAATGTGTTCCTACAGCAAGCAGGACTTGACATCTGGAAGGTGATAAGCTAACAGCTCTGCACTGAGAATGGGAGGGCTGGAGGACAAAGGGAGGGAGAGTTGTTGAGCCCCCGACGACAGAGCTCAGCCTGGCGGGGAACAAAGGTGCTTGCCAGCACAATCTCCCTCACCCATTCCCCAGCCAAAATCCCAAAGGGAACTGGTTCCTGCCAGGGAACTTGCTTGCACCACACAAACACCGAACGCTGTGCTTCTGCGGATCCATCAGCGGGTCTGACCCCCTCCTGCTGCCTCAGGGCCCCTCCCAAAGCTGATCACCTAAGGATAAGCAAGATGAGCCTGCCCCGCCCGTCCCTGTGCACCTTGCCAATCCACCCCAGCTAAAAACCTAGATCCCCAGCACCACAAGCCTGGCAGTGTGCAAGTAGCCTAGATGGGCCATGCTAACCCACAGTGAATCCCGCCCCTAGGAGAGGGAAAGAGAAGGCACACACAAGTCTGACTGTGGCCCCAGTGGTGGGCTGGGGGCAGACATCAGGTCTGACTGCAGCCCCGCCCACCAACACAAGTTATTCAAGACAGCACAGGGGAAGTGCCCCGCAGTCCTGCACCACTCCAGGGACTATCCAAAATGACAAAACGGAAGAATCCCCCTCAAAAGAATCTCCAGAAAATAATGACAGCTAACAAACTGATCAAAAAGGATTTAAACAATATAACAGAAAGTGAATTTAGAATAATAGTCATAAAATTAATCGCTGGGCTTGAAAACACTATAGAGGACAGCAGAGAATCTATTGCTACAGAGATCAAGGGACTAAGAAACAGTCAGGAGGAGCTAAAAAATGCTATAAACGAGCTGCAAAATAAAATGGAAACGACCACGGCTCGGACTGAAGAGGTAGAGGAGAGAATAGGTGAATTAGAAGATAAAATTATGGAAAAAGAGGAAGCTGAAAAAAAGAGAGATAAAAAAAAAAATCCAGGAGTATGAGGGGAGAATTAGAGAACTAAGTGATGCACTCAAATGGAACAATATCCTTATCATAGGAATTCCAGAAGAAGAAGACAGAGAGAAAGGGGCTGAAGGTGTACTTGAAGAAATCATAGCTGAGAACTTCCCGGATCTGGGGAAGGAAAAAGGCATTGAAATCCAAGAGGCACAGACAATTCCCTTCAGACGTAACTTGAATCGATCTTCTGCATGACATATCATAGTGAAACTGGCAACATACAAGGATAAAGAGAAAAATCTGAAAGCAGCTAGGGACAAACATGCTCTAACATATAAAGGGAGACCTATAAGACTCGTGACTGATCTCTCTACTGAAACTTGGCAGGCAAGAAAGGAATGGCAGGAGATCTTCCATATGATGAACAGAAAAAATATGCAGCCGGGAATCCTCTATCCAGCAAGTCTGTCATTTAGAATAGAAGGAGAGATAAAGGTCTTCCCAAACAAACAAAAACTGAAGGAATTCATCACCACTAAACCAGCCCTACAAGAGATCCTAAGGGGGATCCTGTGACACAAAGTACCAGAGACATCGCTACAAGCATGAAACCTACGGACATCACAATGCCTCTAAACCCATATCTTTCTATAATAACACTGAATGTAAATGGACTAAATGTGCCAACCAAAAGACATAGGGTATCAGAATGGATAAAAAAACAAGACCCATCTATTTGCTGTCTACAAGAGACTCATTTTAGACCTGAGGACACCTTCAAATTGAAAGTGAGGGGATGGAGAACTATTTATCATGCTACTGGAAGTCAAAAGAAAGCTGGAATAGCCATACTTATATTAGGCAAACTAGACTTTAAGTTAAAGGCTGTAACAAGAGATGAAGAAGGGCATTATATAATAATTACAGGGTCTATCCATCGGGAAGAGCTAACAGTTATAAATGTCTATGTGCCGAATATGGGAGCCCCCAAATATATAAAACAATTACTCATAAACATAAGCAACCTTATTGATAAGAATGTGGTCATTGCAGGGGACTTTAACACTCCACTTACAGAAATGGATAGATCATCTAGACACACAGTCAATAAAGAAACAAGGGCCCTGAATGATACATTGGATCAGATGGACTTGACAGATATATTTAGAACTCTGCATCCCAAAGCAACAGAATATACTTTCTTCTCGAGTGCACATGGAACATTCTCCAAGATAGATCACATAGTGGGTCACAGAATAGCCCTTCATAAGTATACAATAATTGAAATCATACCAGGCATACTTTCAGACCACAATGCTATGAAGCTTGAAATCGACCACAGGAAAAAGTCTGGAAAACCTCCAAAAGCATGGAGGTTAAAGAACACCCTACTAAAGAATGAGTGGGTCAACCAGGCAATTAGAGAAGAAATTAAAAAATATATGGAAACAAACGAAAATGAAAATACAACAATCCAAACGCTTTGGGATGCAGCAAAGGCAGTCCTGAGAGGAAAATACATTGCAATCCAGGCCTATCTCAAGAAATAAGAAAAATCCTGAATACAAAACCTAACAGCACACCTAAAGGTAATAGAAGCAGAACAACAAAGACAGCCTAGACCCAGCAGAAGAAGAGAAATAATAAAGATCAGAGCAGAAATAAACAATATGGAATCTAAAAAAACTGTAGAGCAGATCAACGAAACCAAGAATTGGTTTTTTGAAAAAATGAACAAAATTGATAAACCTCTAGCCAGGCTTCTCAAAAAGAAAAGGGATATCATCCAAAGAGATAAAATCATGAATGAAAATGGAATTAATACAACCAATCCCTCAGAAATACAAGGGAAATGCAATTATCAGGGAATACTATGAAAAATTGTATGCCAACAAACTGGACAACCTGGAAGAAATGGACAAATTCCTAAACACCCACATGCTTCCGAACTCAATCAGGAAGAAATAGAAAGCTTGAACAGACCCGTAACCCGCGAAGAAATTGAATCAGTCATCAAAAATCTCCCAACAAATAAGAGTCCAGGACCAGATGGCTTCCCAGGGGAGTTCTACCAGACGTTTAAAGCAGAGATAATACCTATCCTTCTCAAGCTATTCCAAAAAATAGAAAGGGAAGGAAAATTTCCAGACTCATTCTATGAAGCCAGTATTACTTTGATTGTTAAACCAGACAGAGACCCAGTAAAAAAAGAGAACTACAGGCCAATATCCCTGATGCATATGGATGCAAAAATTCTCAATAAGATACTAGAAAATCGAATTCAACAGCATATAAAAAGAATTATTCACCATGATCAAGTGGGATTCATTCCTGGGATGCAGGGCTGGTTCAACATTCGCAAATCAATCAACATGATACATCACATTAATAAAAGAAAAGATAAGAACCATATGATCCTGTCAATCAATACAGAAAAGGCGTTTGACAAATTTCAGCAACGTTTCTTAATAAAAACCCTCGAGAAAGTTGGGATAGAAGGAACATACTTAAAGATCATAAAAGCCATTTATGAAAAGCCCACAGCTAACATCATCCTCAATGGGGAAAAACTGAGAGCTTTTTCCCTGAGATCAGGAACACGACAGGGATGTCCACTCTCACTGCTGTTGTTTAACATAGTGTTGGAAGTTCTAGCATCAGCAATCAGACAACAAAAGGAAATCAAAGGCATAAAAATCGGCAAAGATGAAGTTAAGCTTTCACTTTTTGCAGACGACATGATATTATACATGGAAAATCCGACAGACTCCACCAAAAGTCTGCTAGAACTGATACATGAATTCAGCAAAGTCGCAGGATACAAAATCAATGTACAGAAATCAGTTGTATTCTTATACACTAATAATGAAGCAACAGAAAAACAAAGAAACTGATCCCATTCACAATTGCACCAAGAAGCATAAAATACCTAGGGACAAATCTAACCAAAGATGTAAAAGATCTGAATGGTGAAAACTATAGAAAGCTTATGAAGGAAATTGAAGACGATATAAAGAAATAAAAAAACATTCCGTGCTCATGGATTGGAAGAATAAATATTGTCAAAATGTCAATACTACCCAAAGCTATCTACACATTCAATGCAATCCCAATCAAAATTGCACCAGCATTCTTCTCGAAACTAGAACAAGCAATCCTAAAATTCATATGGAACCACAAAAGGCCCCCAATAGCCAAAGTAATTTTGAAGAAGAAGACCAAAGCGGGAGGCACCACAATCCCAGACTTTAGCCTCTACTACAAAGCTGTAATCATCAAGACAGCATGGTATTGACACAAAACAGACACATAGACCAATGGAATAGAATAGAAACCCTAGAACTAGACCCACAAACGTATGGCCAACTAATCTTTGACAAAGCAGGAAAGAACATCCAAAGGAAAAAAGACAGTCTCTTTAACAAATGGTGCTGGGAGAACTGGACAGCAACATGCAGAATGTTGAAACTAGACCACTTTCTCATACCATTCACAAAAATAAACTCAAAATGGATAAAGGACCTGAATGTGAGACAGGAAACCATCAAAACCCTAGAGGAGAAAGCAGGAAAAGACCTCTCTGACCTCAGTCGTAGCAGTTTCTTACTTGACACATCCTCAAAGGCAAGGGAATTAAAAGCAATAATGAACTACTGGGACCTTATGAAGATAAAAAGCTTCTGCACAGCAAAGGAAACAACCAACAAAACTAAAAGGCAACTAACGGAATGGGAAAAGATATTTGCAAATGACACATCGGACAAAGGGCTAATATCCAAAATCTATAAAGAGCTCACCAAACTTCACACCTGAAAAACAAATAACCCAGTGAAGAAATGGGCAGAAAACATGAATAGACACTTCTCTAAAGAAGACATCCGGATGGCCAACAGGCACATGAAAAGATGCTCAACGTCGCTCCTCATCAGGGAAATACAAATCAAAACCACACTCAGATATCACCACATGCCAGTCAGAGTGGCCAAAATGAACAAATCAGGAGACTATAGATGCTGGAGAGGATGTGGAGAAACGGGAACCCTCTTGAACTGTTGGTGGGAATGTAAATTGGTGCAGCCACTCTGGTAAACAGTGTGGAGGTTCCTCAAAAAATTAAAAATAAACCTACCCTATGACCCAGCAATGGCACTCTAGGAATTTACCCAAGGGATACAGGAGTACTGATGCATAGGGGCACTTGTACCCCAAAGTTAATAGCAGCACTCTCAACAATAGCCAAATTATGGAAAGAGCCTAAGTGTCCATCAACTGATGAATGGATAAAGAAATTGTGGTTTATATACACAATGGAGTACTACATGGCAATGAGAAAGAATGAAATATGGCCCTTTGTAGCAACGTGGATGGAACTGGAGAGTGTGATGCTAAGTGAAATAAGCCATACAGAGAAAGACAGATACCATACGTTTTCACTCTTATGTGGTTCCTGAGAAACTTGTCAGAATCCCATGGGGGAGGGGAAGGGAAAAAAAAAGGAGGTTAGAGAGGGAGAGAGCCAAAGCATAAGAGACTCTTAAAAACTGAGAACAAACTGAGGGTTGATGGGGAGTGAGAGGGAGGGGAGGGTGGGTGATGGGTATTGAGGAGGGCACCTTTTGGGATGAACACTGGGTGTTGTATGGAAACCAATTTGACAATAAATTTCACATATTGAAAAAAAAAATAAAGTCTCAAAACAAAACAAAGAAAAAACAAAACATTATGATGTAGTTTAATCTCCAAATTTATGTCTCTAATATAACCATTCTCAACATTCTTATGAATGTTTTATACTTTTTCTATATAAACATATAGCTATAAGCAGAATATAGAACTTTTTTCCTTGTGCTTGAATGTTTTTATTAAGAAGACATTATTCTCTATGTACCTTCCTTTAGTTAGTAATTTCCAATCAACAATTTCCTTCTGACAATTGATCATATCGAGACATGTAAGTCATATTCTTCTATATTAACTTTGATATGAGATGACTGTTACGTAGCATTTCATCATACAAGATGGCCATGTTTTGCCTTTTCTCTTTTGCCTTAGATTGTTTCAATTTTTGACTATTAAAACAATGATCAAACCTATTTGTACTTTTAATCTTTGCAAATGCCAGTATTCCTTTTAAGTATGTTGTTGAATACAACCTTTAAATTCATGAACAACTGTAAAATTGCTCACCAATGTGATTTCTCAATGTATATTCTTTATAACCTGGCAAAATATAATTCTATTTTTCAGACCTTTGTCAATATTGACTATTTATTGTATAATTCCATGATAAGTATGAAAAAGAATGTCAAGAACTTCAGAGACATTCTGACTTTATAATCATTTCTCTCCTGTGGCCACCAACCATGTAGTAAAAATGGCTCCTCTTCGTTAGTTTGCATTTAAGAGTTTGTGATCATTGTTCCCCTGTAGTATCTTTTTCTTCTTTAGATATCTTCCCCCTCCCCCACCAACCACTGGAAATTTGTGAACCGCTATATACTATGTAAAGCTATGAAATTGACAGGTTGAAAACTGAAAGCTCACAGCTAAATTACAGAGTCCAGGTAGCTGTGGCTTCTTTCTATAAACTTCCAACATGGCCTCATGATCTAATTCTGCACAGTCTCTCTAACCTAATTTTCTAACAGCTCATACTTCCCCATCCAGAAACCTGCCTTAGGGCTCTGATCCATAAACCTGCAATCCTCTTGCACTACATATATGCATGGCTCCTTCTCTCATTCTCAGGTATTTGTGCAAAGGTAATTTATTAGTGAAATCTTGCATGTAATGTCCTGTACAAGTGTGATGCTGTCCTGCTATCTTTATTCATGACTCTCTCTCTCTCACCCTCAGGTCCTTATGCAAAGGTCACTTATTAGTGAATTCTTCCTCGACCATCCTAATAAAAGATGGAATCCCTAGCCCCAGACTCCCATTCTCTCTCGCTGACTCTTGTTTGTTTCCTCTATTCAATTACTATTATATGTCACACTATATGTTGCTTTTTAGCTTCTTGCCTGTCTTCTGACTGGAATGTATGTTTCATAAAGGCATCATGTAGTTTGTTTACTGCTATAGCCACAGCAGCAAGAATATTGCCCTGTCACAGAATATATGATGAATCAGTATTTGTCAAGTGAATTAATATCTCTAGCTTTCATGAATGAGTGATCACATATGGTATTTTTCAAGTTGAGGAACATGAAGCTTACTGCACAATTAGCATACTGCCATGTTTAATAAATGACCATAAAAAGCACAAGTTTTTGGAATAATAGGAGTTTATATCAGAACAGATTGACTGAGAGCACTTCAAAAAAGGAAAGCAAAGATATTCAGAGGACTAAAAGAAGTACAAATAAAAAATTAAGAGAATCCTATATTGCTGTTAAGAAATTACCCTGGGCTGCGCGCCTGGGTGGCTCAGTCGGTTAAGTGTCCGACTTCGGCTCAGGTCATGATCTCGCTGTCCGTGAGTTCAAGCCCCGCGACGGGCTCTGTGCTGACAGCTCGGAGCCTGAAGCCTGCTTCGGATTCTGTGTCTCCCTCTCTCTCTGTTCCTCCCCCCGCTCGGACTGTCTCTCTCTTGCTCTCTCAAAAATAAATAAAGCTTTAAAAAAAACCTGGGCTATAAATATTCATATTACGGGAAAGACTGCTTAGTTTACCCCCTGCCCTCCAAGTATGTTTTCTTACTTCTTCCAATTAGTGTTATGTCCTCTGGGTTTTAGCTAGGCACATGATTTTCGAGCCAAAGTCTGCAGGTAGAAGTTTCCCAAAACACTGGTGTCAGATAGTCAGACTTCTTCAATGGTCCCTGGCTTGCCCCAGGGTGAGCATACCACAGCACAACAATTAAATAAAACTCCATGATTTCTATTGACCTGGCCTCCAAAGTCACACAGCATCACCCTCACTGTTTTCCATTAGACATAAGTAAGTCACTGAGGCCAGCTTAGAATCAAGACTGCCTGAGTCACCAAAGTGAGCATAAGGAGAAGAATGTCAAAGTGTTTTCAGACATACATGAAAACTCCCACAGTCACCCTCTGTATTTGTGTGTACACCCATCCTCACACTCACATACATGTATGTATGTGTGTGTTTGTGTATTTTTGCTGTTTTGCCTATTTACTGTCTGACTCCTTTAACTCAGAATATTTCTTTCTTGCTGTCATATGTCCAGCATTGATTAGAATGTATACAAACAAAAAACACTCGCCATCCCATAGAGACTTTATGCATAAATGGAACAAAAATATTTCAACTTGACTTCTTGCATCTGTAAAATACAGATTAAAATACAGATATCAGTGTTATCATGACAATTAAATGAGCTGATATATGTAACCAAAGGAATGACATACACACACACACACACACACACACACACACACACACACACATTTACTAAGCAGTAGTTATTGCCAAACTTTTGAAACCCTGAAACTGTTTTGATACGGTAAGTGCTCAAAATAATTTGTTGAATTGCAGCATGAATAGACATAAGGAAATGAGGCCAAATATGATCTATGAAGCAGCAGTAGGAATGCTCTTCTGGAAACATAAAGAAGTGGCCATTGTGTCTGAAGTTGAGAATTCATGGAGGGAGTAGTAAGAAAGAAAACATTACCTGGACTTTCCCAGTATAATTAAACTATTGTTATGATGGAGAATGACCTGAAATGTCAAAAATGAGGAATGTAATATACTCTACACGCCAGCCACCTTTCTTTGATTTGCATCATTTACATCTGCCCTAAGTCACTGCAGCTAAGTGAATAAGGCAGACATACAAAAAACAAAGTCTAAGTGGTTCCGGTTAGATGAGAAATCTGTAATTGTCAAATTCATAGAAGTAGGGAGTAGAATGGTAGTTACCAGGAACTGGGGGGAAGAGAGTGGAGGGAGGTGTTGTTCAGAAAGTACAAGGATTCAGGTGTACATCATGAATAAGTCCTTGACATCTCCTATATAGCATTGTATCTCGAGGTAACAATACTGTATTGTACACTTAAAAATCTGCTAAGAAGATAGATCTTATGTTAAATGTTCTTATCACACACACACACACACACACACACACACACACACACACAGACACAAGTAAGTAACAAGTTCTGAAGGAAGCTTCTGGAGCTAGTGGATGGATTTATGGCATTAATTGTGGTGATGGTTTCACAGGTGTAAACTTATCTCTAAATTCTGTAAGTTGTATTAATTAAATATGTACAGGTTTTTTTTTTTTGTATTTCAACTGTACCTCAATAAAGTGGTTTTAAAAAGGTAATAAAGGTATAAATTGGAGATTTTCATGCCAATACTCATGAAATGAAAATATGAAAAAAATATATCAACCCTGCTTCCAGAAGAAACAGAAATATATCTAAAAACCCATTTGTATTCAAAACCCTTACCACAAATGTAAATACCAGACCCAAAGATTTTCATTGGTGAGTTCCTTCATGCATTTAAATGAAGACTTAATATTATCATGTACAACTTCAAAAAAAATCATTACTTTGATCTCAAAATTTGACAAATATATTATAGGCAAATATTTCCTATGAATATTCTCAACAAGAATTTAGCATTAAATGGGGAAAAAAAACACATAATGACTAGGTAGGTTTATCCCAGGAATGGTATGTTAAGTTTTTGAAATTCAATAGATACAGATCATCTCATTACACGCATAAATAATAAAAATCATATGACTAATCCATAGATGCAGAAAACATTTGGAAAAAATCAATATGCACTTATAATAAAACTGTCAAAACTAAAAAGAAATGGAATATCTTTTTTTCACAATGAGTTTCTGCTAGAAACATAGCAAAGAGTATACTAAATGATAGAAGGCTGAATGCTTTCTCCTTAAGAAAAAAGGCAAGATGTTAATTCCAGTTCTTTCTAATCAAAACTGCACCAGAGGACATGAGAGTCCATTTGGAAAGTTCTAAAGATCTACAAAAATTACCAAAATTAAGTTCATTTAGTAAAGAAACAAAATAATAATTAATATTTTAAAAAATGCATTTCTATCTGTCAGCAAAACATTATAAAACTGTATTGTACAAAACAATACCAGTTACAATAGTATCAAGAATGCAGTGTAATTAGAAATAAACCTAATGAAATATGTGCAAGACTTCTACAGTGCGAACTGCAAAATATTACTGAGATAAATTTATTATAGAAGATCCACATAAATTAAGCATTATGTCATGTTAAGGGATTTGAGGACTCAACATTGGTAAAATGTCCCTTCTCTCCAAATATATATATATACACACACACATGCATATATATATATATATATATTATATATATGCATATATATATGATATATATATATGATATAATGAGCTATGTATATGATATAATGAACTATATGGTTTTATATATATATATATATATATATATAGAGAGAGAGAGAGAGAGAGAGAGAGAGAGTTCATATATATGGTTATATATATATATATATAAAACCAAATTGAAATGCATAATTTCCATATGAAAAAGACAGATTAGCCAAAACTTTTTGGGAAAAATAGAGGAACAAATTTGGGGGACTTTGGTATCAGGATCGCCTGACTTTAAGACTCAAAACACAGTATCAAATATGTGTCAATGAACAGTTCAGAGACAGACACACATATGTATGGTCATTTAATTTAGACAAAGTAAATAGAAAGCATATTCCTTTGTAAATGAGAGTGGACAAACTAGATATATGCATAGCAAAAAAATAAATAAATAAACAAAACCTGATACAAATATCAACTCAAGATGGATCATAGACTTAAACACAAAAGCTAAAATATGAATCATTCAGAAGAAAATATGCAGTAAAATTTTGAGGATCACATATATGGTCATGTAATTCTAAGAAAGGATCAAGGAAAAAAAACACTACATAAAAAGTATATACTGGATTTTATCAAACCTAGAAACTTCTATTCAGGTGCCATCAAGAAGATGAAAATGCTACCCACATCCTGGGAGAAAATATTTTTAACACATACAACTTACAGAGATCTTCTCTTCAGAATATATAAAGGATTCTTGTAATGCAATAGTAAGACAAACCTCTCAATAAAAAATATGCAAAATATGTGAACATACACTTCATAAAAATATATATATATATAGACAATATGTACCTGACATAATGTCAGAAGTAAAATTTAAACCACAATGATATACCTCCTCACACACCCGAAAAGTAGCAAACATGAAAGATGTACAAATCCAAGTGTGGATGCCCACAACAGGAACTGTCACATATTCAGTGGGAAACTGAAATGTACAACACTTTTAGAAAATAGTTTGGCAGTGTGTTAGAAAGTTACACATATGCTTACTGTTTGACCTAGAAATTTCACTTTACCCAAAGGAAATAAAAGACTGTAAAGACTTGAATATGTACCACCTTGACATCTTTATTCATCAGAGCTCAAAACTGCAATCAAACCAAATGCTAATCAGCAAATGAAGTCATAAACAAAGGCAATATGTTTGTAAGTGGATATAAATAGTAACATTATAAATGCCTAGTACTACAATTTTGGGGTCATAGGGTAGTTCTATTTTTAATGTTTTGAGGAATCTCCATACTGTTCTCCAGAGCGGCTGCACCAGTTTGCATTCCCACCAATAGTGCCAAAGTATTCCCCTTTCTCTGAATCCTCACCAATATCTATTGTTGCTTGAGTTGTTCATTTTAGCCATTCTGACAGGTGTGAAGTCTGGCACATAACTGTGGTTTTGATCTGTATTTCTCTGATGATGAATGATGTTGAACATTTTTTCATGTGTCTGTTGGCCATCTGGATGTCTTCTTCGGAGAAGTGTCTATGCACATCCTCTGTCCAATTCTTCATGGATTATTTGTTTTTGGGTATTGCGTTTGATAAGTTTTTTATAGGTTTTGGATACCAACCCTTTATCCGATATGTCATTAGAAAATACCTTATCTCATTCTCTGGGTTGTCTTCTGGTTTTGTTGATTGTTTCCTTCACTATGCGGGAGCTTTTCATCTTGATGAGGCTCCAATAGGTCATTTTGGATTTTGTTTCCCTTGCCTCCAGAGACACGTCTAGTAAGAGGTTGCCACAGCCAAGGTCAAAGAGGTTGCTGCCTGTTTTCTCCAATAGGATTTAGATAGTTTCCTGTCTCACATTTAGGTCTTTCATCCATTTTGAGTTTACTTTTGTGAATGGTGTAAGAAAGTGGTCCAGTTTCATTCTTCTGCATGTTACCATCCAGTATTCCAAGCACTGTTTGCTGAAAAGACTGTCTTTTTTCCATTGGAAATTCTTTCCTGCTTTGTCGCAGATTAGTGAGCCATGTATTTGTGGCTCCATTTCTGGGTTCTCTATTCTGTTCAAGTGATCTATGTGCCTGTTTTTGTGCCAGGGCCATACTATCTTGATTATCGCAGCTTTGTAATGCAGCTTGAAGTCCAGGTTTGCGATGCCTCCAGCTTTGGTTTTCTTTTTCAACAATACTTTGGGTATTCCATGTCTTTTCTGGGTCCATACAAATTTTAGAATTGTTTGTTCTAGCTCTGTGAAGAATGCTGGAGCTATTTTGATAGAGAATGCATTGAATGTGTAGATTGCTTTGGGCAGTATAGACATTTTAACAATATTTATCTAAAGGATAGAAACATGACGATTCGAAGTGGCATGTGCACCCTAATGTTTATAGCAGCACTATCAACAATAACCAAATTATGGAAAGAGCCCAAATGTCCATCGATGGATGAGTGAAGAAGTGGTGTTGTGTGTGTGTATACACACACAGACATAGACACACACACACACACACACACACACCCACAAATGGAGTATTTCTCAGAGATAAATAAAATAAAATCTTGCCATTTGCAACAACACGGATCGAACTTGAGCATATTACACTAAGCAAATAAGGCAGAGAAGGACAAATATCAAATGATTTCCTCATATGTGGAATTTAAGAAACACAACAGATGAACATAGGAGAAGGGATGGAAAAATAAGATAAAAAGAGAGAGGGAAGCAAATGGTAAGAGACTTAAATTCAGAGAACAAACTGCGGGTTGCTGGAGGAGAGGTTCATGGGAGGATGGGCTATATGGGTGATGGGCATTAAGGAGGGCACTTGTTGGGATGAGTACTGGGTTTTACATGTAAGTAATAAATCACTAAATTCTATTCTTGAAACCAATACTACACTAATGTTAACTAGCTTGAATTTAAATTTTACAAAAAGAACTTAACCATTAAAAAATAGCAACAGGAATAAAAACCAAAGATAAACTGAGCAAAAAATCTGAACACAAAAAGTACAGACAGCATGATTTCATGTACATGAAATTCTAGAATAGGCGGAAAAAAATCTATAGGGATAGATAATATCTGGGGAGGTAAAAAATAATCTCTATCAATGCTGGCCAACTGAAATATAATGCAGGCCATGTACGCAAATTAAATTTTTCTATGGGGCACCTGGGTAGTTCAGTAGGTTAAGCATCCGACTCTTGATTTCCCCTCAAGTTATGCATGATCTCATGGTTCCTGAAACTGAGCCCTGTGTCAATCCTGTTGGCACAGAGCCTGCTTGGGATTTTCTCTGTCTGTCTGTCTCTCTCTCTCTCTCTCTCTCTCTCTCTGTCCCTCCCTTCACGTACTCTCTTTCTAAATTTTTTTCTATCAGCTACATTAAAAAGTGTAAAAAAGAAGCTAGTGAACTTTTAATAATACCTTCATTTAACTCATTATATCTGAAATATTATCAACTCTTTCTATAAACAAAATTTTAAAAATCAATGGCATGTTACATTTTTGACACTAACGTTTCAAAATGTGATATACATTTTATACTGCAGAACGTCCCAGTTTGAATTAGCAATACTTTATCTGTTCACTAGATACTTTGATATAGTTAGAACAATGCAGCTCTATGCCTTTATTGAGGGAGTGGTCACTGCTGTCTCCAAAACATTAGCAACTAGAATAAACTCAGAAGAGAACATTTTACAGCATCCACACATTGTAAAACGAATGGACTTTTTTTTTTGTTTTGTTTTGTTTTGTTTTTGGGTAACAACAATGACAAAAATGCTAAGAAAAAAATTGTTAACCCACAGCTTTCTCTCCATGGTACACTTTTAAGAATATATTAGACTGAACTAATCAATTAAAGAAATCAAAAATCAATAAAGAATACTTAAAATAATGTAAACAGCCCTCAGTGATTTCTAAATTAATTTTGGCCCTGCTGTGTCAATACCGATGGAAAAACGTCAACATTACAGACTTCTAGTGTGTTTGTTTGCAGTCGCCCTGTTGCCATATAAGACATTAGCTTACTTTGTGTTTGATTTTAGAGAAATATAAAAGCAAATCTATTAAAATGAAAGTCAGATCTTCAGATTTGCTAATAAGGTTTAGGTTTGCTATCCAAATGCTACCATTCAGTCCTAAGATATTGACCTGTTATCAGTCCCCTTAAATATACACTCTAACCCTAAAAAAATGAAAATAAAGTGGGGGTAAGTAGCGTATCTAGGTTCCTAGCAGTTCTAAAACACCTCCCTCAATGCTCCTTGAACTCTGAATTTTCCATGACCTCAGTGCACTCCACACAGACACTCCCAATGCCATGTAACCATGCCTTGCACACTGGATATATTAGTTAAGGTACAGCTACAGCTAACTTTAGAATATCAGTGGATTACCGTGAGAGAGGTATACTCCAGCTCAGTTAAAGTCCAGACTCTGTGTGGCTGGAAGGGGCTGGGGAGTGGATTCTATTCCAGTAACTGATAGAATGTATTGTTCTTCAAATACCTTATTATTATTATTTTTAGAAGATTTGATCAAATCTTTTTTTTTTTTTTAAATTAATG
This sequence comes from Panthera onca, assembly GCF_046562875.1. NCBI lineage: Eukaryota > Metazoa > Chordata > Mammalia > Carnivora > Felidae > Panthera > Panthera onca. The sequence continues at coordinate 15,914,118 of NC_138339.1, forward strand.
CTTATTTATTTTTGAGAGACAGAGAGAGACAGAGCATGAGAAGGCAAGGGGCAGAGAGAGAGGGAGAGACAGAATCCTAAGCAGGCTCCAGGTTCCGAGCTGTCAGCCCAGAGTCCGACGTGGGGCTCGAATTCACACATGGAGATCATGACCTGAGCCAAAGTCAGACGCTTAACCAACCGAGCCACCCAGGTGCCCCTCAAACACTTTAATCTAAAAATATGCGCCGGGGATACTTGCACATTTTCATTTAACTGTGAAATTGATGTTATTAATTTACCATAACTTATAGACATGCAAATTTACACTTAGCATCTCAACTTAAGAGATCCATTTTACCTGTTGCTTTGGCTTTAAAATAGTGAGCTTCTTATCGGATTGTAAATTAGTGCTTTGTCACTGACAAGGTTGGCGTCCAGTACTCAAGTGATGTAAGACAGACAGATTTGTACAATCAAAATATCAATGACATTCACTGGGGTAAATGGAGAATTCTACACTCCACCGCAGTAATGACTGTGACTTCCACTATATTTTGGTCATGATCTGAAATAGTGACTTGTGGTTACTAGAGAAATTTGAACTCTTTGAATTGATTTTAAAAGTACATTTATATTTCAGCATTCACCATGGCCTTTCCCTCCCGATTCCCTGACCTGGGGTTTTAATGGCCTTTTTGCTGCTTAGCAAATGATTAGGAGGAGTTGGGAGAATGTTGGTAAATTCACATTCAAGGGTAAAAAACTTGCTTTGTGGGGAAGGGCTACCTGTGTCTGCTCCATGTCTGTCAGTGCCCCCACCTCCTTGTGTTCTGAGTGAGTGCAAGGTTCTAAGGGAGCAGTCTAGACCGCTCTGAAATGCAAATACTTCTTCTCCTCTAACTGATAGGCAATTGGCTTTACAAGTATTAATCTCTCAGGGTTCTGAGGCCGGACCATGCCTGCAAATGCTGACTATTGCATAATCTTGTACAAGTTACTTAACCTCACTGGGTTTTGGTTATTGTATCTGTAAAGTGAAAATAGTACTATCTCCCTCAAAGTGCAAAATGAGGTGATTGGAGTTGATGCACATAAAGTATTTAAAATAGTGCCTAGCATTAATAATTGCTTAATAGATACCAGATCTTACGTTGATGATTATTAATAATAGTACATTTATAATTCTAGTTAATTTTGTTACTTAGTAGTCAATTAAGAAATCACTCACAGTGTTCAACTCATCATTCAGTTAGAAGGCAAAAATACAGGGGTGCCTGGGTGGCTCATTCAGTTAGGCATCAACTCTTGATTTCAGCTCAGGTCATGATCTCACAGTTTGTGAGTTTGAGCTGCGTGTCAGGCTGTGTTCTGACAGCATGGAGCCTGCTTGGGATTCTCTCTCTCCTTCTCTGTCTGCCTCTCCCTTTCCCTCTCTCTCCCCCAAGTAAATAAATAAATTTAAACAAAAAATTAAGAAGGCAAGAACACAAGGGATGGTAGAAAAAATTCAAAACAACCTTGCTACATCTTATGTGCAAAATAAAATAAAGTTGTTCGTGTATCTTTTAAAAACATTTTTGTGAAAAAAAATTGATTAAAACAGCATGAGAACCAAGAAAAGCTATCAGAAGGAGAGAGAGAGGATGTACTTGGGTTGCACTGTGCCTCTCTTACAATCTGTGAGAAGTGTTTAAAAATATTTAAAGAAATCTTATTTGTGTGTGTGTGTGTATGTATACCTACATACATGTGTATATAGATGCAAATACTAAATATACATACGAATGCTATTAATACATATCATATAATGCATATATTATACACTCTTTATATATATATGTATATATATACACACACACACATACACATACATATAAAATTATATAATACATCTCTACACAGATGCATATATTATGGTTACATACATATATAACTGCCATTATCACTTATTATTTTTACTAACATTACTACTTCGCAACCATAGAATTATGAAACTTGTACAACTGGCCAACACTGATTCTAGTAAGTTGAGCAGTTGAAGGAATGGAAAAGGCCAGCTAGTTCATGCTTTTTTGGAAAGTTCCCCATATGTTTATTTGGTAGAGAAGTTCACATTTTCCTCTTCTCTTTCCTATTTATCAATTTTCAGATGTTTTTAATGCTTATTTATTTTGAGAGAAAGAGAGAGTAAGCATCCATGGAGGAGGGGCAGAGAGAGAGAGGGAGAGAAAGAATCCCACGTGGACAGTCTCCATTCTGTCAGTGCAAAGCCTGACTCGGGGCTCAATCTCAGGAACTGTGAGATCATGACCTGAGCTGAAATCAAGAGCCAGACGCTTAGCAGACTGAGCCACCCAGGTGTCCCAATTTTCATATTCTTAATAGTTGCTCTCATATTTTTTTTACTATTATAAATAGGGCGTTACTCATGGTGTATGATCCTTCCAATGTGATATTGAATTCAATTGCTAATATTTTATTAAGGATTTTTACATCCATGTTTATTAGTGATATCCGTCTATAAATTTCTTTTCCTGTATTGTCTGTCTTGTATTGGTATCAGTTGATGCTGGTTTCATAAAAAATTGGGGGGATGCAAAGATGGTTAAACATATGCAAATGAATCAATATGTTTCACTGAATTAACGGAATGAAACTAAAACCATGATAATTTAAATACATGCAAAGCATTTGATACATTTATATCTAATTATGATTACTATTACACGCCTATTTTATGTAATATATACATATATATCATAAATGTCAACATCATCAGACACACTGTACTGGTCTGTCGTTTTAACTGCCTTCCAAATGTTGCATGGGCTTAGTATGGGATCAGGATACATTGCTTTCCCTTGAGTCTCTTTATTCTTGTTCCTAAACATCCTTAAGTTTTCAAAAGTCTAGCCTTAAACTTTTCTAATCAGTGTACTATAAATGATGAAACCAGAAACAGTAGAAACCAGGAGGCCCATGTTTCAATCCTGGTTCTTTGTTTTGCTATGTGTGCAAATTCTGAAATTCTACTTCCTCAGCGACCCTTTCATCAATGATTATGGGCTATCTAGTAAGTCCAGTGCTGGGCTATCTGCTGACCATTCAGAGGTAAGCAGCGAACCAAACGTATATCATACCTGCACTTCAAGAGTTTAAGATCTAGCGATGAATCCAGCTGTTAATACGTAAATAAAGAAAACATTCTAATTTTGTAAGTTCTATAAAGACACACTAGATGCTGCTATGAGGGGAGAGAAAAAACAAGTCAAGCAGCAATATACAAGGCTGGGAATGCATCCAGAGGCCAGACCATGCCGTTCAGTCTGTGCTGTGGATTTGGAATTTAATCTAAATGCACTTGGAAGCCACAGGATTGGATACCCTAGAATGACGGGACCAGATTTCTTTTTATAAAGGATCAGTCTGGCTGCCAGATACGGAAGCATTTAGATGGCGCAAGAGAAGAAGCGGGATATCATATAGGAAGCTATAGCAGTATTTGAAATAAGAGATGATGGCAAAATAAATCAGAGTGGAGACCGCTGCAATGATGGGCCCCGGACTGATGGGAGGTGCCTGTTTAGATGAGGCACTGATAAGGACTCACTACCGACTGGGTTGAGGGACAGGTGAGTGCAAAAGATCATCAGGAATGATCCTCAGGTATGTCGGATGAACACCTGAGTGGATGGAGGTGAAATTACTCAAAGGAGTCAGCAGGGGAACCAGGTAGGGGCGGGCTGATGCCGGGAGAGAGACTTAGGGTTCAGTTCTGTATATGCTAATTTTGAGGTGACAGAAAAGGCCTCAAACATATATATTTCAGTTATATTACATCTAGGAGAGTGATGCTCAGAAGGAGGTTTCGGTTAGAAACATAAATCTCTAAATCATTGCTATAAAAACAGTACATTGAATAAAAAGTCAGTTTCAGGGTGCTCGGGTGGCTCAGCTGGTTAAGCATCCAACTCTTGGTTTCGGCTCAGGTCACGATCCCACAGATTGTGAGTTCAAGCCCCACGTTGGGCTCCTCTCTCTCTGCACGCCACCCCCCCCCCTTCTCTCAAAAATAAATAAACTAAAAAAAGAGTCAGTTTCCTCACTGAAAATGAGGGTGGCATATCGTGTGGTAGTAAACATTTATGTATTTACACCTACACACACACACAGACACAGACACACACATAACTGTTCAACCTGTATTTAGGAGGAACAGACGGAAAAGTATTTCTCCTAAAAGTTGTATGCTTTGTTCTTTATATTCAACACAAGAAATGTATTGCATATATAATACTTATATCATGTGAAAATACGTCACCTTTCTGGAATTCTCTTTCCTTTCACAGCTGCCCCGTTACTTATAACTGGATAAGCTAGACCCTCATGCTAAGTAGAAAGTGAACCTCCTTCCCTATCAGTCAATCCCGTAGCTGCACATGACAGAACTTCTGTTTCACAGGAACAAAAACACAGTTCCAATCCCAATTGGCTTTCAGTGACAGAATTTTGAAAGTAATTATCTGACACAGCAGAAGCCAAACAGTGCTCTATTTTTATTTTCCATTTCAAACTCCGAATGTGAATCAGATTCTCACAAGAAATGTGACAGAAACAGGAGGCAAAGAAATAGATTTCCTTACTCATTCATTTACACTCGCTGAAGCACAGTCAATACTCTGAGAAATTCAGCGAGATGTTTCCCGCTGACCCACAACCCTTGTTGCCTCTTCACTGCATGCTGTGGTGTCCCGCCACAGACTGCTTTTGGATGAATATTAAGGAACTTTAAATTTGTGCACACGCATGCACACACATGCACCCGCCCACACACACACGCACATTTTGACCACATATGACAGGTAAACAGTTGTATGTCAGGCATAGTTGGGTTTCTGAGTTTCAGTTAACTGAAACCAAGTAAGTTTTCTGTGGCAGGTTTTTTAAAAGTATTGTCTGCACTTAAGGCGAACTGGATCACCAGTGCACGATAAAGTACAATTTTGTTAGATATCTACAAGAAAGATGACAACAGAAATTAGAACAGACTTGCCAGGTAGTATATGAAAAAAAAAAAAACCAAAACAAAAACAAAAACAAAAACAAAACAAGACAAAAAAAAAAAAACAAAAAACCCTGTACCTAATGTGAACAAATTATTTTGTTCCATGGGTATGAATCTACAATAAAAACTTCTACTTCAACGGCAGAAACGTCATTTAGAAATCTATCTATAGTCACTTGTGAATATCAGATTACAAGCTTTATATGTTCCATTTATTTCACGATATTTAGAACAAGAGATCATTTGCCCCCCCCCCCAAAATCTGACTCTGGGTAACCAATAAGTGATAATTACCATACTTCTACAACAATTACAACTGTTCCATTTACTATGAAGAAAATTATATGATTTCATAATCCTTCACCTGCCTTCCTACTCGCATTTTGCTCTTTTCTTCTAGAGACAAAGCATGCGCCTTGGAGAAAGTAGTCAGTGCTCAGATAGTAATCTGGGTTGTTATTTGTGGTAAAATGATACCATTTGTTACCTACCTTAAGCCTGGGATCAAAGTAGTTACTGATTATTAACACTTTACTAACTTTAATTTTTTTAAGTTTTTATTTATTTTGAAAGAGAGGCAGAGAGACAGAGACAGAGGACAGAGAGAGCGGGAGAAGAACAGAGAGAGAGAGAGACAGAGACAGAGACAGAGAGAGAAACTCACACCAGCTCCACACTGTCAGCGCAAAGCCCGATGAGGGGCTTGAATTCAAGAACCCAACCATGAGATCATGACCTGAGCCCAAATCATGAATTGCATGCTTCACTGACTGAGCCATCCAAGCATCTCAACACTTTACTGACTTTAAGTAGTAGAAGTGAGCTACTAAACGAATTTAACGTAACTGGTTGTAATCTGTTAAAGGGCATTTCAAGTCATTTTACCAATATTCTTGGGACTGTATCAAGAGCAAGTATTTACTGCCCCAGAGTTAGGTTGACCTTAAAATGCATCATCAAGTGTACACTCTCTTTTGTTTTAAACCAGGCCCATCAGGTTTACAAAACAGAAGTATGGTTGACTTAGAAGAATTCTAGAATAAAATCATTTTGGCTGTCTGTTATCCCATTGCTTTTACTGTTGATTTTGTTGGTGTTAGAAAGTGGGTATTAAAAACTTTTTAAGAGAAATTTAAGTCTAGAAGGATAAGAGAACACACATAATTTGTCTGCAATGTAGCCTCAGAAAAGAGAACAAAACAAATAAAAAACAAGTTCTTGGTAGTTCATTCTTGAGAGTCAGGAGGGAGCCTGAGAGTGAGGGAGGGATGGGTTGGATATCGTCTGGAAGAATATGAAGGTCCACTGCCATATATTTTGGAGAGAAGAACCAGTGAACCTTCTGCACACATGCAAAGCAAGCACTTAAACAGGAAATAATTTGGTATTAAAATATCCCCTATTTTAAATAAGTTACAGGATGTTAAAACTGGAAAAGTAGCCCAGGTTAAAATATTTATCTTCTTGGAAAATCATTTGAATATTTATCTATAAAGAAACCAAGTATTGTCTCTCAAAATTCAAATGGAATTATCAAGAGTAAGTCACAACCCAATGAACTAGATTTCATCTAAAATAGTGCTATGAGTAGTATTGCAACATGCAATGGGATTAATTCTAACTAAACTAGATTTAACAACACATATTAATGACATTTTTCCCTTAAAATAGGCATGCAGGAGATATAGTGTTAGAATCCCGACCCCCCACCACAAGATAGATTGATAAATAAAGTGTTTGCAATGGTAAATAAGATATATAAATGAATTAATATCTGAAATATATGCTAGACTTCTTTTTTTGAATTTTTATTTATTTATTTTTGAGAGAGGGAGAGAGTGAGCACAGGAAGGACCGAGAGAGAGAAAAGGAGAAAGAGAATCTCAAGCAGGCTCCACACTGTCAGCACAGAGCCTGATGCAGGTCTCGATCTCACAAACTGTGAGGTCATGACCTGAGCCAAAATGAAGATTGGGATGCTTAACAAACTGAGCCACTCAGGTGCCCCCGTGCGAGGCTTCTAATACAAAGATGATGGTACAGACCCAATTTTCCCTATTCCTGGCTCATAAGCTAAATTATAAATACTGGAAAGGGCAAAGGGGCGATCATCAGTGAATACTAAAACATGGTAAGAAGAGTGAGACTTCTGTCATACTGGGTTTGAAGGAATAGGACAGTGGCAGGGTGTCTTACATCCTTCAACCCAACAGAAGAATGCTACTCAGAACTGTTTTTTTTCCCCTGACTCTTCAACCTGATAACAAAAGGACCTGAGTAGGCTGATTTCTCCCCTGGATCAAATGGAAGTCCCTCTGATATTATCAGATGAGCAGCTAACTCTGAAAAGGGAGGTTTTGGGGAGCCCCACCAAGCAGCTAATGGATGCACTCTGCTTCCTCACAGAATGTAAGGCTCTCCTTTTCCACTAAGAGCTACTGACACAGGAGAGCAGAGATGCTGGAGAGACCCAACAACCTCTGGTCAACTCCAAGAAGTTTCTTTACTTAATGGTCTTTAGATGCTTCATTCCAGTCCAAGGACATTAGGGAAGCCAATGGCCACCAGTAAGGGCATTCTGCCATACCATTCCACCACCAAGAGACCCTTAGCAGAGGGGCCTGGGGAAGACCCACTTTGCCTTCATAGGTAGCATCACCTGAGATGAATGGGGACCCTGGGGACTCCATATAAACTAAGCAGACGAAAAGAATACCACAAAGTCACTGAACATTTACTGCCACTAGAGCCATGGGCCATAAAAGTAGGCAAAAACCCATTTGCTAAACCTAAACTGGGTAGTGGTCTGTTGAGAAAAAAAAGAAAAGAACATTTAAGTAGGATTCAGAGCCTGCAATAATAATAAGAAAAAAAAATATCTGGAAAATAATATAAACTAACCCACTACACAAAGAACCAAGAATATCACAACTTGAATGATAAATGACAATCAGCTGATACCAACATCAATATGAACAGATAGTTGGAAGTATCTGACAAGGATTTTAAAGTAGCTTTTGTGAGAATGCTTCAGTAATAAATTACAAATTATCTTGAAACAAATGATAATATCAGTGAAGCATTTATTAAAAAGTAGCCAAAAGAAAATCAGAGAATCATAAAATACAATACTAGAAAAAAATACTAGATTGGCATGAGAATAGAGTGGAAAAGACAGAAGATAGAATCAGTGAACTTGCGGGCAAGATAATAAAACTCATCCAATGCAATTCACCATATCAATAAGTTAAAGAAAGGAAAAAGAAGAGTCATAAAATATCTGGGAAGCTCCAATGTCTATTCATGATAAAAACTCAAAACGTTAGAAATAGATAGGAATTAACTAACTTTGATAAAGACCGTATGTGATAAATCTGAAAGTGTCATTATATCTAATAGTGAAGAGCTGAATTCTTTTCCTGTAAGATTAGAAACATGGCAAAATGTCATCTCTCGCCACCCTTACTCAACCTAGTACTGTAAGTCCTAGCCAGTGCAGCAAGAAAGCAAAGGAAATAAAAATGTGTACAGATTAAAGGGCAGAGTTAAAATCCTCCCTATTTTTAGGAAACATCATTATCAAGGCAGAAAACCTTCACAACCAATCAAAATATTAAAAGCTCCTAGAACTAGTAAAGGAGTTCAGCAAGTTTTCAGGACAGAGGACCAACAAACACCAATCAACACTAGCAATGAGCATGCAGAAATTAAAATTAAAACATAACACCTTTTACAACCACGCTAAAGAAAGTCATAAACTTAAAACTGGCACAGTAAACAAACATGCACAGGATGTTTTATGCAATGTATGTTGAAAACTGCAAAATGCTGATGCAAGAAATCAAAGAGTAAATAAAGGTATCATGTTCATGAGTTGGAAGATTCAACACAGGAAAATGTCAGTCCTTCCAAAATTCATCAGTTTAATGCAATGCCTTTATCATAATTCCAGTAATATATTTTATAAATATAAACATGCTTATTCCAAAATTTTATAGGAAGATAGAGGCCCTTCGTTAAAATAATCTTGACAAGGAAGAAACATCTTATCTTTGACATTAATGCTGCTTATATAGCTACCGCAACCAAGAAGGTGTGGTATTGTTTGAGAGAGACATATAGATCAATGGAATAGAATTGATGACCCAGAAATAGACCTACACAAATACGCTCAACTGAATTTTAACAATGGCACAAAACCAGTGCAAAAGAGGAAGGACAGCCTTTTCAAGCAATTGTATACAAAAGTTATCTCAAAATCGCCCTGTAGACATAAATGGGAAATCTAGAAGTATACAATTTACGGTGGGGCCAGGGAAGGGGGGAAGAAAATCTTGGTTACCTGATATTGGGAAAGGATTTTTTTGATTTGGCACCAAAAGCATGATACAGAAAGGGAAAATTTAATTAGTTGGGTCTTACTGAATTTAAAAGGTTTTTCTCCATGAGAAGCCTATGTGAAGAGACTCAAAAGGTAATATAATTACTCCCTAGAGACTGGGAGCATTTGCCGACTACATATCCAACAATGTGTCTAGCATATATAAAGAACTCTCAAATCTTAACAGTAAAAAAAAAAAAATAGAAAATGAGCAAAAGCCCTGGACGGTCATTTTACCAAAGAAACAGGCTGTCAATAAGGACACATAAAGTTGTCAAATATCGTTAGCCGTTAGGCAAAAGGAAATTTAAACTACATTTTAAACTACATGAGATCAGAAAGGCTAAAAAAATAAAAAAATAAAAAAATAAAAAATAAATAAAAAAAAACCCAGCAGCACTAAATATTGGGGAAGAAGTGAAGAACCGAGTCACTCATAGATAGCTGGAGAGGATGTGAAAAATCACAACCACTCTAAAAAACAGTCCAGTGGTTCCTTAATAAAAGGCAAATGTGTTACTACCATGTAACACATCAACTGCACACTCTGGAAAGTATCCCAAAGAAACGAGAACTCATGTTCACACATGCACCTACAAATGAATGTTCAGAGAAGCTTTATTGGTGATAGCTCCAAACTGGAATCAGGCCCAGTGTCCCTGGGCAGATGAATGGTTAACCAGCATGTGGCACACGCATGTAGGGGAGGCCTATGTGGCAATAAGAAGGAACAAACTAGTGACACATGCACCAACTTGAGTAAGTTGGTAAGTAATCTCCAAAGCCTTGTGCCTAATGCACAACAGTCGATCCCGAAAGGTTGTATGCTGTATACTCTCGTTTCTATGACATTTCTGAAATTATAGAAAGGAAGAGGAGATTCATGTTTGCCAGGGGTTAGAGATGGTAGGAGGGAAGGGGGATAAGGTGATGACTGGAGGAAAAGGACTATTGTTACAGAAGGGCGATGTGATGGACCCTTGTAGGGTCGAGTTTGTTCAGTAGGGTAAATGTGGCAGCGGGGACACATGCACCTGCATCGATGATAATGTCTTTATAGAACTTAATGAACAGACATGCAAATAAATAATTACAAGGAAGTTTTGGGCAATCTGGTGGATTATATCAGGGTCCACATCCTGGTTGTGATAATACACTATAGCTTTCCAACTAATTACCATCAGGAGGTAGTGGGCAGACTTTGTGAGCTATCTTTCTGTATTATTTCTTACAACTATGTGGGAAGCTAAAATTATCTCATTAAAATGTTTAATTTAAAAAGCATACTTAGTTGGACAAAAACAATGATGCGCTCTCAGAACTTTAAAAATACTCATAGCAGATAAGAATCTGTTGTTGTTCACTGGGATGGGGTCGGGGGGGGGGCGGGGGAAGAATGTGAACGATATGAGCGTGTTTTCTAACATGGATAAATGACATTTATTTCTTCTTCAAAAATCATATCTTAAAGCAAGTGAAGAGATAGCTAGCGATCATATTTGTCTCCACGTTTTTACCAGAATTGAGTATAAACTATGTTAGATATTAATTTCCGCTTAGTTCAAAGTTAACAGACATATCTTAGTGTCTTAGTGATACAGACCTATCAGATCTGTGCTTAGTGTCTTTTAAACGTATACTTTTCTTCTAATCTTTAGTTATAGATGTTGACTAAATTTTATAATTTGAATGTTTATTTTTTTAAATTTTTTTAACGTTTATTTATTTTTGAGACAGAGAGAGACAGAGCATGAACGGGGGAGGGGCAGAGAGAGAGGGAGACACAGAATCTGAAACAGGGTCCAGGCTCTGAGCGGTCAGCACAGAGCCCGACGTGGGGCTGGAACTCACGGACCATGAGATCATGACCTGAGCCGAAGTCGGATGCTCAACCAACTGAGCCACCCAGGCGCCCCTATAATTTGAATGTTTAAATACGTTACAAAGTATATATGATATGATAAAACATCTTAAGGAATTATGGAAAAAGAGTAGAACATAGAATCTTTACATAGTGTATGAAAATGTATGAAAATACCATCATTGCTGCACCACCACGCCAAGAGATTTTTTTTTTCCTATTGTCTAAGAACTAACACATGGAAGACAATGAATTCAACATGTTAGTTAAAACTGGTGACTATGCAGTTGGCTCTGATAAAAATGTTACTGCCATACAGTATCTTTCCCATGTTTATATAGCTTCAATATTTAGCACATGTAAAGTTTGCAGACTGTAATTTGCGAGAAACATTGTAACACAATTCGCATTGTCCTTTATGTGAGGTTCCCTGAGCCTTTCTGCTCAAGATGGCAGTTTGAGCACAAACTTTTTTTTTCTTCTCCTTGAAGACTCATTAAACTATAAAAATTATTTAAAAGACTTAAGCACTATGGGAAGTACGGTTTGTAAGGTTTTCTCCAAACACAAGACATTTCAGTAGGTTCTTAACATAAATTTCAAATGAAATAATGATGATTGATATATAAGGACAAAGGAAACTATATTCTTAAAAATGTGAGGAGGGAATCTGCTCTACCTGTCTTGTATATTTCCTGAAAAGCATAGGAGAAAGCAACACCAATTAAAACGGAGGACGGGGGTGAAATGTTCTAAATCATAAATGTTATGGAACAATTACAGAAAAAGTACTTGATATCGCCATGCAAAATACTCCACAGCCACTCATAAACCTCTTCCAACAATAGTGCATATTCCTGGAAAACAGCAAGCAAAAATTTTTAAGAAAAACATAAATTGAGATATCTTAGAGAAAGAACTCTGCCAGCTAGTGATAAAAGTAGTCCAAACTCTGCCATCTATTTCAATGCCTTCCAAAGCCAATGGTAGGGTTTCTATAAACTAATCCTAAAAAAAGAAAAAGAAAAAGAAAAAGAAAAAAAAATTGGAAGTAATGGTAGCCTTTCTATAGTTGATAAAGGAAGAAATAAAAATGTCAGTTTTTATGTATGTGAAAAAGATGACCAAAGGAAAAAATTTAAGAACTAATGATAAGACAATGTGTGGAGATAGAGATAGGATTATAAACCAGTAGATCTTCACATAACACAGTGGGAAATTAAAGTAAGTGCAGTAATGTTAACACAAAGGAGCTAAAATATTAGATCGATTTTGATCTGTAAAGGAAGGCTATGAGAAGGGACTGGTAAGGAAGAAGGAAATAATAATTTTGTTAAAACCGTTTTTGCACAATTTGACATTTCTCCCCTATGTACATGTATTATATAAAAAAATGAAAATCAACATAACAAAACAATAAAGGCGATGTAGAACATGTAGAGAAAAAATACTCAGTCTCATTTAATCATATGTTTTTAAAAGAGGAAGAATAATTTCACTTACAAGTTTTAGCATTATTCAAGTGTATTCAAGACCGTGAGTGCATTAAGATGGTCGTTATTTTACAGATGTCAGTTACTAAATCAAAGGAACAATTTCCAACACTATTAAAGATTTTTGTCATTTTGCTCAAGGTATCTTTATATACTATCAGCAAACTGAGCCTAAAAAACAGTGGTTCTAAATGATACTAAGTTAGGATTATTTTGGTAACTTTAAAATATACTGATATCAGGGTACTATTTTTCAGATTTTCTGACTTAATCTGATGTGCAGTCTGGGCTTGACTATTTTTTTTAAATTTTTTTTTTAACGTTTTATTTATTTTTGAGACAGAGAGAGACAGAGCATGAACGGGGGAGGGGCAGAGAGAGAGGGAGACACAGAATCGGAAGCAGACTCCAGGCTCCGAGCCGTCAGCACAGAGCCTGACGCAGGGCTCGAACTCACGCTCCGCGAGATCGTGACCTGAGCTGAAGTCGGCCGCTTAACCGACTGAGCCACCCAGGCGCCCCTTGACTATTTTTTTAAAACTTTCTACCTGATTCTAATATCCAAACAAAGTTGAAAACTATAGCTATGTGCCTTATCAGTATGTGTGCCTAGTAATATACACCAGATCAAGGCTTTGTTTGCAACACATAACCTAAATGTAGCGTATATTTATCTCCTTGTTATTTTTTTTTTTTTAATGTTTATTTATTTTTGAGACAGTGAGAGTGAGAGAGACAGCGTGAGAGAAGCAGAGAGAGAGGGAGACACAAAATCCGAAGCAGGCTCCAGGCTCTGAACTGTCGGCACAGACCCTGATGTGGGGCTCAGCTCACAAACTGTGAGATCATGACCTGAGCCAAAGTCAGACGCTCAACCGACTGAGCCACCCAGGCCCCCACTCCTTGTTATTTTCAACATTTCTTACAGACATTAAGAAAAATGCAGCTGCAAAACACAGAATAGAAATAACTTAGATGCAAATTAAAAGCTCTTCAAAAGGAGGCTTTGGTCTCCTATAGCTGTATTGACACTCCTCCTCCAGAAACATAAATATTTGTTTGATGTTGTTTGTTCAGATAATTGATATGTAATTAAATATTATTTTACTATTCTCCATCTCAATGTTTATAAAAATAGTAATAAAACTGGAATCTCCTTACAGTCAATTTAATTCAATGGAATAACAGGGTTCAAAGAACAAGAGTAACAATAGCAATCCTAGAAGGAGGAAAAAAACAGCACAAAGTCTTAACGTAAGTCGTAGAGAAGAAAGGAGTGTAATTCCAAGTAAAATACATACAGGTCTCTCTTAGAACATTTCCTTTCTGCTTACTGTCCTCTTATTTTAATTAAAAGTAGTTTATATTACCTTGAATACTATAGACGTGTTTAATACTTCCCATAATTTTGATATAACAACACAAAGAACCCATGCATGCAAAGCAGCTAATGAACTGAACAAGCAATTACCAAGCAGACAAGATGTTCCAGAACAAGTTTATGAATCATTACTTTTAGTTTACACACACACACACACACACACACACACACACACACACACACACTTCAAACTAAGTCAGTGCACATTGCTGAAATGAGTTCAAAAAAAGAAAGTGATCTCTATTCTGAGGGTTTTTTTTTTAAATAGAATGAATATCTATCTTGGAGACACAATGCATAAAATAATGAAGTAAAACAAAAGTCAAATATATTAAACTTTCCTATACAGTTGAGGATTATATTAACCTAAATGCTGGGTATGTGTGTATGTGTGTGAGTGTGCAAGTGTGTGTTTTGTGGACCCCTCTCTTATTTTTGAAGAACTGAATCCCCCATTGTGAGATTTTTGGTGGAAGAGTGAATGCTTTTCAATTATGGAAACTTCCGGAGCCAGACTGCATCTCCTCCTTGGGGCAGCCAGACTCCCAGCACATGACTGAGACTGAGCCAACATATGCTCTTACCTGGAGTTTTAAAACTTCCCCAAGTGACAAAAAGACCAAGGGGAAGATCAAATGTTATTTGTCATCGCATTATCAAGAACACAGAAGACAGCAGCAATGCAAACCCAGGGGTAGAAATATAAGTGGCAATGTTCTGACTTCACTGTCTCTGGGCATCAACTTGGCTGCATTTGCAGCCGCTAAGCCCCCTGGTTCCTGCTTTCCTTCAACACTGACTCACTAGCCTTTCTGACAATTCTTGTGATCTATCCACTATCCATCTGGAAAGTTTTATCTTTAAATTACTCACAGTGAGATTCTGTTGCAGTCAAGGAGGTGATTCACTAAATCATGCCTCTGAGTACAAGCACCCACCCACACCCCCATAGATAGAAGTAAATTGAACAATAACAACGTATGCTACTTGAGATCAAGGAAAAGATAATCAGGTTTGGGGCGATGGTTTGTGGGGTTGAGCCCCGTGTCAGGCTCTGTGCTGACAGCTCAGAGCCTGGAGCCTGCTTCAGATTCTGGGTCTCTCTCTCTCTCTCTCTCTCTCTCTCTGCCCCTCCCCCATTCACACTTTGTCTCTTTCAAAAATAAATAAACATTATGAAATGTTTTTTTAAAAAAAGAAAAGATAATCAGGTTTCATCCTACCAGTCTTCATATGTTTTTTTTACATTACTAAAGTCACTAGACCCACAGTGTTTAATTTCAATCTTGATGTCTATATTGTTGTGACTTTTACAGAATCATACTTTTGTATATTATTTGTATATGGTTTTTCCTTTCTGATTAGTCTAAACCTGTACTGTTTAATACTGTAGCCAATTGCGACAAGTAACTATTTAAATTTAAATTAATAAAATATAAACATTCAGTCTCTTAATGGCACTAGCCACATTTAAAATGTTCAATAGTCACATGTGGCTAGCAGCTACCATAAGGAATAGTGCAGATATAAAATATGGTCAAAACTGCAGAAAGTTCTGTTGGACAGCATGTGTCTAAACCCATTATGATAGTTTGACACTTTTCTTGGTTAAATCAGAAATTCAGACTTAAGTTAATTGGCAAAGGTTGACTGTCATTAGTCCAGTGTGGTGTTTGAACAACAGCCCAATAAAGCTCAAAGAATGGGTGTATATATTTTCCATTAAATGGATTGTTCTTATTTTATATTTTTATGTTTTGCTTTGTTTCTGTTTGTCAGGTAAACAGTGTAGATTGTCTTCAACCACAGGACTCTGATTGATAGAGAAATTCACACCTCCAAATGGGAGGTTTTAAAAGACAGATCCTAACAGGTAGAATTGAAAAAAAATATTTGGGCACTTAAAATCATTGTATCGAGCTGCAAGGAAGGGGATCCTTTTCATTACAGAGCAGACACTGAACTGTTGGCTGCATATCTTAGGCCTTGAACTTGACAGACTTTACAAGCTTGCAGCTTTGGGGAACTGGTTAGAATCCTAATCACATCATTTGTATTTCTGATTCTGCCTCTGCCCTGAGCCTGTTCTGTTCTTCAGATATGCAAACTAGTAAATTATTTCCCATTGTTAAATGAGTTTTTACACGTTTTCCTTCAACAGCCAGCAGGAAATTACTAACCAATACAAACATTGTGTCAATCACCAAAGGAGATGAGAAGACTTCAGGGTGAGTAGCAGGCTGAGGAATATGTAAAGTTTTACAGGTTGTGGACAATTAATGGCTAAGGGTCAACTGATAAAAGCCCTGAAGAATTTGGATAGGTCTTCCACAAGTAAAGTAAGTAAATAATCCATAGATCACATTTATTTATAACCTTCTTCCTCATCAACAACTCAGTCTGCTTGAATACAGGTCCACCCTCTAGACACAACTAAAGTTGTTTGGGAGAAAAGAACCTCATATGTTAAAAAACAAACAAACAAAACACACACAAACACACACAAAACAAAATGAAAAATACAACTACTTTTTCTTTCAATTAAAAATGTGTTATGGTTATCTGTTTTTTTAACATTTTAATGTGGTATAATTGACATACAAAAGATGTACATATTTAAATATACAACTTGATGAGTCTGGAGATAAGTATACATCTGTGAAAGCATCACCACAACCTATGACATAAAAGTTTCCTCCTCCCCTCTTTAGTAGCAGTAATTGTGGCGGGTGTGGCGCTGAGAACACTTCACGTGAAATCTATCTTCTTAATACATTTTTAAGCAATCAACATAGCGTTCTCGTCTCCTCACTCAAACATCAGAGCTCATTGTCCATTTCCTCCCCCTTGAGACTGTCTCCTTCCTTATCTACGATGATTCCATTTCTGTTCTGTCGTCTCTGCTCTCTCTTTCAAATTCCATTTTCAAACCGTTTATACAGACCTAGACTTTTCTTTCCTCTTAAAAATTCATGTTCCCCAGAATTCCATTCTGAGCCTACAGTCCATAGAATTATCCCTAAATCTCTATGCCTGGCTTCAGTCACCATTTAGATTCCAGGGTCTCCCATTCCTACATTTAGCCTACACCCTTGAGTGTATTTCTCTATACCTGCTTATGTGTGTGCCCACAAAGCACCCTGGACATAGCCGGTTCAGGTTATCCTTGCTCCCAGACAAGATCCACTTTTACTCTTCAGCCCCTAAGTATGAGAACCTTGCCAACTATCTTCAAACAGTTTTACATCGCATCTCTCACTCTCACTCAATGATATCTGTCAATGCCGCATCCGAAAAAATTGTTTGGTTGGGGCACCTGGGTGGCTCCGTCAGTTAAACATGATTTCAGTTATTCTTGATTTTGGCTCAGGTCAGGATCTCATGGTTTTAGGGTTTCAGCCCCGCACTGGGCTCTGGGATAACAGTGCAGAGCCTGCTTGAGATTCTCTCTGTCTCCCCTTCTCTCCATCCCTCTCCTGCTTGTGTTCTTTCTCTTTCTCTCTCTCAAAATAAATGAATAAATGTAAAAAAAAAAATGATGTTTGGTTGATTTCCTATTCTGAAATTCTTCTGTGATTACCAAATTCAAGTTTAGATTGAATAATGGTAAAGCATCTTCTCTGTCTCCAAACTTGGTCTAACTATCTCATATCACTTCCCACTTGAAAATCCTTCAATTCATTCCCAAACTTCTGGACAATCTCCTTGGACTCTCCTGCCAGGACAGGTGTCTATGGCCCATCATGCTCTCCAGCTTCATCCCTGCTCCTTCTTTTCAACCTGCACTCCGCTCCAGCTACTGTTCTTACATGATTTTGAATGCTACATCTTCACTTCAGATATGTTGTTACTGAAATTCCATTGTTGGTCTTTGAACCTATATATTCTACCAGTCTCATTTGTTATTAGTAGCAACATATTAGTTCATGTTCTTTCTCTTCTGAGGATCTAAGTCAAGAATTTTACTTCTCTTCTTGTACCACCACCCCTTGTGCTTAGCACTGTTACTGCACCTTTAGCAATGTGATCCAATCATTTCTTCTTGAATTTACTTCCTCTTCATGAATTTCACGAATTACTGGGAATGCATCTTTCATTGGTATACTCTCCAGATCTTGCAGAGTGTATGGCATGCTGTAGTTTTTTTTTTTTTTTAAACCATCAAATTCATGCTGAAGCAGTGACTTTTGAAGTGAAATATGATTCTGACAATCATTTCATTCATCTGCCTTATTAATGTGAATAATAAACTCTGTTTGGAAGTTTGGATTTACAAAGGTTAAACAATTACGTAGTAGGAAAATCAAGGCTACCTGTCCAAGGTGAGTCCCACCACTGTCACTTATATATGTGTTACAAGTATGTCTCAAGTCCTCTCCTGATTCCATAACACATTATACAGTACATGAACACATTTTCCCTTCAATCATTATGGGAAAGTAAGTAAGCAAACTACACTCTATTACTTTCTGTTTCTATATTAACTCTTTTACAGAAAATAAGCTACTTTTGATGTTCCTGGACTTCTTCCCTGCAATTCAGTTGATCATAGGGCAAAGTGATCGCTTAAAAACAAACAAACAAAATAACACCATGCAATTTTCTTCTCAAAAGTCAACAATGCCTTCCTATTTCTCTAAATATGAATTACAGGCACCTGGGTCTTTCTTTGAATCTCAAATCCAAAATGTCTTTCCATGACTGGATCTATACATGTGTTATTCCTACACCATAGACATGCTTCCATTCCCAATAGTCATAAACACGCATACCACCAATTTGGACTGATTAGCTCCTATTCATTTTGAGATATCGCCTGACTATTCTTTCCTCAGAGAGTTCTTCTATCATCATCAATCTCAGTGTTACACTACACACGAGCACATTTTATTCCATAATCCTCAATCATGATTTATAGTTGGATATGTATTTGTGTGAATGCCAGTTTAATATCGATGTCCTCCATTATATCTGTTTTGTTCATAACCATATAATCCATGCTTAGAATACTGTGCAGAACTAAGGACTCAAGAAATTTTGAATGAATGAATATATCCTAAATAGTATTCAATTTTCATTAAAATAAACTCAACTGCAATCAAACTATAGTTCTAAATGATGCAAATCAAAGAGAAAGCTATGAGTTTAGTACAGTTTATTTTTTTAATTTATATTTTGTATTATTTTTAGTGTAGAAAATTACTTCTTAGTATATATTTTTTAATTGCTGTGAATAAAGTGACAAATCATACAAATGAAAAGAAATATCCTAGAAGAAAGGAATTGATTATATTTCATTTTAATTCTTATAACGAATGCTTGATATTTTCTTGATGAATCTCAAAAACAAAAATAAAATCCTAAATGTATCTGAAGACCCTGAAGGCTCAAATTTCAAATTAAATAACTTTTCTATGTGAGATCCAGTGCAATTTAATGTTAAAAATCCATTGAATAAAAATCAATAAAATAATGGAACAGATATCCTGAGAATAATCTAATACCTATGTTGAAAAAAACTCGTTTTCTTAGGGAAAATTCATGTTGAAATAAATGAGACTATAATTAGTTAAGAAGTGCTATCAGATTTTTAGAATGCATATTTCTACTCTTTCATATTTTGGGAACATTTAGATTAATATCTACTTCTGCATGAGAATATTGAAGCATGGTAAAACTAATAATATTATTTACATCCAGAAGAGATATTGAGAAAATTGCCTAATTCAAATATTTTTTTATATAAAGAAAAACCTGAGGCAAGATATGACCAAAAAATGGCAGACAAAGCTAATAAAGACATGTATCTTAATATAAATGATAAAAAGAATGTAAAAAAAAAAAAAATAAAAGTTAAAGTATTATATGAGTGAGCTAGAAAAAGTGAAAGATAGTTTACTGGGGAAAAGGAAAGGATAGAGAACTTAGTACCACAGAGATCATATCCAACTAGCAGCCAGCTGATCCTTCTGGAGGGAAATTAAACTGGATAAAAGTTCTGGGGACCTAGAACTTACTTTTTACATCTCCTAAATATTAGAAGTCAGGACTTTTAGTCTCCTAAGGTATAGAATTAGAATGAAGATATCTAAAGAAAGTAAGACTACAGGGGCGCCTGGGTGGCTCAGTCGGTTAAGCGTCCGACTTCAGCTCGGGTCACCATCTCGCGGTCCATGAGTTCGAGCCCTGCGTCAGGGTCTAGGCTGATGGCTCAGAGCCTGGAGCCTGCTTTGGATTCTGTGTCTCCCTCTCTCTCTGCCCCTCCCCCGTTCATGCTCTTTCTCTGTCTCAAAAATAAATAAACGTTAAAATAAATTAAAAAAAAAAAAAAAAGCAAGACTACAAACAAACAACAAAAACCCTCCATGAAATGAAAATTAGACTACTTACCCACCAGTTTAAGAAAGTACAGGGAGGTTAATGTTCTATGAGGAGTTCATGGTTCTATTAGGAGTTCTGCAATAAACTGAAACCAAATCCTACAGCCCAGATGAAAGGTGTAAGTTTTATATTTTTAGTGTTATTTGCATTCTTTTTGTTGCCATTTTCATTGAATGTATAGACAAGAAACTGTACTTAAAAATTAATATTCATTCCGATTTATGAAATCAACTGGTTTCCAGCAGACAAAAAGATACATGGCTTTTCACTGATGTTTCTCAAGCCAAAATCCCCACTCCTACTTATGCACTCTATTAAGGACAAATGAATTTAAAATTTTAAAAGGCATACTTGGATCAGAGCTCCATGACGGAAGGTAAATAGACAAAAGAAATATGCAAATTAATCAAGCAGAAAAATAAATGAGAAAATCTGAACCAGGTTGCTAAATGAGTAGATTGTGACAATTAAAATACTAAGAGAAGAAACAGGGGCCAAAATGAAAATATAGGTCATTATATATAAAAAGTAAAAATGGAACCACACACAACTAGAAATTTAAAAATGTATTCAATTCATGTGTAAGTCAAAGAACATATTCAGCTTAGTTGGAGAGAGGATTAGTATGCTAGAAATAAATTTCACAGAAATTATATCTAATAGAGATTTCAGAATGAAACAAAAAATGAGAAAATCAAAAATGCAAAGAAATAACATACAATAATTCTGTAATTACATATAAAAACCTCCATAAACATACAACTACTGATTCTACATGACTGTGGGTTGAATTTTGTGCCAGCAAACTTCATATGTTGAAGATTTAACTGTCAATACTCGATTTAGAGAGAGGGTCTTTACAGAGGTAATTAAGTTAAAATGAGGTCATTAAGTGGACTCTAATCTGACTGAAGTCCCCATGAAAAGGGGAAATTTGGACACAGAGATGCATGTGTGAGAAGAAAACCATGTAAACCTAAAGGTAAGTAGCTAAGCTAAGGAGAGTAGCCTACAAAAAGTCGTCCCTCAGAAACCACAAGAGGAATCACCCCCGCCGACATCTTGATTTCATACTGCTTGCCTTCAGGACAGTAAGACCACGCATTTCTGTGGTTTAAACTACTTGGTTTATAGTACTTTGTCATGGCAGCCCTTGCTAATTAATATATAGACTGAGAAAAATAGAAAGCCAAATAAAGAAAAGTAATCAAAGCTTGAATCTACAGTGAATCTACAGACCACAAAGAAAACAGTATAATCCTGAAATCAATGCAAGCAAAAGAAATTAAAATGATGGGGCACTTGGGTGGCCCAGTCAGTTAAGCATCCAAGTCTTGGTTTCGGCTCAGGTCATGATACTGCGTTTTTCTGAATTCCAGCCCCACATTAGGCTCTGTGCTGACAGTGTGCAGCCAGCTTGGGAATTTTTTCTCTCTCCCTTTCTTTCTGCCTCTTTCCCACTCTCGCTGTCTCTGTCTCAAAATAAATAAAGAGACTTTTAAAAATCTTAAAAATGAAATTACAACAGATTTCTCATAAAAAAATAGAGTTCATCATACAATATATCCATAATAAATCAATAATGGAAAAACTCACTACAGATTCCTATATACACAAAACAACGATTCAGTTAAACAAATTTGAACAACAAAAAAACCAAAAAGAAAAAAAACAAAAAAAATTCACTACTCCCACGCTAAACAGAAAAACAAATAAAAGAAAGATTATATTTATGGACGATAATAAAATCAAACCAGAGAGGTGCCTTGGTGGCTCAGTAAGTTAAGTGTCCGACTATGGCTCAGGTCATGATCTCACAGTTCATGAGTTTGAGCCCCGCGTGGGGCTCTGTGCTGACAGCTCAGAGCCTGGAACTTGGTTCAGATTCTGTGTCTCCCTCTCTCTGCCCCTCCTCTGCTTT
The DNA here is from genome assembly GCF_046562875.1 of Panthera onca. Taxonomy (NCBI): domain Eukaryota; kingdom Metazoa; phylum Chordata; class Mammalia; order Carnivora; family Felidae; genus Panthera; species Panthera onca. The sequence goes on from NC_138339.1 coordinate 15,936,582, forward strand.
CACTCCTTCTGTCTCTCTCATAAACATTGAAAAAAAATTTAAAAAAAAATCAAACCAGAAGGAAGAAGGTGGAAGCAGTAGAGAACATAGGTATTGGTAAACCTGAATTAATCCAAGCAAAATCTGATGTTTGAATAATTGTAATCAAGAAAAACCTAGAACGTACTTTTTTAATGAGGAAAAAGATATTAAACAATTGTAATATCAAAAGTGAAGAGCAAAGAGTGTTTAAACATCCTAAGTTCTTTGTATTGCTCAGGACTGCTGTAAAGGTATCCATGTTAAACTTTATGAACTGTATCAGTTCACCACAAAACTCCTAGGAGAGAGCAGGCAGTAATGCCTCTGAAGCCTTCATTGGCAACACTCAGCATCACTCATCACCAGGAACATGCAAATCCAAACTACAATGAGATATCACCTTACACCTTTCAGAATGGCTACAATTAAAAACATAAGAAACAACAAGGGTTGGTGAGGATGTGGAGAAAAAGGGACCCTCTTACACTATTGGTGGGAATACAAACTGGTGCAGCCACTGTGGAAAACAATATGCAAGTGCCTCAAAAAGCTAAAAATAGAACAATGCTACAATCTGGTAATCTCACTATGGATATTTACTTAAAGAATACAAAACAATCTTTCAAAGCGATATGTGCACATTAATGTTTATATCATCATTATTTATGATAGCCAAATTAATGAAGAAGTCCAGGTGTCCATCAATAGATGAATGGATAAAGAAGTTTTACATATATATATATATATATATATATATATGTGTGTGTGTGTGTGTGTGTGTATACATATACACATATATATATACACACTTATTTATATAGTATATAAGTATAGTATAATATTGATAGTATATTATAGTATTGTATAGTATATATAGTATATATAGTAGAGTATATAGAGTATTATACTATACTTAGAGGATATTATAGTATTTATATAGTATATAAGTGTATATATACACACACACATATATATATGTGTGTATATATATATATATATATATATATATACACACACTCACTAATTTCACTTAGCATTATACTCTCTAGATCCATACATGTCATTGCAAATGGCAAGATTTCATTCTTTTTTTATGGCTGAGTAATAATATATAATATATATGTAATAATATATATTATACATATGTAATTGCACATATATGTATATGTATTATACATATGTAAAATATATATTATTAATAGACAATATATAGCATATATATTATATATTACTAATATGTAATATATTACTAATATATTAGTAGTTAGTAATATATTACTAATATAATAGTAATTACTAATATTACTAATATATGACATATATTATATATTAATAATATATACAACATATATGTTGAAATGGCAAGATTTCATTATTTTTTATGGCTGAGTAATAATATATATTTAATATATATACATAATATATAATAGTATAATACTTGTATTGTATATTAATATTGTATATTAATAATATACAATATATAGCATATATATTACTAATATGTCATATATTACTAATTAATATATTAATAAATATTAGTAATATATATTACTAATATATATTAGTAAAATATTAGTAATATTAGTAATATAATATAAATTAGTAATATATTGCTAATTAGTAATAATAATTAGTAATATACTAATAATTAGCAATAATAGTAATTAGTAATATACTAATAATTAGTAATAATAGTATAGTAATATAGTAGTAATATAAATAAAATAGTAGTAAAAATAGTAATAACAGTAATAATAGTAATAATAATTAGTAATAATAATTAGTGATTATAATTAGTAATAATAATTAGTAATAATAATTAGTAATAATAGTAATAATTATTGCTAATTATATAATTATATAATTATAATTGTATAATTATAATTATATAATTAGTATAATTATATAATAATTACTATTAGTAATTATAATTATAATTGGTAATATTACTAATTAGTAATAATTAGTAATATTTTGCTATTATATAATATATTATATTATTATAGTAATATTATAGTAATATTTTGCTATTATATTTTGCTATTATATAATATTAGTAATATATTCCTAATTAGTAATATATTAGTAATAATACAGTAATATATGTGCTATATATTGTACATTATTAATATGCGATATATTATACTATTATATATGTATATGTAATATATATATTATTACTCAGCCATAAAAAAAGAATGAAATCTTGCCATTTGCAAAGACATGTATGGAGCTAGAGAGTATAATGCTAAGTGAAATAAGTAAGTCAGAGAAAGACAAATATATGATTTAATTCATATTTTGAATTTAAGAAACAAAACAAATGAGCAATGAAAAAATAGGAGAGAGAACAATTGAGAGACAAAACAAGAAACAGACTCTTAACCATAGGGAACAAACTGATAGTTACCCGGGAAGAGGTGGGTAGGGGAATGGATGAAATGTAGGGGCTCAGGAGTGTACTTATCATGATGAACACCAGGTGATGTATGGGTTTGTTGAATCACTATATTGAAACTAATATAAAACTGTATGTTAACTACAGTGAAATTAAAATGTTCAAAATAAAGTTTATCAATGAAAAAGAAAATGGGACACAATCATATTGCAGAAAGTAGTCACTGAACTCAAGAAGAAAAGTTTGATATATAAGGAAAGGGGAGTAAAGACCTGTTACATATATTAGATATATAAATAAATATATACTTTAAACGTTAATACTCACAGAAAGAATAATGAGTGATTTGGTGCCTTAAAAACAACTTGGCACAGTAGGTATATAAAAAGTAGAAAACACAGTAACATCACCCAAATTTGACCATCCCATGTCTTGTTGTTAGGAGGTAAGTAAAAATATTAAGTTTTGACATACAAAGTCAAGAGCACATGCAAACAACTAAGAGCAAGCACAAATATCAAAAACATACAACATTGGGGCGCCTGGGTGGCTCAGTCGGTTGAGCGTCCAACTTCAGCTCAGGTCACGATCTTGCGGTCTGTGAGTTCGAGCCCCGCATCAGACTCTGGGATGGCCCAGAGCCTGGAGCCTGCTTCCGATTCTGTGTCTCCCTCTCTCTCTCTGCCCCTCCCCCGTTCATGCTCTGTCTCTCTCTGTCTCAAAGATAAATAAATGTTAAAAAAAAAAAGAATTTAAAAACATACAACATAAAAACTTCTAAACCAGTAGAGAGAAATGCCAGAAGACATTATAGTAGAACAGGGAACATAAAATACAAAATAAATTGCAAGTAGTAAGTCCAAGTGTATTAGAAATCACAATACATGTAATGGAATCAACTCATTACTTAGAAAACTAACTTGTCAGATTGCATAAACAAATCAAAAGTTTACACCCATCTCTACGTGGATGACAAAAGTCACATATAGAATAGCATTATAGTGAGGTAACAGTACGGAAAAATATTTGAAAACATTTTGACCGAGAGAAATGTGACACAAGAACGTTAATATAAGATCAATGCTGGCAGCATTGCTGTGGTGTGCTGGAAAATTCTTTGTCGTTAATGGGGACCGGGCATTCTGCCTGTTACAAAATGTATAGCGGCATCTCTGGTCTCTAATAACGAACTGCTCGTGGTAGCACCACATCCCTGCTGGTCACAACCCCGAATCAGGTCCACGTTAAAACTTCCACAGGTGGTTGACCGTTTTTCCTTTGTGGGCTGCTTTTTCAACTAAAATGATAAATTCTAGGGGCGCCTGGGTGGCTCAGTCGGTCAAGCGGCCGACTTCGGCTCAGGTCATGATCTCCCGGTCCGTGTGTTCGAGCCCCGCGTTGGGCTCTGTGCTGACAGCTCAGAGTCTGGAGCCCATTTCAGATTCTGTGTCTCCCTCTCTCTGACCCTCCCCCGTTCATGCTCTGTCTATACCTGTCTCAAAAATAAATTTGAAAAAAGTTAAAAAAAATTTAAAAAATTCTATTTATAATTGTGTTGACATAAAGATTAGTATAATACCAACTGAATAATATTTATTTTCGTATTTTATTCTGACTTGAAAATGCATTAAAACATTTTCTAGGGCTTTTAAGTATCATGAACCCAACTATATAGACGATTTAGGTCTGGCAAAAATTGTCTCTTGACATTACCAAAAGCTCTCAAAGATGAAAATCAGCTCACAACACTGACACACACAGACACGCACACACGCAGACACACACACACACACACACACACACACGGAGGTGGGTGTGTTTTTATACTGTTTTAAAGTTCACAATGTGAATAAATATATATGCTCTGGTCATAGCAAATGGATTAGGACCCTTAAAACTGTCAGTGCAACATTAAGAAATGCCTTAATTACCTTAAACATTTTAAAATTATATTTAAACAAAATACCACATATTTTCTAAAATGTAATTAACCTTAATGAGATCAGATTTCTTAAAAAAAAATTCTGAATTTCCAAAACCTAAATGAAACATATGCCAAATCAAAATCCTCTTTTATGCATCCCATTTCTTATAGAATGGACCTAAATAGTTAAATTTCCATGATGATTATTGGAAAAGTTCCATATCCGTATAAAACCGCATACCATAATTAATTTCACACGACATCATGCCATCACATTGTCATCTGTATAAAATTCAAATGTCATATTTTGATACATGAAGTTTTCCATTTCAAGGAAGTTATGATAAAAACGTTCATAAAATTATCATCTTGACAATATTAGATGACAATTGGGACCTTTCCCTGCTGCACACTTAATATTTAATTCAGAGCTCATAATGACATTAAAGATATCATATATTCTTTCTCTGAAAAGCTTGAACCTTCCCTATCATTTTTACATGATTTATTCTCTCTTTAACCTCAAAATCATTTATTTAATTTGAAACTACAGCACTTCATATTAAAAGGTTTTAAGGTTCTCTATTCAAAAAGAAAAAAAAATTTAGAATAATGCCAGTAATAGTGACGATGAGAGAAGAATTTCCTGCACTATATATTAGAAATTGATTTTCATTAAAGAATCAGATATCTTATAATTCCTTATTTGCCACTGCCATAGCTAATACCCTGAACAAGAAGAGGTCACTTAACCATGTTGAGCATCGTTGCTCTCTATTACTTGCAAAATTTGGCAAGATGGTTTCTTAGCTCCTTTATTTTCCTCGAATTCCTTCCTTATCTTTGATGTGTGTGTTGTTTTTAATAAAGCAATTTGAGAATAATTGTCTATAGTCTATACCCATCATTCAAGAGAGGATGCAGATAGGGAGGAGAGGGAGCGTGGCAGAATTTTAGTAACTAAATCCTTAACAGATGTAAGCAATAGCTTCTCTGTGTTATGGTTATTATCTAGAAAAAATTATAATAGTTATAAGCAGATACACCAAAAATGTAGGAAATGTAAGATGGAGAACATAATTTGTTTGATTATTCTGAAAAAAATTAAGTTTTTAACTTTTACTATCAAAATATCTTTAATGTCAGTAGAGCCATAAACCTAAACATAAAATTGTGAATAGATTAAGTATCTTAGCCTATAATGCACTGCTAGGTAAAAACATACAGTTCGGTCTCTTACTTTTTGTTTATGAGTTTTATTCCACTCCCTTTTATTATCAAGCAATGCAATGTAAAAAAAAAAAATCCACTTACAGATATCCCGGGAAATTAGAACTTCCTTTGTTTTCATACAAAGATGCTTGGCTAAAGAAATAAACTTCTATACTATTATTCAAGTGAAAATAAAATGTATATATGCAGCAGAACAATAGCTAAGCACAAGCAGTTACCATTGGAAATACATGAAGTGTATTGTGAGCAGCTGTGGATTAAGACATTATTTGCAGTGGATATTTTTAATTAAATTCTACCTATTACATACACTAAATGTTCCTAATATATATTAGTGAGAGTCAATATACTTTGCAATTATAACCTTGCATATCTAAGGATATAATCTATAGGGAAATATGAGAGGTAGACGTAAAACAACCAATTTCAAGTGGCTAAGGAAACAGAAATTCAAATATATTCAGAATTATAATTTCTGGTCTCTACCATAAGCATTTCTACTTTGACACCATTTTTTATTCAATAAGTAATATTTTCTAATATGTGTGATAAACTATAGATGTTAAGGCCTAAAGAATATATTTTTTATCTACTGTCACAAATTCTGAACACCATATCCTCAAATTTCAGAAGACTCTAAGTCTAAAAATACAGCTTTAGTCAAAAACATGCTAGGAATCTCTTGTTGTTCTGATTCTAGCCATTCTGACAGGTGTAATGAGATAATGCCTTAGATGTGGCAGAGTGGCTGGAATCAAAAAGACAAGAAATGGGAAGTTTTGGCAAGGATTTGGAGAAAAGGGAACTCTCCTGCAGTGTTGGTGGGAATGTAAATTGGTGAAGCCACTGTGGAAAACAGTATGGAGGTTCCTAAAAATTAAAAATAGAATACCGGGGAGACTGGGTGGCTCAGTCACTTAAGCCTCAGACTCTTGATTTCGACTCAGGTCATGATCTCACAGTTTGTGAGACCGAGCCCTGTGTCGGGCTCTGTGCTGCCAGCTTGGGATTCCCTCTCCCTCCCCTTCTCTCCCCTTCTCTCTGCCTCTCTCTCTTTCAAAATAAAACTAAATTAATACTAATAAAAATTAAAATAGAATTACCATATGATCCCATAATTGCACTACTGGGTATTTACCCAAAGGAAACAAAACACTAATTCAAAAAGATATATGCACCCATATGTTTTTCAGCATTATTTATAATAGCCAGGATATGGAAGCAATTCAAGTGTCCACTGATATGATAAATGGATAAAAAAGATATGGTATGCACACACATCCCCACATACACACACACACACACACACACACACACACACACACACACACACAGAAAAGTCAAGAAAAGAATGAGATCTTGCCATGAGATCTTGCAACTACATGAGTGGACCTAGAAGTTATAATGCTAAGTCAAACAAAAAGAGAAATACATCATATGATTTTACTCATATGTGAAGTTAAAAAGAAAAAAAAAAAAAGAAAAAAAGAGACCAACAAGCAAATGATAAAGTGACTCTTAGATACAGAGAAAACTGGCAGTTGCCAGAGGAGAGGTAGGTGGAGAGATGTGTAAAATAAAAGAGATAAAGAGTACTCTTGTCAGGCTGGGGACTGAGTAATGCACAGAACCACTGAATCATTATACTGTATCCCTGAAACTAATATAAGTATTTAATTGTACTTCAACAAAGAAAATATTGGGGAAAGAACAAAAAATGCCAGAAATCACTGCATTAAAATAATAAATTTTTATAAAGCAGTAATTATAAACAAAGTCCCAAGACAAATGGTAAGTTTGAAAAAAAAAAAAACAACTATACATAACATATAATTGGCAAGAAATTATTGCACCTATTATGTAAAGAACTATTAGTATTGATAAGTTAAAGAGTCCAACAAAACAATATAAGATTAAGAGACATGAACAGTCAGTAAAAAAAAAAAATGTATAAATGTGTATCCTTCAAATAGGAAAAGATGATCAATTTAACTCATAATAAGACACATGTACATAAAAAGCACACAGAGATGCTATTTTTCACCTATTATAATTGCAAAATTCCAAGTTTTACAATCCCATCTTATTGGCATTGCTATAGAGAAATTGTCACTTTTCTACATCATGGAGATAAATGCAGAATATACTACAATACCTATGGACAGGGATCTAGTAATACCTACCCAAATTCAAGATTTATCTTTTGTTTTACTTTTTATTTATTTATTTCTGAGAGAGAGAGAGAGACAGAGGGAGAGAGAGAGAGAGAAGGAGGGAGGGAGGGAGGGAGGGGACAAGTGGGGGAAGGGCAGAGACAAAGGGACAAGAGGGGGAGGGGCAGTGACAAAGGGGGGCAGAGCATCCCAAGTGGGCTCCATGCAGACAGCAGAGAGACTGATGTGGGCCTCGAACCAGTGAACCGTGAGACCATGACTTGAGCCGAAGGCAGCCACTTAGCCGACTGAGCCACTCAGGTGCCCCTAAACATTTATCTTTGAATCAGAATCTCACGTTTGGAAATTTCTTCCATGGATATATGTATATTAAATGTGTGTAGAAAAACATTCATTATATTATTGCACGCAACAGCAACACAACAGCAACAATAAAAATGAAACCAGAGTTAATAAACATTCATTAAAATATCTACGGAGGAGTGGTCCCCAGTGAAAATGGTGAAATGAAACTTTCAAAATTCTCTCTTTCATAAAAGCAATGAGTAATGGGAAAGATTTCTGTTTCAATAATTTGAAATAATTATCACAACCATTAACATGGATATACAAGTTTATGGTTTATAGAGTACTTTCTGTGAATCACCATTTGATCATTACAATAGGCACGAAGATAGATACGTATGTACAAAGATGAAATAGTCCCACGACCTCCTTCTAAAGTATTCACACTATGCTAGGTGCAGCAGGCATCTTAATAGGAATCCACAAACATTACCTGAAAATGCCACTAGTAAATATTTTAGATTTTGTGAGCCATACTTTCTCTGGCCACCTCTTAATACTACCACTTTTGGTTGAAAACAGCCATATAGATACATATATGCATAAGCGTAGCTGCATTAAACACACACACACACACACACACACACACACACATTAGGGGCACCGGGGTGACTCAGTTGGTTAAGAGTCAGACTCTTGATCTCGACTCAGGTCATGATCTCAAAGTTCGTGGGTTCAAGCCCCACATGGAACTCTGTGCTGATGGTGTGTGGAGCCTGCATGGGATTCTGACTCCTTCTCTCTGCCCCTCTCCCATTTGTGCTTTCACTCTCTCTGTCTCTCTCTGTCTCTCTCTGTCTCTCTCTCTCAAAATAAATTAATAAACTTAAAAATAAAACACATTAGTCATGGAAACTGAAATTTGAATTTCATATAATTTCCATATCACAAAAATCATTTCTTATTTGTTTGTTTATTCAAAAGTGAGGAGAGAGAGAGAGAGAGAGAGAGAGAGAGAGAGAGCTAGAGGGGCAGAGGGAGAGAGAGAGAGAAAGAGAGAGAGAGAGGGAGAGAATCTTAAGCAGGCTTCATGATCAGCACAGAGTCTGATGTGGTGCTCAACCTCACAACCCTGAGATCATGACCTGAGCTGAAATCAAATCTAACTCTGGACCAACTAAGCCACCCAGGCATACCTCACAGACATTATTTAAATTTTTTTTCCCAAAATTTAAAAATCAAAACTAACAGAAACCCAAACTTGCTTACTATGTATGTAATACCAAACTGTGCACAGACTCAATCTGGCACACAGACTGTAGTCTAACTTACCCATGATCTAAACCATAAATAAAACTTTATAGTTGAATTAGTAACAGAACTACCAAACAATATTTCTCAGCTTCACCTTTAAGGAAATAGAAACACAGGGAATTAAAGAGACTTGCCAATCATAATACAGATAATAAGCAAAGAAGCTGTAACTCAAATCTTTGTACTCACTAATTATTGATATCTCATGAAGACATTGAATCTACTCCAATGACAGGTATTTATGGATGGCATAAATTTTAGAATTTGTGTGGTATCTTATATAAAATTATAGTCTCACTCATAATGGGGTTCAATCTGCATTTTTCATGTAAACATCAAGTTTTTATATGATTTTTGGAAAGAAAAAACACTATTGTTTTAAAATTATATAGACATTACTATATAATTTGTTCCAGGAGAAAAGGACTTACTTTCTAACCAGTGTGCTATAATATTTTTCTTACTCTAATCCTTCAATTATTTTTAAAATCTTTACATCTATGAGATATATAAAGGTATTTAACAATTCCTAGAGATCCAATACATGAGATATATTCATGCTAGTTATGGTATCTGATCTTTCATGGCCATTACCATCAGAAAAAATATGTATTATTAATTATCAATTATACATATATGTATATATAATTATATGCATGTATAATGATGTGTATATATTATACATGTGTATATATGTATGTATATATATTATACACATGTATGTATATATATGTATGTATATATACACATATATATGTATGTGTATATATGTATATATATATATATACACATACATATATATATATATACACACACACATAGTTATACTATTTACCATTAGAAATAGTCCTTTAATCATGGTCACAGCCACATATAAGCATCTTAGTAGTGAGCAATATATATTGACTACTGTCAACAAAATAAATACCTTCATATTAACTCAAACATTGATTAAAAATATTAAGAAAAGTATCATAAAAATATATAAGAAGTTGGTATATAAAAACACTTAGGAGCTTAACCCTAATCAAATGTCTAATAAAGCTGTTTTATAATGTGAAATATAACTGTAGTTATATACGATTATATTCAAGAGCTCAAGGATAATTTAAAATAAACTTACATAATGCATCTATAAAAATACTATTTTAATACAAAAACTCCACTGCATGAATACTAATTATTTCTAATGACAAAACTGCTGACATTTCTGTGTCAGAGAAGGTCTAAGTTCATAATTTTCAGTTCTTTGGAGGAATTCCTTTTCCTACTCATAGTAATTGTAATGATTCTATTTTTTATTCCTAAGTGCTATGAAAATACATAGCTGTTTCCATATGAATGTATTTGTAAATGCGAGACATAAATTCACTTCTTGAACAAATTAAAGTAATGGGACAACAAGTACTATTCTAAGCACATATGGATCGTTGAACTTTGCAGTCTTAAAAATCAGTTATATTTGTATTTTTATAAGGATATATGTATGTACATGGAGACAGGTGACTGGAAGAAATCTGTACAATTAAGTTAGAATTTCTCATAAAGGAAGAAGAGAAGAGAAGAGAAGAGAAGAGAAGAGAAGAGAAGAGAAGAGAAGAGAAAAAAGAAAAAGAAAAAGAAAAAGAAAAAGAAAAAGAAAAAGAAAAAGAAAAGAAAAGAAAAGAAAAGAAAAGAAAAGAAAAGAAAAAAGAGAAAAGGAAAAGACAAGACAAGACAAGACAAAGTGAGAGGGTCAGGTCAGATAGGGAATAAGAGAACCACATCCTTGGGTATAACAATTTATATTTGTCCACCAATACTAGAAACAGTAGAACAGATACCAATTTCCACAGAACCTCTACCAGCTTGAATAGCTTCACAGACTTCTACCGCCTCCTGATGGGTAACAAGCTCTCAACCATATGCTCATTGGCACCCAGGCCCAGAAAGAATGTCTGAAATTGATCAACCTAATAAGGCTTCATCTTTTACTAGATGAGGTGACCCAAGAGGAAATGAAAGTCGTCCGATCTTTTCCTTTCCAGCAAATTTTGTTTTTTGTTTTTAACATGGATTGATATGACAAGAAATATCCATAACAAAATATTTATAGTAATAAAATACATTTTCCTTTTCGGGTACTCCTAAAGGGGGGAGGGCATTTTTTCTGTTTTTTTTTAATTTTTCTTTTTCTCAAAGATAATAAAGAATTACAGAAAAGTATTCTGAAGTTCATAATAAAAAACACGAGTTTCAAGTAATTCAATATGTGTGTGTGTGTGTGTGTGTGTGTGTGTGTATACACACACACATAATTTTAGCACATTTGTTTACATCTACTTTGTGGAATACTTTGTAGAAATAAATAAATGATGAAGATGAGTTGTTTCATCTCATTTTAATATGCATATAAGAAAAAGACAGAACTGTTTCAGATCTTTTCTTATGTACCACATTCTGACTCCTCAGCTCCTGCTGGCTATGGAAATACAGCTGCAACCCAGTCCCTGTTGGATCAGGGGCGAAGCAGATGGTTTGTGATCCTGTACTGCCTACACATTAGGGAAGCACTATGGCTTGGATCTTGGATGCAGTAGTATTTTTTTTTTTTTTTTTTTTTTTTAGTACTAACAGTGTTAAAGTGAAAATAAATAGTCAAGCAGGGAGATGAAATTCACTGAGCCTGCAGTCATGGAGATTCTACTGCTGTGCTTACTGTTTCTCCCAGAGGTACTGAGTAAACCAAGTGGCTGCTTCCAAGGATCGGTAATTCATCAGAAGGTCTCTCCACCTCCTGCTCTATTCTCTACCCTGGAGCCTGCATGACACATGGTGAAGCTGTCCCCAATTAGTGAACACACAATCTCCTGATTGGTTTGGTAAACCATTAAACTGTCTTGTATTTTCAAGAGAAAGGGAAGGTGGTCTAAAGTTATGACTATTTTACCAACTTCACTCTTTCGGAATTTTAACAAAACCTATACATCCTGTGGACATTTAATCTATATTTAAAATATATCAGCATTTTTATGGAAATTAATATGGGGAATTGAAAAAACATCCATGTGCTTTTAAAAGATGGCTTAGATTCAAATACAATCGCTGTGACAATTAACAAAAATATATTAGATGCCATGAAATATAATAGATGCACATTGTTTCATGTGCATTAGCCATAGATTGAAACATATAAATACCAATGCACCAGTAAATGGCTTTGTGAATTATAAGATACCTTCATGATAATAAAGACAAAATCACTCAATTATGTGTTCAATTCAGTGTTGCTACTTTACACAAAAGAATGCAAAGAGTCATACGGTGGTGAAGAACATTGAGTTCAACATGTATGGACCAATGTTTAGGGAGATGTGACATGACTGGCACACTTTATATTTTTCAATCATGATTTTGAACCATCCTTTATAAGTAATACCATTCTATAGCATATTTCCCTCTACTTTCTATGTCTTTTCAAATCCAACTCAACTCTACCCTCATCTTACCTCATAATTTCTTAGAATAGGAAAAAACAAACAAACAAACACTTACTTTTCCGACATATTGTGGATCGGGTCCCATATGTTCTTCTAAAACAAAGAACTGATTCCAAACCCATCCCCTTTTGGGACGATGGTGGACTTCGGTTTCACCTTCAATGTGTTTGGTCTGGTTTCTGGTCACCTTGATGGAGCTGTGGTGAGCAGTTCCATAACACCTCTGCACAAAACAGAGACACACGAGGACTGGACAGATACAAGATGTGCTCGTAATTTTCATTGTAAGATAGCTTTCCAGTTCACCGTCTTCTTTCTTTTCCTTGTCAGTTATAAATGCTTAGTGCGCATTCAAGAGAGAATCCAGAGCATCTTTTGGAAGGACAGTCCAAAGTAAATTGTTTAGCGTGTCCATGATTTAACTGCCCATCAGGGAAAGCTCAGACTACATTTACATCCTGAAACACTTGGAGAATCAAATCTGTACTTGTCTGATTCCAAATCTTCACAGTAAGTGAACACAGGCAACCATTTTCTACCTAATGGATAGAGAGAAAATTATATACATTACAAAACATGGTAGCTTTAAGTATTTTCTCTGAATGCAAATTATACTATTTTGTAGGCTGATGCTGATGTGTAAAGAATACATACAAATTCTTTTTGCAATTCACACAAACATGCATACACACAGTCATGCATAAGCTTTATCCTGCATACATTTTTACAAGGATCTTCTTATCTTTACTGTTAATTCTCAATACTTAAAAACAAATTAATATATATTTATATTTATGTATTTCTTTGTAAATATATATATACTACTTTTAAAAGAATGTATATATTTGAATATTTGTGCATATATATATGCATATTTTTATATTTATATATTTATGTGTGTATCAAATCCTTGGAAACAACAGAAATGCAGTCCTAGGGACTGCAGAAATGCTCAGAAACTGACCATGAGTATGTGCACATTTGCGATATGATCTCTTCTAATATATGATCCATTAGGCACTCCTTACTACATGAAAATTTTCGGTTTTGTGTTTATTTTATTTTTGTTAAATGTGATGCAAAATCACAACACATACATGGATTACCTGCTCCATGTGACTCACTGAACTTCACCAAAATACTCAAAATACTTTAGGGTTGAAAAACTGTCACAGATCATTAAAGCAATCAAGTAGGTAGGTACTTGAATTGCTTAGTAAGCACAAGAGACAAAAATAAAGCAGAGCAGATAGAAAGATGGCTGAAAAAAAAAAGTATGCAACTTAAACTCAGTCCATAGATGGGGATCAGATTGGCATGGCTGAGTATGAGTGAGAGAGCTTCAATTGGCTGAAGCATAGTTTGCTTGGATTTTTGTTAGTCCTACAGATAATACTCTAGGGTGTGGTCTTCACATACAGGCAAGACAGATTGTAAGCTTGGGGATGACATTACCCACAATTCTAGCAGCTATGTAAAGAAAGGTACAAGGAACAAAAGAATGGTAGCAAAAAGATCAGGGGAAAATGCTTGGATTCTCAAATAAGAAATGTTGAAGACTCGGTCTCAGATTTTAGTACAATTGGGACAATCAAGCAAAACCTACGAAATATTTCTAGAAGAAAACAGGCAGGATTTGGGAGGGGGAAAAAAAAAGATGACCCTGAAATTAGTACTTTACAAAAACATGAAATGGTGTAGCAAGTTTTGCTGTATTTTTATATGTATGTTTCCATAGGTATTTGGAAGGAAACGTGGATTCAAGGTTATAGCTGTTCTATCTAGAAAAATATTAGATGCATAACTCTCATTTCATAAAGCTCACCCCTGTATACCAACACAAACTGAAATGTAAAGCTGAATCAATTATAAAGTAGCTGACTTATCAATATAAAGACTTAAAAAATTGAATGTAAACAATTAGCCATAGCATAATTCCTTCACACAACTGAAAAAAGTTTCTATCAAGTAGGGAATGTAAAACATCTCACATGAGACTCAGAATACGGTACTCTTCTCTATTAATACGTCTTCCCATACATTTGGGTAATGATAATGCTCATTTACCAGTTGTTCAAGGATTGTATAGGATTGGAACTAGGATTTCATTTTCATTATCTAGTGAATATAACTTGAAGTTGGTAATATTCTCTCAAAGCAAAGATGTATTTTTCACTGATTTAAATTAAAATGACTCAAAAACTCTAACAAGGTTTTTTTTTTTTTTAAATACCATTATAGCTCCAGCATGATGAGAGCACTGGAAAGAAAGTAAAAAAAAAATAAATAGATAAAATAAAAAAACAGATTTACTTTTTTTTCCAACAATGTACTTATAGTACAAACATGAGTCATCTAAGTTTTTCAAGTCTTACTTTGCTCATTTAACTAAAATTTGTGGCTTTGAATCATTGATTTTAATATTCTTTCCAGTCTAATAAATTATTAAAGACTCTTAATTTTCAAGTCACAGACTTCAGAAAAGAAACTTTAGTCTTTCTTCTTAGAAGGCAAATTGATGAATATATAGAAGGTGTTATCTTAATAATTTCACACCATTTGGTGTGATTTCTAAATGAAATTAACATCTTTGCCCTTTATGCTAAGTTGTTTAACAAAGCATAATTCATGAGTGAAAGTGAAGAAAGTGGCTTTTGTAATGCATTATAGATATGTAGAATGAGTGTGTTCTTTAAAATAATGATCTAGTCTGGCATTCCAAAAATATATAGATGTATTTTAATCTATATATGTATCTTTAGAATCTTCACTGTGATAATTACAAAGTGATAAATAAGGCTCTGTGGAGTGAAAGAACAAATGTAAACATTACTACTGTACTTTTGCAAGTAATCTCATTTACTGTGAGAAGACAGAACTCCAGATATAAAAATCTTGTGCTATACTTCAAGAAATCCATCCCTGCATAGACTAGAAAGAATTAAAACACAAATAATAAAAAAAACATTGATTGAAACTGACACTGTAGAAATATGTTGCAGACATCTGCCATTTTTTAAGTGACATTCAAACAAACACCTTACCTACCCTCATGGAAGACTCCAAAATATGAGTTCTGATAAGCAGAGCCTTTTCACCTCTGAAAACTTAGGGACCTGACACTTTCTTCTTACAGCCTTTTAGTTAGAATTTATACCAATGGCACAGCCATGTTAATTATATGTTCCAATACCCTGGAACAAATGATGGATGAATGCAGAGACAGCTGAGAAATTTTTCACAGTGTTAGTGAGGTTCTCAAGGTCCAAATGTGGTGGATGTGAGTCCAGCAGCCTTGTGGAGGAGTCCAGGGGCAGGTGCATGAATTTAAGAGTCATTCTAGCTTTACTGTTTCAATATGAGTACTTGACATTATTTCTTACTGTCTAACTTCCTTTGCTTCCCACTTCCCAAACCAGATTCTTCAACCCTCACCAGTTTTGATGGTTGAAAATACTTTCTCCAATAAATTTATTTGCTGCTTTCCATGGCCAAAGCTGCCACGTGTTACTTGAAAACAAGAACCTTCTCTGACATAAAGCATTACTGTCATTCCAATAAAGACATAATTTCCAAATAATGCATTAAATGCAATAATGTTTAATGTAGACCTCTCTCCATTGTTCTGTTACTTAAGCTAAGTGAAACAACACTGCTTCCGGAGAGTGGCCCCTTGCTTTTGTAAATACTCCCTCTTCCAAAGTGGAGTTAATAACAGTGTACTATATGAGTCAAGAGACATGACCTCAAATGTTCATCTTGTAGAACACTGTCATATTTTGTAAGCAGTTTTTCTCTGAGCCTCACAGTTTTCATTTATGAATAAAGATTCTTAATGAATTCTCTTTGAGCATGTTCAGCTATCTAATTATTTGAATTTATGATTTAATAATTATGTATTATTTACGACTTTTCTTACTGTCACTGACTTACATCACTGAAGATTAAATAGCCATTTACAGCTCTTCAATGCCTTCCTTCATTCCTGAAGGAAGGCATTCCTTCAGAGAGCTCTGAGGAAACAACATTCTCAGAGAAATGGATTCTCACATTTATCCCAAATGTTAATGCTTGTAACTTGTGTCTTCGACTGGATATTTTTACCAATTCATTCTTAACTTATAAACCTTGAATTCTAAAGAGGTCTAGAGAATGGCTTTTGTTTCTTTTCTTTTTTTTTTTTTTAAGAAAAGCTTTCTTTGTCCTTTTTTATTTTGAAAATGTCTTTATAAAAACCTACTCTGCTGACATTATTTCATGAATTTATCTTTCTAGTCTCCGTATGTGAGGAGTGACATGAGATATTTCATGTATTCAAAAAATCTAGAATTATAATTGCCACCAGGATCTGAACTCTAGCATTATAGGATACATGTTAGGAATTTATCTGACATTGCATAGAGCACAACTAGCTTAAAAAGAAACTGTCAAAGAAGATAAAGTACGATAGAAAGTCCATATTTTTTGGAATTACTTTCACTGAGTTATATAAAGACATCTTGCCTGAAGAAGTAAGTACATAGCGATGGGAACATAATGCTCAATACACAGAAGGGGGGCTTTCCAACTATCAAAACTGTAAATCCATCAGATGAGAAAATTTTTCTTTGTGTCATCTTGGAAACAATGCAACTTAATATTTCAAGAGAGAGAGAGAGAGACAGAGAGAACCAGCCCAGTGGTGCAGGGCCCATGGGAGAGGGAAAGAGAATCCCAAGCAGGCTGTGCACTGTCAGCATGGGAGCCCAACATTGGACTGCATTTCACAAACCCTGAGAACATGACCTGAGCCAAAATCAAGAGTCTGAAGCTTAACCCACTGAGATACTCAGGAGCCCCAAGATTCATCATTTAAAGCTATAATACTGTCAGGCAGATTTAAATGTAAGAAACTTTATATTATGTTCGAATTCTGGAGTTGCTTATATTAGGCGAAAGTTACAAACACTGAACAAGAGTCATTTTTAAGAGTAATAAATATTTACTTAATACTTACCAATCTTTGTATCTGTGTGTGTGTCTCTGAGTGAGTATTTACCTTCAGGATGGTCTAAAATCTCAAAATTATCTTGTGGGTTGGTGATAACAGGGATAACTCCCATTGCTGGCAAGATGCATTCTCAGGTACATGTCTGATGCTGCAGCTATGGTTTCCATCATTTTTGGATCCAATGATCAAAAATATCAGTATCCTTCTCTCATTCTCTGTCTAGCTCTTGATCAATTTCTGATGACACTGACTTCTGAGGTTTTGATTTACCTTCCTGCCTTTCACTCTCCATTGTTTCAATTCTCTATCAGTTTTTGCTTTTGTTTTTGTTTCCTCTCTCTCTCCCTCTCTCTCACTTAGTAATTCATCTGTTTAGGAGAATTACTCTTCTCAGTCTTTGTCAAATAGAGCTCTTGCTTACAGTCAAAATGCAAATTCTCATAAACCACAGAGATTTGTTCAGGGCTTCACCTAAATTTGTTTCAAGTTTTGTCTCTACGTTGATTGCCAAATCAGTATTTTCAATCTCAATCTGACCTTTTCAGGACTCAAGGTTTTGATATAATAAACTGCATTTGCTTAAAGTATATATTTAAATATATATAAATATATTTAAAATTATATATTTGTATACAAATGTGTATACAAAATTATATATATGTATTTAAAATTATCTCAAAATATGACTCATGCTAAAATATAGTATATACATAAATCAGAATGCATTAACTTTTACATACTATGCTTTCCTGTTAGAATTATTAATATTGTAAATATTAATAATGATTATTAAGTTTCGTGTAGAAAGTTATGAAAATAGGTTTGCACACAGGCTTTACTCCCTCGCATGGCTCATTCCTCTCTCTTTGCCTTAAGAGTCTTACTCTCCAAATTTTATTCAGTAATACCTACCCTCTGAGGTCTAGACTGAAGGGTGTTTCTCCACAAAGACTTCTAGTTTTGGAAAACAATTCTCTTTGGGTCTCTTATGTTTCTGCACATTGTTTGAGTGAGTGGCATTGACAGCTTGCCTGCTGTCATTTTTTTTTTTTTTTCCACAGATACATGTATAGCAAACAGTCTTGGAAGAAAGATAGAACATCCGCCTCCCTTTGGGGCACAAAGCCTGACTGGATTACGTCTTCGTTTAGGACAAAGATTGAAGAGGTCAGCTAGCAGACCTAATATATGACTGAGGATTCCAGAATTTAGAGTTCCTTAGTCATAACCCATAGATAATATGCGTATGGCATATACCTGGGCTGCTTCATGTTACCCCATGGTTTGTGAGGAACAAGGGGAAGTCATACCACCAATTGTGATATGGGTAATAAAGTCTTTTGTCTCTGATCCTGAGTCTCATATCTTCTGTCAGCATCTATGAAACTGTGGCAGCCTAACATATTAGATTGATAGTCGGGTAAAATCTCAAACCAATCACTTGCAAGTCTGGATACCATAGTTCAATAGAACTGTGTGCTCCTCTAAATTACCAGAGCATTATACCATCCTGTCTTACTATGACAGAAACCAGCATTCTAATTATTAATATAGGCGTCATTTCAGTTTTCCTTTGTGTCAGTTCTTTGTTGTTTTTTGTTTTTGTTTTTGTTTTTGTTTTTAGTTCTCACACCATGTCTATGTATTGCCATCTCCTGTGAGGTACCTCTCATAGTGTAGCTAATAAGTAAACATTTCTTGAGTGAAGAAATAAATGACAAATAGACGAATTAATTCAGGGTTTGTGCTCCAAGAGTAGTATTAATATATCGAATTTCAAGTTAGAATATTTAACCGTAAATTTTTTTTACAGAAAAACTTTTTAAAAGCATGCTTTGATTTGGTTAACATTATACTTTGTTTTTCACTTCAAAGACCGTCACAACCAAAGACACAAATACTGGACAAGAAAATTATACTGTATCAATAAAATCCTGCTTTTTCGCTTAGCTCCTTTTGCACAGGAAATTAAGAAAGCTATCCAAATACTGAGCCATGTATGTATTAGTAAACTTTGCAATGTCATATACTATGTCATTATAAGTAATATTTTATTTATAGTTCAAAATACATGTATGAACATTCCTACTATGTTGACCTAGAATAAATAAAGGAAATAAAGCAGAGACTACTATTCATGTTATAACTATTTTTTCTGTTTCAAGACAAATTATTATTGTTAGATTCAAACATATTTATATGAAATTGTTAAAAATTTTTAAATTTATTTTGAGAGAGACAGAGACATCATGAGTGGGGGAGGGTCAGAGAGAGAGGGAATCCCAAGGAGGCTCTGCACTATCAGCACAGAGCCCTGTGTCGGGCGCGAACTCACAAACTGTGACATCATGACCCGAGCTGAAATTCAGAGTTGGATACTCAACCTACTGAGCCACCCGGGTGCCCCTATATGAAGTTTTATTTTTATATTTTATGTATTCCTGAAATCACACACATCGGAGGAAAGATAATGTCCTGAAGATATATAAGAATGTAAGATGATATTCACAATACTGATCTATTTGACTACAATAGGTAATATCATGAAATTACTTCCAATTTTCATGTGGCTGATTCTACCCTTCATATGTCTGGCTAAAATTACTCCAAAAATTAGAAAATGAATATAGAAGAAAATGGTGGTACCAAATGCAACCTTTCCTTACTTATCTGCTTATGTCAGAGTAACAAATAGATATTTTGAATTTCTCCATGTCTTCTCAAATTATTTCTACCTATCACACTATTTTTTAATCTTTTTTAATGTTTATTTATTTTTGAGACAGAGATAGAGAGACAGAGCTCGAAGAGGGGAAGGGCCAGAGAGAGAGGGAGACACAGAATCGAAAGCAGGCTCCAGGCTCCGAGCTGTCAGCACAGAGCCCCATGTGGGACTTGAACTCACGAACTGTGAGATCGTGACCTGAGCCGAAGTCAGACGCTTAACCGACTGAACCACCCAGGTGCCTCCCTATCACACAATTTTTATGTTTAGCTTATATTCTTGTTACGCACACACACACAACACTACGTATGCACATACACACAGCTAAAATGTTAGGGATTAATGAAATAACTTTCTAAAATGGTTATTCAGTTTGGTTTAAAATATCAAAAAGCACCACTGGTGCAGACTCCTAGATGTCTAAATCACTATCTGGTTTCTATCCCCGAGCACCCTATACATGTTGCTAAGCATTAAGTCCCTGCTCTCCACTTACCCAGAATAAACACTATTATTTCCTACCCTCTCTTGTGGCTTGATATCACCTCAGCACTAAGTTCTAGCCAATGGCATATAAGCATAGTTTTATCTTTCGACTTCCTGGGAAATGTCCTTAGATTCTTGACATGGGTTTTATCTATTCTTTCCCCTTCAGCCTGCCACTTGAATCCTAAATGTGATGGTTACACCTCCTTTTTGGACCAAGAGAATGAGTGCCATAGCCTGGAGATAAGAGAAGCCATGCAACTTTATCCCAGAGAACATTGTAGAGTGGAGCCTCCATATAAGCCCCAAGCTGCCTTCCTCTGAGCTCAGTTAATAGAGAAAATGTCAGACTTTTTTTTAATGCTACACCTCTTTTGTGTTTGTTACTCACAGCTGAATTTAGCCCTAATATAACGATCATTGAACTGCAGTAGTATATTCTCCAGCCTTTGGATTTCAGGGCAGGGGCTGGGATATAGGGAATAAAGTACAGAGGAAAGAGAAAACAGGAAAGGAAAATCAGGGGAGGGGGCAATGGCAAGATGATGGATGACACTCTATTCTAACTTCCAGAGGACTTATTTTTGGTGAGGGTTTTTTCTGCATCTTTTATCACAAATATTAAAATCGTGCTTTTCTCTTTTTCCTCTAAAGCAAGAAACTGTATCTCATGCTGTATCTGCATCATTCTTGCACACAGCACTAGGCAATGCAAATGGAAGGACTGATCCTTGTCCAAGGTCTCCTTCAACACCTCTGCCTTTGAAGTCTGTCCTCTATCTGTATATAATCTCAACTCTCTGCTTGAAACTGCTTCATCCCTTTGCATCACCTCTAGGATAGAATCAAAACACTTTCAGGTGAAATTCATGGCTTTTCAATATTTGGTACCTTCCCACTTACCCCCTCACCCTCAGTGTCTGCCCAGAAAACACCTACTCGCATTCGATCATGCTGTCTCCTGACAATGCTGTGTTCTTACTAGTCTTTGTGCCTTTGTGCAAGCTGTTTCTTCTCAGTGAAAAGCCCATTCCTCTGTTTCAATGATCTGCGAATCACCAGTCCCCCAAGTCAGTCTTCAGAGCCTATCCACTCAGTTCTAAAGGTCCCCTGTTCTATTGTCATGAGGGAGTTCAGAATAAGCCACCTCAAAATATGCCACTCTAGCATAGATTATTTCAAGTTAAAGTCACTTGAAAAGCACCAGATGCAAAAGGGCACTCTGAGCTTCCCCAAAGCAGGAGATAATATCCCCATGTGAAAGAAGCCCTCCCTATAGCAGAAGGAAGCAAACATTTCTCAGCACCAAGGATGGGAAGTTGAGGTCAAGACACATCTGTAAAAACAAGCCTTGCTAAACTAACTCTTATCTTTCTAGACACATCCCTCTACCCAATTAACTAAATAGCCCAAGGCCCTTTGCCTTGTTACATTTTCACAATTTACTACTCTTGGTCCAGCCCATCAAATAAGGGTCTGGTTCTAACAGGTTTTTGTTTTTGTTTTTTTTTTTCTTTCATTTTTTTATTTCCTTATATAGGCTCCTGTGTCACATAAAATTTATATTAAATGAATTTATATGTTTTCCTCTTGTTAATGTGTGTGTTTTTTTGTGTGTGTTTTTTTTTTTTTTGGTTTTTTTTGGTTTTTTTTTTTTTTTTTTTTTTGAGAGAGAGAGAGAGTTAAATAGAAAGTTTGAGGGGCAGAATAGGAGGGAAAGAGAATCCCAAGCAGGCTCCTACTGTCAGCAAGAAGTCCGACATGGGGCTCAAACTCACGAACCATGAGATCATGACCTGGGCCGAAATCAAGAGTCAGATGGCCTGACTGAGCCACCCAGGCGCTCTTTTTTTTTTTTTTTTGAGTAATCATTTCTCAAGTAAAATGTCTTACCTTCCCTATAAAAAGCAGGCATATGATTCTCCCTCTTTTGGGGTATTGCAGTTTCCTTAATTTACATGGAAGTTTGTTGGCTTAATTAAAATGGAACATGGAACATCATTATTCTTATTTGGATGAAAACTAAGTGTTAATTTTTTTTATGCCATATAGGTACCAAAGTTTTATGTAAACTATTGAGTCAAACCATCCTTGAATTTAAAACTGTGTTAGAGATTTCCTTAGAAAATATAAATCTATAAGGAGCCATAGCATTGTTTATCGCTAAGCAATATACTTGTGAATTTTAATGAGAAATTTTGATAAAATGTCCTAAACAGAAAAAGACGTGTAGCGTTTTTATACATACACTTAAAATACTATGTTCAAATTGTCTGACGTTTGACAGAACTTTGAATTTCTATTCAGGGTCACATTCACCCTTTACCGTTACAAGCATGCTCTTACCAATACAGCCGACTCTCTCACATCCCATTGTAAGCTTGTTAGATCTACGTGGCCACACATTCATGCTAAGGATATTCCATTACACGCTATCTGCAGGATGAAGACAGATACGTGCATGGTGTCGACACTGCTTCACGATCCACAACCTGGAATGGTTCTCAGTGTTTTTTGTTTTGTTTTGTTTTGTTTCTGTTTTTGTTTTATCCAATTGCATCACATAAACCGTGTTGTCGGTACAGTTTTTCTAGTTATAGTAAATCTGTCAAATGTTCATAAACTATTCCTAACATGACCAAGAAGACATTTTATCATAAGCCACATACTCATAAAACTCTATGCACTTTATGCACGATAATGATACTAGTTGAATACACAGTGCCTGTCACACAGCCCTGAATGCTCTGTGTCTCCTGAGATGTCTTTCACGGCTTTGGCCCTTGAAAATTGTATACTCGTCTCTCAAACACTAGTGACATTCCTTCCTTGCAATCGCCACCACTCTACATGGGTTAGGCACTTCTCTGCACCCACAGCGCCCTGTAAACAGAGTTTTATTTTGCCCTGTAAACTTTTATCATGTATTGTGTTTTCTCAAACAGGATTAGGTCACTTAGCATAATGTCTTCAAGATTCATCCATGTTGTAGCATATAAAAAATTTTCTTTCTTTCTTATGGATGAATGATATTCCAGTGTGTGTGTGTGTGTGTGTGTGTGTGTGTGTGTGTGTCCCCTACATCATCTTTATCCATACATCTATCAATGGACTTTTAAGTTTGTTGCACCTCTTGGCTGCTATACATAATGCTGTAATGAACATCAAGTGCAGATATCCCTTCAAGGTCCTGTTTCCATTTCCTTTGAAAATATTCCAAGATGTCAGATTGCTGAATCACATGGTAGTTCTATTTTAATTTTTTGGAACTTTCATACTCTTCTCCATAGTGGCTCTACCCTCTTACATTCCCACCAATGGTACATAAAAGATTTCTTTTTCCATGTCCTTGCCAACACTTGCTATTTCTTGTCTTTTTAATAACAGCCATTCTGGAGCACCTGGGTGGTGTTAAGCGTCCAACTTCAGCTCAGGTCATGAGCTTGCAGTCCATGAGTTCAAGCCCTGTATCAGGCTGTGTGCTGACAGCTCAGAGCCTGGAGCTGCTTCCAATTCTGTGTCTTCGTCTCTTTCTGCCCCTCCCCTGCTTATGCTCTCTCTTTCAAAAATAAACAGTAATTTAAAAAAAAAATAATAGCCATTTTAACAGGTAAGAGGTAATATCTCATTGTGGTTTTGACTTGCATTTCCCCGATTAGTGCTGTTGAGCACATTTTCATGTACTTGTTGGCCATCTGTATGTCTTTTTTAGAAATATATCTATTAACTATTCAGATCCTCTGCCCATGTTCAATCTGTTTCTTTGCTTTGCTAGACTTAATTGAGTTGTTTATACATTTTGGATATTAATTCCTTACTAGATATATGATTTGCAAATATTTTTTTTACCATTCTTTTTGTGTCTTTTCATTTTGTTGAAGGTTTCCTTTGCTGTGCTGAAATATTTTAGTTTGATGTAACCCTACTTCTTTTTGCTTGTATTGTCTTTACTTTTGGTGTCAAAGCCAATAAATTATTATCAAGATCAATGTCAAGGAGCTTATTACCTCTGTTTTCTTTTTGGAATTTTGCAGTTTGGGGTCTTACATTTAAGTATTTAATACATTTTGAGCTAACTTTTGTGTATGGTGTAAGACAAAGTTCTAACATTATTCATTTGCATGTGGATATCAATTTTCCCAGGTAAATGCACTGAAGAAAGATCTTTTCACCATTGTGTATTCTTGGCACTCGTGATTATCTGTTGAGTTTATTTATGGGCTCTTGATTCTTTTCCATTAATTTGTGTGTCTGTTTTTATCCAAGTAATGTGCTATTTTGATTAGTATTGTTTTGTAATATGTTTTGAAATCAGGAAATGTGATGCCTTTAGCTTTGTTCTTTCTCAAGATTGTTTGATTTTTAAGGTGTTTTCTTTTCTTTCTTTCTTTTTGGTTCCATATTGATTTTAGGATTTTTTGTCTTCATGTAAAATGTCATTGCGACTTTGCTGAGGGTTGCTTGCAATAAGTCTGCAGATGACTTTGGGTGGTATGGGCATTTTAGTAATATTCAGTCTCCAATGAATGAGCATGGAATGTATCTCTAATTTGTGGTTTCAATTTCTTCCACCAGTATTTTGTAGTTTTCAGTGTACAAATTTTATCTCCTTGATTAAGTTTATTCCTGCAGTATTATTTTTGATGCTATTGTAAATGGATTTGATTGTTTTCTTAATTTCCTTTCTGGATTGTTGACAGTTCATGAGAATGCAACTAATTTTTTATGTTGGTTTTATATCTTGCAGCTTTGTTGAATTTGTTCAGTAGTTCTAAGTGCTTGTGTATGGGGGGATCTGTAGGTTTTTCTATATATAAGATCACGTAAGTTGTGATTAGATATAATTTTATCTTTCCTTTATAATTTGGGTGACTTTTATATCTTTTTCTTGCCTAGTTGCTCTGAGTAGGACTTCTATTGGTATGTTAAAGAGAAGTGGAAAGAGTGGGCATTATTGCTGGGCCCTGACAGCATTCTGAAACAGAAGAGTCACAGTCCCAGCACCTGGGAATTGCCCTAAAAATTACGAGAATGTTGGACATATTGCCCAGTCGTTTCTTTCTCAGGGAGATGCTGGAAGCTTAGAGTTTCCTCCCAATTGCATGGTACTGTTCCAGGGGTAGGGATTATGGCCAGAAGGTACCACAAGTATTCCTACTACTTTTGATGTACTTGCTTTCACACTTGCCTGAGGTCCAGAAGCATCATAACTGGATTCTAGATTTCTCATAATAGGAATTTGCCTATGTATGCTTGTTGAATGAGTGTCTTCATGTGAGGAAGTAGGGTCTGGAACTTCCTATCCTGCCATCTTACTGACATCACTCAGGACATTTAACTTTATATGAAATGAGTAGACACTGGAGAGTTTCGTGGAGTGTATAACATAAACTGAATTAAAAGAACACTCTAATATCCATGGAAAGAATGGGACATGAGGGACCAATTGAACTAAATGAAGAACAGGTTTCAACAGTATTTTAGAAGTGCAAGTGAGAGATAATGGTAGCTAAATATAAAGCCCTACCATAGGAAGGAGAAAGAGTTATTTTATATATATATATATGGCTACACACGCGCGCACACACACACAAAGACTATGTGTTATACTTCATGATGTTTGGATTGCAAGGCAGAACATTCAGAAAGAATCATAAGAGGTAAAGATTAACAGGGGAAGAATGTAGAGTTCTATTTTTGGTTAGTAAATGTGTGCTACCTCTAAGGCATCTGAAAGGAAATGTTGAGTGAGCAGTCACCTAAACTAGAGCTCAGTGGAGAAGTCAGGAAAAAATGGCATTAGCATGAGAGCAAAATACTGAAGTCACTTAAAGCCATTGGCTAATAAGATCACGTTGGAAGAAACTGAAGTTGGAAAGAGTGTAGGGCATAGGGCTCAGTATTGGGCATTCAGTATTTAGAACTAAAAGTAAAGGATTAGGAGCCTGTAAAAGAAATAGAAGAAAGGTGTGATTTGGTGGCAGTGGTACACATAGGTGGCAGGTGAGGTATCATGGAAGCCTACTGCACAAATATTTTAGAGGGGAGAGGATTGCACAAGCACTTAAATCACTGTATTTATTGATAAAAGACCCAGATACCATTAACCTACTTCTTACACTGAATTTGTGTTTGTAAATATTTAGAGTACAGAAATGAACTGTTTTTTTTTTTTTTTTTTAAGAAATGAACATTTTAAACATACATGCTACATGATATACAATGGACTGTGTCTTTAAAGCCATTATCTTATTTAATTTTATGATCTTTTTCTACTTGAAGATACTAAGACTCAAAGCATTGAAATAGCTTGCCTAAAAGTTGAGATATGAAGACAGTTCTATTTGAGTTCAGTGTCTTTCTCCAACAGTAGCTTTAAATAGACATGAGTTTGAGTCATTACGCCTCTCTCTCCTTGTTATTGGTCCTTGAGATGTGAGATATTTAACATCTGAAAACTTTTAGTTCCGTATGTTGGATGATATGATAGTGGGAGCTATAACCCATAAATTTTAGTTAGTATTAGAAGAGCCAAAAGAAGATAAAGTACTCTTTCTGCTTCATAATAAGCCCTTGAAATATGGAGTAATATTTTGTTATATGGATATCTCACTTTAGAATTTAATTCGTATTTATTTTTATTACATGTTACATTTTTTTCTATACCCACAATTTAAAGATAAAGATAGGGAAGACAATTCATTTATTATATCTAGTGAACTATTATAAAATTTAAAAAGCAAATGGATGCACTATGATAATCAATTATATACAATGTTTAGGATAAATGTGATTTTTCTCACACATTAAAATTATCTATCTTTCCAACTCAGCTTAGAAAAAACCAGAGTCATACATATTCAGATGTATTCTAATAGCTTCAATGAGATAAGGAACTTACAGTATAAATGAGTCTGATTCTCTTCTCCTGGCAAACTAGGTTAAACTCTAGGAACAACTTCTACATACTTAAGGGTTTTTAAATGAAAGGATAATTTTCTTTTGTGATGTTGACTTATGATAAATAAAAAGGACATGTGGAAATTATAGAGCATCTTCTCCATCTATTTTGCTATCAGTCTCTCAGATCTAAAAAAAAGAAAGTTAATTCTAATATTTTTAAGATATTAGAACTTTTTGAGATATTAATAAAATGAGACATTAAATATCTAATGTTTTAGGGAGCTTAGGAAGTAAAGGGTTTTACTTTTAATATCCTAAAACTCATTGAATTTTTATTTGCAATTTGCTGTATATATTTCCAGTTATTGCATTATCCTGTTTGTGCTTTTATAGCTTTTAGCAATTAGAGAATAAAGTAGGTAATATGTTTGCATAATATAATCATTCAAAAGACCGAATATAAAATAGGGTCTCCCGGTGGTAATAAAGTCCCTGTGGACATCCCAGTTAACTCTTACAGGCTACTAAAGTATAACTTTGTTGAATCGTGTGGAAACAAAACAACAAAAAGTTGTAATGTCCTCCAGAGTATTATTAGATAACATGTTGCTATGTTTACATAGGGAATTTGCCACATTGTTAATATAATAGCTACTTTGTGGTCCTACAGAGGTTTTTAGCTGATATATCTTTATTGGGAATATTCAAAGGTGTTTATATCCAGTTTCCAAATAATTAAAAGTATATTCATAGGTCTAGATTTTTATCCTGAGGACATTTATTATTATGATGACTTTATATTATATGCTTTTATTATAAAAGGGCTTACCTACTCATGGTAAGAAAACAAATAAATAAAAAACAATACAATTGGACATAAAGTGAAAAGCAAAAATAATAATAATTTTCTTCCTCTAACACTGAGTTCTACTTTCCATATATGCACAGTGCTGAAGATATGCATACATAGTATTGAAGATAAACTATAAAAAATAATAGCTATATCAACAAACAGAAGATAAATGGAGAATGCTTAATTAATACATTTTTTACACTAACGAAGTCATATTGTGTTAGTATTTTGGAATTGCTTCTTGCCATAATAATAAGTGCACTTTATGTTTACTATAGACCCAACTTGTTATTTTTAACTACTGCACATCACACAATTGCAAGAGTGTACACAATTTCAATATTCAAAAAATCCTATTAATGACCATATGGACATGATATGCTTGAAAAGCAGGAACTCAAATTAGTAGACAGCAATCCTCTTTTGTTTCAAAAAGACTGATTTAAAATCTGCGAGTTTAAGTCAAAAAGAAAACCACACTTTTGGTTTATTGGCTGACAGAATGTTCTATGAAACCTGATTTGTGGGAAAAAAAAAGGCAGCCTAAAGTAATAGGTCTTTATTATATTGGTTTTGTACATGTAGATAATTAAGCCCACTTAAGATGTAGTTAAATAGGAAAAAATAATGTTCACAATATTTCACCCACATCATGTTAAATTTGTAAATGATCAAAATAGAGAACAAGGTATTCGTTACGCACCTTGTCTTTCCTAGAGAAACTATATCGATTAGCCAGATGGTAGACTTGAAAATCAAGGCTTTGGAATCAGGCTGATCTAAGTTTGAGTCTGGCTCTGTCCCTCGGCACTGGTAAAGTGGGTTATCTGAGCAAGCTAACTTCTGCTACACTGAGTTTGAAACAAGCGTAACAACACTCTTCAGTATAATGCAAAAATTATTGTATGAGAAAATATCTCTGAGAGCCTGGCCTACATAGATCTCTCAAATGTAATTACTAATATCATTATTACCAGTAAAACAGTGAGCATTCTATTATTTCCTTTGGGGAGGACAACCCAACAGTTTTAAGACATCTGCCTACAGGGATTGGACCGTGGATTCACACGTGAACACGTACATCCAAACACAACAGCCGTGAGGTCCTAAAGTTCTTTGGTTTCATGTCTGCTCTAATACCTATACTGAAACCCATGTAGTCTGTATCTCTATGTCCCATTATCCGTCCTAGGATTCAACCTTTTGTATTTATCACAGACAGCACAAGCCATGATAGACCACTATAATGCTGCTTTGGTGGTGTATCAGAGAGGTCAGAGATATCCTTTTTTTTTCCCATTGAAAATACTGACTTGTTGGGGCGCCTGGGTGGCTCAGTCGGTTAAGCGTCAGACTTCGGCTCAGGTCACGATCTCGCGGTCTGCGGGTTCGAGCCCCGCGTTGGGCTCTGGGCTGATGGCTCAGAGCCTGGAGCCTGCTTCCGATTCTGTGTCTCCCTCTCTCTCTGCCCCTCCCCCGTTCATGCTGTGTCTCTCTCTGTCTCAAAAATAAATAAACGTTAAAAAAAAAAATTAAAAAAAAAAAAGAAAATACTGACTTGCCTTGTACATTTGTGAAAACTGACACCCTGTCCCTCATACAATAGCTAATTTAAAAAGTGAGAATTTTAATAATGGTTCCCATAGAGGCATTTGGGCCAACCCGGATACCTGTGTTCTTGTCCAATAATCAATGGCAACTGGCCTTGAAGACCATCAATAACTCAACTTTTAAACAGAATCACCACAGAATTATCTGATATAAAACTCAACGTGCACATAAACATTGCTTTCATACCGTACTGACTTTCGCTGAAAAGCAGGAAGTACAAAAACACGATTGAGGAAAGACGACAAACCAACAAACAAAATTACCGATGTCTTTTCCCATAAAACTATGAGAGGCAAATGTGTGAATCTGCTGGGGCTATTATAACCAAATACCATAGGCTCGGTGGCTTAACCAACAGAAGTCCAAGACCAAGAATCTAGCTGATTCAGTTTCTGGTACAGGCTCTCTTCCTAGTCTGTAGTCTGCTGCCTTCTCCATATGCCTCACATCCCCTTTCCCGGTTTTGTGCACACAAGGAGAGAGTGAGAGAGAACAGCTTTCTGGTATCTTTTTTTTCATATAAGTACAGTAAACGTATAAGGTCAGGCTCCTATACTTATGGCCTCATTTAACCTTCATTAGTTCCTTAGATGCCCACCCCCAAATACAGACACACTGGGGATTAAGGCTTCATCATATGAATTTGAGGAAACACATTTAGTCTCTAACAACAAATAATCCCTAGAATCTATATGTAAGAGCTTCCAAAACCTATAGAGATGAGCTAAAGTAAATTCCATATGCTATCTGGGAAGGACTGGAGGCAAAGAACATTGAAAGAGATGTCAAAAGCATGTGGATTCATTAACAGTAAATGTCAGCGAAAATAAACTATGTGAGAATGAGTATACGTGCCCAGGTGAAAAACCTTATCTGCAGTGGATTATTGGGTGGAAGGAAGGTGTCAGGTTGGCTGGAAAACCTCCCTGGACTCAGTATAATTTAGAAAAATCAGAGAAGGCAAGACTGCACCTAGTCTCACTCACACACACACACACACACACACACACACACACACAAACACACACAACCAGATTTCCTAAAATCCATCTGTGTCTGGAAAGAGATGAAGATTCTTGCATTTCATAAGCAACCAATCTGGATAACTATAGTAGTAGCTACAGAAAAGTACTAGGCTGCAATATGGGAGACTTTTTTTCCACTCATGAAATCATAAAAGACAAGACTGGTAAAAGCCAATTCATAAAAACTGAAAATGTCTACGTGGCATAATCATGGTAAGCAAAGCAAGCAAACTGTTCAATAATCTTATTCCCTCACCCCCAGTTGGGCAAAGTACATAATGAACAATTCATGGAGAACATACCAAGGCTTTTAAATGTATTAGGACAATCATCAATCTCATCATAAGAAACATAGAGTTTAAAACTACTTGACATTGGAGAGCCTGGTTGACTCAATCAGTTGAGCATCCAACTTCGGCTCAGGTCATAATCTCAGTTTGTGAGTTTGAGCCCCATATCAGGCTGTCTGCTGTCAGGTCAGAGACTGCTTCAGATCCTCTACCCATCTCTCTCTCTCTGCCCCTCCCCTGCTCACTCACTCTCTCTCTCTCTCTCTCTCTCTCTCTCTCTCAAAAATAAATGAACATTAAAAAAAGCACTGCATTGATATCTAATTCTCACGCAATAGACTGTAAAAACTCCAAAGGTTTGCTAACTCATTTGCAAGACTGTGGGAGGAGGTATGCAGTTTTAAATATAGCTTATGGCTATGTAAAATAGGTCAGTCCCCTTGAGGACAATTTGTCAATTGCTACAAAAATCGCAAAACTTATATTGTTCGATTAATAAATTCTACTTTAGTGAGCTGTCCTACAGATTGCTAAGATATTTCATTTAAAATTGAAAACAAAAATAAAAGGCAGTCAGCCTACTCTTTTCCTGTCCTGTGAGGATCTTTTTCCTATAGGAATTACATACACAGGAAACGATCTATGTACAATTCATACAGTGTATAAATTTCACATGACAAATTACAGTATCTCCCATTTGAGGAAGATTGGAAACCAGGAAGAACACACTGGAAGGAAAGGAGGCATTCACCTGCATATATTTCATTTTCCATTTTTTTTAATTATCTAAAAATTTGACACATTTTGAAATAAGAAGAATGGTTGGTGCCTCCCTACACTTCTGCTCACACATCCACGTGTGTAAATAATTCTAGACAAATGCCAAGGAATTGGAACATCTGGTGCTTGAGGTAGTGTGCGGCCCCCAGGTGTGCTTGAGCCTCAAAACACAATATGTTTTTTGGTAAAATGTATTAATAATTACTATCCTTTTTATCTACAACAGATAAAATTGCATGTTGATTTAATGCCCCTAAAATAAGTAGGAGCTTATCACGATTATGTAGATTAAGAAGTTACTACATTTGAGAAGCCAGAGTGTAAAAAAGAAAAAAAAAAAACTTTCAAACCAGTAATTCAACTTAAGATATTTTCAAGGTGGTTTTTAGCGAAGAATTTGGGGATAATGGTGGAAAAGGAGAAGTTATTCTTTTGGGTATTGAGAGGAATGTGTTTGCTTAAAACCAAAAGAATGTTCACAGCAAAGGGCTTTTCCTAATGATTGTCTCAAGCTTTCACTTTGTTTGAACAAATCTGCTAAATGAATTCATGACATTTCTCTGGGTGAAAATAAAAAATTACTTGAGTCAGTGTGCCCATCTTAGTATTTTGCCATTTAAACTGTTCTATTCTCAGGCCCTTCTCCAGACCTAGTAACTCTGCAGATGGGGCCACATCTCTATTTCAAAAATGATACTCATTAATGTTTAAGAAATACTGCCCCAAAATACAATACACATAAAATGACAGTGTATCCTATCTCTGATGTTGAAAT
Organism: Panthera onca; assembly: GCF_046562875.1. Classification (NCBI taxonomy): domain Eukaryota; kingdom Metazoa; phylum Chordata; class Mammalia; order Carnivora; family Felidae; genus Panthera; species Panthera onca. The sequence goes on from NC_138339.1 coordinate 15,969,848, forward strand.
CTTCCAATAAAAAGAAATACAAGGCTGGGCACATGTGTAAATATGCACTATCATCTCTAATTATGATAGAGTGCACATCGTCTTAATACTAGGTACCTTTGAATTAGAGTGAGTTCAAAGTTGGGGTTATAGAATCATAGGTTGTTAAAAGCGCACTGTTAGAGGTGGAATTTTGCCCCACCCTCAATTTCATATGTTAAAGTCTCAACAAACAGTACATCAGAATGTAACTTTGCGGGGCACCTATGTGGCTCACTCGGTTAATTGTATGACTTCGGCTCAAGTCATGATCTCACGGTTCGTGGTTTCAAGCCCCACATCAGGCTCTGTGCTGATGGCTCAGGCCTGGAGCCTGCTTTAGATTCTGTGTTTCCCTCTTTCTTGGCCCTTCCCCTGCTCATGCTCTCTGTCTCAAAAAAATAAATAAACATCAAAAAATTTTTTAAAGAAGAATATAACTTTGGGAATAAGCTTTTTTAAAGAGAAGATTATGGGGGCACCTTGGTGGCTCAGTTGATTAAGCATCTTTGACTTTGACTATGGCTTTGGCTCAGGTCATAATCTCATGGCTCCTGGATTTGAGCCCTGCATAAGGCTCTCTGTTGTCAGTGTGCAGCCCACTTCAAATCCTCTGTCCCCTTCTCTCTTTCTTTGACCCTCCCCAACATGAATACTCTCTCTCGAAAATAAACATTAAAAAAGAGAGAGAGAGAGAGAGAGAGAGATTAAACTAAAAGGGGGTTAGAGTGGGCTCTAATACAATATGAGTAGTGTCTTTTTAAGAAGTTTCTTTTTAGGGAGAACCGGGGTGGCTGAGTAGGTTAAGCATCTGACTTCAGCTCTGGTCATGATCTCACAGTGCATGGGTTCGAGCCCCACATCAGGCTCTGTACTTACAGCTCAAAGCTTGGAGCCTGCTTTGAATTCTGTCTCCCTCTCTTTCTGCTCTTCCTCCTGCTCATACTCTGTCTCTCTTTGTCTCTCAAAAATGCATTAAAAAAAAACAAAAAAACAAACAAACAAACAAAAAAAACATTAAAAGACATTCTTCCTGTGAAGAAGCAGTGAAAGGGGTAGCCACATGCCAGGCATGGAAAGAGGCCTCAGGAGACAGAAAACTAACAGAACCTTGACTTGAACTTCCAGCCCCCAGAAATGTGACCCAGTAGACTTCTGTTGTTCAAGCTACCCAAGTCATGGTATGTTGTTACAGCAGCCCTAGAAAACTAATACAACCACAAACTACAACGTACCCTTCTGAACAGAGCAAAAAAAAAAAAAAAAAAAAAGAAAACAAAAAACAAAAAACAAAAAACAAAAAAAACAAAAAAACAAAAACCAAAAACAAAAACAAAAACAAAAACAAAAACACTTAGCCCTGGATCGCAAAGTTGAGGCAACTCTGCGACTATTCTTGACTGACAGTATAAATAACATTTAAAATTAAACCATGTGGTTTAAGATTATGATTACTGAAGCTGGCCTACCACTTAGGACTGGTGGGAATTTTATCTAGTAATCTGACTTCTCTGACTTTGAATTTCTTCAGTGTGAAATGAGGAGACACAGCTGACGTAAATGGCTTTAAGGCACATGGTGTGGTGTTTGGGACATGCGAGCACTCAAAAATACTCATAGATTTGTTTGCCTGGTAGGAGCATTATGGCAAATATAAGTCAAGATACTAAAGAAAAAAAAAACATTCAGGATCAAGATTTTATTTTTAAGTTAATTTATGTATTTTGAGAGAAAAGCCTGAGTGTACAAGTGGGGGAGGGGCAGAGAGCCAGGGAGAAAGAGAGAATCCCAAGCTGGCTTCACCCAGTGTGGGGCTCGAACTCACCAACCATGAGATCACGACCTGAGCCAAAAGGAAGAGTTGGACACTTAACCGACTGAGCCACCCAAGTGCCCCAGGATCAAGATTTTTAAATGACACTACGCTGCAAATCATGACTTTCTTAATGATAAACGACAGGAATAAACTAAATATGTGAGGAGCTTAACTAAAGTATCTGACCAAGAATAGAATCTTTGCTAATAAGGAAATTTCCAAAAATACCTTTAAATATCCCTTGAGAAACCTTAAGTAACTCAGACTCCATGACAAGTTTTATACCTTAGTTAGATTAGGGAGAAAAATTCTACTGGGGAGGATTTTTATTTTCTCATTATAAGGGACTTAATTTCAGGTCTGAAATCACTTTTAAGTTGGAATAACTTAGTGAGAGATCAGAAATATACAAATGTTTAAAAACCTAAAATTTAGCGAAATTATATTTATGTTAGTATGAGTATCATGTGATTTCCTTGTTAATGAGATTTCCAAACCTACAGCAAGTTAACTAGTCTTTATATAATTCTCCAGGATCTTATATTTCCAATGTATAATAATATTCACTCATATAGAAAGAACTGACTTTTTAAATCTATTTACTCATATATAAAGAACTGACTTTTTGTTATAAATTCTTCTAGGAATTCTTCTTGGTTCTGATAAATCAAGAAATAAGCCTAGTGGTGGCTAGATACTCAACACCACTACTTATCTGAGCATATAACAAAGTCACAGAATGTTATTTTTGTTCTTATATTTTTTCTCATGGTTGTATTGGAACCATGTTGTCAGAAACAAAGAGATTAATGCAAATTTTAAAATCTATGCTGCAAGAAAATGGAGCTAAAGTTTGATAAGCTATTCAAAATTAATTGTCATTTTTAAATGATATAAAATCAAACCATTATTGTTACCAAACTGGAAAGCCCAGCAACCAACTTCTCATTTTGCTTGACTAGAATCAAATGACTAAGGACAAACAATGCAAAAGTTAAAACAAATTAAAAGCTATTTAATCTCATATGTAATAAATTATATTAAAAAGTGAGATCTTGATATAACAAAATGTCATCTTTAGAAATATGACCTCAAATCAAATTCGAACTTAAGACTCTAAACTGGCTACAAGCAAAAGATTCTTGCAATATCATGGAATGAAACAAAAGCAGCAACAACAAAAAATTATCAGTTGGTAGAAACGGTTTAGGATAAATGTGCTCAGTTAGGTGTCTCTCACATTTTACTCCTTACTGGAACTTTCCCATAATTTGTTTGTCATCATCCTTTCAATAATTTGGCAATTTAAAATTTCCTGCCTAAATTAATAAACCTCTGAAATATGATGTGACAGAGAATACCTTAATTTTCTAATATTTTCCAAGCAGACTCTTTCCATTGGTCAGTCCATCACATCCAGTGTTGGTAAGGTGAACTTTGACCACCTCAAGTATCACATACTTGTTCATGCGTTATCCTCATTTTCCGTTCATTCTCCATAACCAAATCCTCAAAGAGTATCCCTAAGTCCCATCATCTTACATTGCCGTCCTTGACTATTACTCGTTGGCTTCTTTGTCTTTTAACTGTTATCACACTTGCAGGCCATTTTGATATATTTGCAGATAATTTTATTCTAATTTGGATGATTTGCTTTAAAAAAAATGTATCATTTTTATATTGGCCTGCCCTGCCCCTCCAATTATACACCATGCTTTTTAAAATATTTTTAAGTTTATTTATTTTTTTTGAAAGACAGAGACAGCGTGTCAGTGGGGGAGGGGCAGAGAGAGCTGGAGACACAGAATCAGAAGCAGGTGCAAAGCTTTGAGCTGTCGGCACAGAGCCCCACAAGGGGCTCAAACTCGCAAACCGTGAGATCATGACCTGAGAGGAAGTCAGAAGTTCAACCTACTGAGCCACATAGTTGTCGCGAACTACACATCATGTTTTAAGGCATGTAGTATATTTTATGTTTCAAGGCTCTGTTCCTCAGTTCTGAGGAGGAAAAGTTTTCAAAGACTTAGACACATAAACTTCTTCGAGTATTAGTGTACTAGGAAGGAAAAAGATGATCTAAATTTTCAGACAATCTTATTAAAAAAAAAAAAAAAAAAAAAAAAAAAACACCAGGATTTACGTCTGTGTAACAACCATAGCCTTGTTGACTGTGTTTTTGCCCAATAACTTCTGATTACTAGCTCCACTTTCCCCTAACGTTTTTTTGTCTTTAGTTGAAGATGGTATTTAAGGTGATGGCTTGAGCCACTGTGGGGAGTCAGTTTTCCTGGGTATCTCCTACCTATACAAGAGGTAAACATTGTGAAAATATAGGAAATCTTACTAAAAAGGGGTGCTGGGAAGCCCGGAAGGGGGAGCTTTCACACATTACCACTCAGCTCTCACATTAGCACCAAACAGGAGAAAGTTTCCTTTATATACCCCAGCGAGAAGAACCGATTTCTCTTTTCCCAGAAACAGCCCAACCGATGACCAGCTGTCACACTCAGTCAATGAAAAGCCGTCACCACCTTGAACTCTTTTAAGCAGCCCTTTCCAACTTCCTTCTTACCTCCACAAAAGCAAACCCTTCTCTTCTGTTCTCCAGACTTGCCTATGGTTCGCCATAGTTGGCTTGTCCTAACTTGCAATTACTAAACTAATCCCAAGCAAACTCATTTTATTGGCAAAATAGATTTTTTTTAAAGGTCACCAATATGTTCTTAAACTTTATTTTTCTTCTGTTTATTACAGGAAGTATCTCAGCCAAGAACCTCAGAGGGTAGAGGAAGAATATTTTTTTCCTCCCCTACACTCCCAAGAGCCGTGGTGTAAGTCATATCAAGGAGGGGTCTTCTGTTAGTACATACATATGATTCAACAATATATTGATAAATACAATGTACTGTATTATTTCAGTGGATGCAGAGGGTAAAGGTACTTTTTACTAAAAGTCACTTACGAGGTAGGAGGAAATTGGCCTAATGGTAGATAGTTTGTTCTTTCCTAGTTTGTTCTTTCCATTTAACCCTTTGGAATCTGCTTTAGGCGTATGTGTTCTTTATTTTAACACCATTTACCAACTTCACTCCCTCAACCCGCATTATATAACTGCCTCGTGGATGAATGTGCTTAGTGCAGGCAGAATGGTTTCAGCAGAAGAAAACTCCAAAGAAAACAGAACTGGACTAGAATCTGAGCCCTGCCACTTAATACGTATGACTTAAGCAAGGGACATAAACCCATCCATATTAACATTCATGGACTGCAGTTTGCTACATAATTGCAGGGAACAGGATAAAATGAAAATGCAGCAAAGCCTCAGCAAGTGGATATTTTAAAATGTATTTGGGAATTGTGTTTGTATTCAGGTATGGTGAGGCCAACAGGTAAGGAAATCACTGTCATTAAGAAGATAGTTTATTGTTCACAATTCTAAACAGTCCAGTGGCTGGCGGGTGGGGGGTGGGGTGGGGGGCATGCTGCACCATGGAGAGAAACATGAGAGAGCACTGAGGTTGGCTGTTGAGAGAGAAAAAGGCAGAGAGATTTCAAGAGAAACTGCTAGAAAGCTTTTCTTGTGGTTTTCTAGGAAAATGGGCAAGGCAGGGTGAATAGGCTAAACAGATTTAGTACTGGCTAGCTTAAAAGATTTCAGTGGGTCCCTAGTTTGGGGACCCAGGATAATCTGGGCTGAAGAACACCACTTTATGGTGTAAAGCTAGATAAAGCAGATGGGGAAGGGTGGAGCGGAGTCTGCACTGTTTTTTTTTTTTGCAAATGAAAACCAGAGTCTCCTTTACTAACTCTAGGAAGACACTAAAAATGCACTTGGAATGGTCATCCCCTCCTTAGTCATCAAGTACCCAGATATCAAAACATGAGATACACATCATCAGATACAGAAACTAGAAAGCACGGTTAATACAGTGGGGAAGTCAGTCTTTCTTTCCACAGCCCCAAAGCACCACAAACAGGTGAATCTTGTGTGACTGCTACCTCAAACGACCTGAGATGTACTTAGTACCTGGATTGAGGGTGTTCAGGAGACCTCACTGAGTCTCCTACCAAATGTCCTATCCATGGCATTGCCACCAGCAAGAAGATGGCTACTGCCTTGTCCTCCTCCCCAAAACATACAGAGGTGGCCTGATGTGGAGCCTCTCTGTGCCCATGAGCAGACACCCACTGGGACAGGGGGCCATGACAGGACAGAATTCTCCCTCATCCACCCACCAATGCGATTTGTTTATTGCCCCAGTCAGAAAGTAGGGAGAGCCTTGGAACGAGAAAGAGGGGGAGCATAAAGCCTCACGGGGCTCAGGGCACAGAGGGAAGGGAGTGGGCAGCCACAACCAGGCAGCCAAAGTCATGGGCCCTCTGTGGGAGGCGGGGTCGAGTGACAGCTGATACTCCAAGTCCCAGGGTGTGCTACATCATCCCGTCCAATCTCACTTATAAAACATAAATTCAAAGATTGCATTCATAGGAATTTCACAGAGTATTAATTCTCAGGTTCAAGGTCCTTCTAAGCACAGAACCCACGTTCATGCAACCAGCTCTGGATCCACAGTATAACTTGAGCATCATATCTTTTATCTTCTAGATCAAACTTTATTCTGGCTCTTGTGGCAGCCAGCTGTGCTCAGATGTAAATTGAGCTGTGTCTTGCCTTAGATGCTCAGCATATGTCTTATATTCTATCCCAGGATTTTCTGCCACTCCTGCATGTGGACACTATGGAAACGAGCTCAGCCATTCTGACACCAACTTAGAAGCATGAGGAAGAATACAACCAATGAGGAAATGCCACGTGATGGACAACACAGCATTCCCGTCCTTGGGCCTTGGACAAATGAGCCTGAAGTACCTTCTCCACAATTCCTCAGGAATCCCAGCTGGATCAAACTGAAGCTTCCCACAATGCCAGCTCCATAAGACACCCTTGGCTTTTCTTCTTGCCCTGGCTCATTCTTTCTACTGTCTACATATGCTCTTTAGGACCATATGACAAAATAAACCATCTGTTTGCAAGCCCTTGGATCAAGTCACGCTTTTTGTGGGAATTCTGAATAAGGTTAAACATGAGTTCTTTGGAAGAACAAATGAGATAATGTATGTAAAACGCCAAACACGGGACCTGGCAAATTATAGCTATGTGGTGTCTTTGAGTTTTTAATCCTTTCTCTCTCAGTGTGACAAGCTGCTCGATGTATAACCTATAGCCAAATTTACAGAAAATACATCTGTATGTGTATATGTATCTTTTGTTTTAAAAATATCAATTTCAATACCGATTTTAGTCAAATCCTGGTAAATTCTGTCTGTGCAGATTAAAATAGTGTTTTATGGATTCTACCTTTCTTTTTTTTCTTTTTATGTATTTTTATATTTTAGTTAGTTAACATCCAGTGTGATAATGGTTTCAGAAGTAGAATTCAGTGACTCATCGCTTACATACAATATCCAGTGCTCACCACAAGTGCCCTCCTTAATACCCATCCCCCATCTAGCCATATCCTACCCACCTTCCCTCCACAACCCTCAGTTTGTTCTCTATCATGAAGAGTCTCTTGTGGTTTGTTTCCCTTTACCCACCCCCCATATGTTAATCTGCTTTATTTTTTTAATTCCACATATGAGTGCAATCATATGATATCTGTCTTTCTCTGATTGACTTATATTGCTTAGCATAATATATGGCGAGATTTCATTCTTTTTTGATGACTGAGTAATATCCCATTGTATATATACACCATTTCTTCTTTTTCCATTCATCAGTTGATGGAAATTTGGGCTCTCTCCATACTTTGCCTATTGCTGTTAATACTGCTATAAACACCGGGGTGCATGTACCTCTTCAAATCTGTATTTTGGGTAAATACCTAAAGTGCAGTTGCTGAATCATAGGGTAGTTCTATTTTTAGTTTTTTCCGGAACCTCCATACTGTTTTCCAGAGTGGCTGCACCAGTTTGCACTCCCACCAGCAGTGCAAGAGGGTTCCACTTTCTCTGGCTTCTACCCTTTTCAAGGTGACAGATGGGGACAGCAGAAGAGGACTTGGTGTCAGGAACTCAGGGAGTCATCTCTTTCCCAGGCTGAGGCAAATACCGTGACTTGTTTGCATGGAGAATTCCACATCCCCAGGGTATCTCTGGATGGGTCTCCTTGTAGGAGTCCTGGTATCCTCAACGTCTCTCAAAGTTCATCGGTATCTCTGGGCTATGACTGTGCTCCTTTTGGAGGTGTGGGAAATTTGGCTCATCTCTGACAGCTCTCATGGGCTGCAGGAGAATGAAGAAATAGATATTGACTGCAACCTCTGCTCTCTGTGCACTGTGGATTTGGCATGTTGGTATTTAATGGACAAAATTTGTTGTTTCTCCAGGATCTGGCTAGGAAACAGGTTAATTCCCCTCTGCCAGTGAATCATCAAATGTTTCTACCTCTTACGGTTTTATTTCCTAGACCATGTTCCGGGATAACAGCAATCATTTTATTAAAGAGACCCCAACCACAAGTTTCTAACTTCATGTTTCCTCTTTTGTTCTTTTCCCCTCCGTAGCCGGCGGCATCTTTGCCAGATCTAGGTACCCGGGGGAAGCAAAACTACAAACAAAAACCTTCTCACTATGTAAGGCATACACTTGTGGATTAGAGTTCTCCACAACTGCTCTTGAAAACAAAAATCAAGTCTCTTAAAACACATAAAGCATTTTCTCTCTGTAAGACTAACTATGCCTTGAGGCGTTGCTATAATAAAGCTCCAAGAGCAATCAGTTTGGAATGGGGATTGTGCATGGAGAACACACAATCAGTATAATCAAATTATTATCGAAGTCACGAAGGAAATGTGTCCTTACAAAACCGAGCACCTGGGAAAAACCAGCAGGCATTTAGGGGCTGCTCAATTCAGGCTGAGTTCAGAAGACAGTCTTGCACTGGAGGACACCAATAAGGGTTCTAAAGAAGAAAGGCATTTAACTAAGTTGTGTCCAATACTGACGGACAGGAGAACGTTACAGGGACAAAGACAAGACGGATAAAGCACACAGGTCCAGAGAGCCTACTTGGTGCCAGGTAAGCAGGATAGCATTTAAGGTACCAGGGGAAAAAGCAAGAGATAATCCCCTATTTTTAATGGTGCAGGATTCCTCAGTAGAGTACTAAGATCCCGATTTGCCCTGGACAGTCTCATTTTATCCCTGGCATCTCAACAGTATTAATATATTTTCCGTCTATAAATAGAAGTGTCTGGATTTGAGCCTTTTTCACAGAACTAAAATAAATAGTCTTAAAATCTGTATGGAACCACAAAAGACCCAAAGAGCCAAATCAATCTTAAAAAAGAAAAGCAAAGCTGGAGGCATCACCATTCCAGGCTTCAAGTTATATTACAAAGCTGTAGTGATTAAGACTGGCACAAAAACAGACACATAGATCAATGGGACAGAATAGAAAACTCACAAATGAATCCACGACTATATGGCCGACTGATCTTCAGCAAAGCAGGAAAGAATACCCACAGGAAAAAAGGACAGTCTCTTCAACAAACTATGCTGGGAAAACTGGACAGCAATCTGCAAAAGAATGAAACTGGACCCCTTTTTTACACCACACACAAAAATAAATTCAAAATGGATGACAGAACTAAATATGAGACAGGAAACCATCAAAATCTTAGAGGAAGACACAGGCAATAATCTCTTTGACATTAACCGTAGCAACTTCTTACTAGGTATGTCTCTATCTAGCTAGAGAGGCAGAGGAAACAAAAGCAAAACTAAACTATTGGGACTTCATCAAGTTAAAATCTGTACAGCAAAGGAAACAATCAACAAAACCAAAAGGCAATCTTCGGAGTGAGAAAGGATATTTGAGAAAGGATATATGAGAAATGACATACCAAATAAAGGGTTAGCATCGAAAGTATATAAAGAACTTAACAAACTCAATACCCAAAAAACAAATGACCCAGTTAAAAAATGGTCAGAAGATATGAAAAGACATTTTTCGAAAGAAGACATCCAGATGGCTAACAGACACATGAAAATATGCTCAATATCACTCACCATCAGGGAAATACAAATCAAAACTACAATGAGATAGAACCTGACAAGTGTCTGAATGGCTAAAATAACAACACAGGAAATGGCAGATGTTGGCAAGAATGCTGAGAAATGGGAAGCTTTTTGCACTATTGGTGGGAATGTGAACAAATACAGCCACTCCAGAAAAGAGTACAGAGTTTCCTCAGAAAGATAAAAAAATAGAAGTACCTTTTACAACCCAGCAATCGCACTACTAGGTATTTACTGAAAGAATACAAACATATCGATTCAAAGAGAAACATGCACCCCAATGTTTAGAGCAGCATTATGAATGACAGCCACATTATGGAAAGAGCCCAAATGTCCACTGGCTGATGAATGCATAAAGAAAAAGTGATACGTATACACAATGGAATACTACTCGGCCATAAAAAGGAGTGAAATCTTGCCATTTGCTATGACATGGACGGAGCTACAGTGTATGACGCTAAGCAAAGTAAGTCAGGGAATGACAAATACCATGATTTCACTCATAATTGTTATTTAAGGAACAAAACGCATAAACAAAGGGGTTGGGGAGAGAGAGGCAAACCAGGTAACAGACTCTTAACTACAAAGAACAAAATAAAGGCTCTTGGAGGGGAGGTGGCCAGGGGGGATGGGTTAAATGTAAGGAGGGCACTTGTTATGATGAGTGCTGGTGTTGTATGTAAGTGATAAACCACTAAATTTTATACCTGTAAATAATATCGCATTGTATGCTAACTAACTTGAATTTAAATAAAAACTTGCAAAAAAAAAAAAAAAAGTGCCTGGGTTTGGGCAATAAATCACAGAGCTCTTCTCCTTAATAGACAATCCAAGCAAGTACACAGCATATAAAAAATGCACTTAGCCACCACCCCTCCACCCATTCAGAGGAAACATTTCCATGGTATGATTTGATACTTAATTCTAAAAGAGTATCGAAATTATGGGGCGCCTGGGTGGCTCAGTCGGTTGAGCGACTGACTTCAGGTCGTGGTCTCATGGTCTGTGAGTTCGAGCCCCACGTTGGGCTCTGGACAGCTCAGAGTCTAGAGCCTGCTTTGGATTCTGTGTCTCCCTCTCTCTGCCCCTCCCCCATTTATGCTCTGTCTCTCTGTCAAAAATAAATAAACATTAAAAAAAAATTTAAAGAGTATTGAAATCAATATCATAGAAAAAATCAGATTTTACTTCCTGTTACTAACACTGCTAAGAAAATATCTCACAAAAAGTTTCATGAATTGAATAGAACTCAATGTACAAATATACTTAGAAAGTAAAGGAACACATGATAAAATGAGGGGGAAAAAAAAGATCCAATATCTACATAAAGATCTACCCATCTTTGTACATTTATAGAAGTCTTATCGAATATGTGGCTTTTGGTTTTTCTTTTTAAATTAATGTTTAATTATTTTGAGAGAGAGCAAGAGAGAGAGCGAGAACCAGAGCAATAGAGAGAGAGAGAGAGAGAGAGAGAGAGAGAGAGACAGAGGTGGAGGGGAGGGGCAGAGTAAAGGGGGGGGGGCAGTAAAGGGGGGACAGAATCCCAAGGGGCTCCACTCTGTCAGAGCAAATCCCAATGAGGGGCTCAATCTCTTGAACGTTGAGATCATGACCTGAGCTGAAATCAAGAGTTGGACACTAAAACAAATGAGCCACCCAGCCAACAAATGAGCCACTTTTCTAATGTACCTCAAATGTTTTGTATAAAACAAAAGCTTGGAATACAACCTATTCCAAGATGGTTTACTTGCTGAGTTTATGAAAGGCATATTGTCCTATTAATGTGATTTAATCAAAAAGTGTCTTATCTTAAAATATCAGATATTAAATATAATATACATGTAAGTGACATAGCCAACACCTATTTACTGATGGCAAATTATCAGTTTACCAAAATACATATTTAGAGTTTACCATATCATTTTAATTATTTTACCAATATACATGATTATATTTCAAGTGAAATGCAATAATATTAGTACATAGTACTGGGACAAAAATTAATTATGTATGATTTCCCACTAATTTCCTTCTATCCCTTTCGCCAAATTCACCACCAGCTCCTCCTGTCTCTGTATAGGTCCAACTCTTTGGTTTCATTTATGGTGACCTGGGGACTGGCCCAAGTAGAGAAAACTAGAGAAGCCAAAAGGATTAATATGTTAAAAAGCAGAGAATCATCATCCAAAGATACATTATAAAAATCTGTCACCATTCAGGTCCTCAGAGAAGTGCGCACTAGATTACACATAGGCACATACACCTTCAACTTGATTTTACTGTATTACATTCTGGGGTTACATCATATACTTAGAGTACATTGATTTAAAAACAAATGGGATGTGATGTCAGGCAGAAACTCATTGCCCAAAACCATAAATGCCATAATAACAGAGACCATCATATCCTTAGGGTGTTTTGATGGAAACAGACTAAACCCAAGCAAAGTTAGTAATATCCTCCAACATAAATGTGTGTCTATGTCAATGGCTATTCTTTCCTAATACCCAATCCTGGAGGCTACAGAGTCAAAAAAGAAAACAAAGAAAAATTGAAGAGCATAGTATATACCACTCAGTCAGAGAACGTGAGCTCCAGTTCATGTCTGCACAGTAGGCATGGAGAATGTGGGAAGGGTAGAGAAAAAAATGGGAGGAGAAAGGGTCGGATAAAGACAGAAATAGATTACATTTGATTTTGAGTTAACAATTTTCACTGACCTTAAAAAAAAAAAAAAAAAGATTTTATAATTAAAAGTGGCCTGGGCACCTGGGTGCTTCAGTTGATTAAATGTCTGACTCTTGCTCTCGGCTTACGATTTCGTGGGTTCAAGCCCCATGTCGGGCTCTGTGCTGTTAGCAGAGCCTGCTTGGGATTCTCTGTCTCCCTCTCTCTCTGCCTACCCCCCCACTTGTGCTATCTCTGTGTCTCTCAAAATAAATAAATAAACTTAAAAAGGTGGGGGGGGGGCTAGAAAAATTGCGAAGTATGACTAAAGCATCATTAAGAACCAAGAAAGTTAGAAGTGACAAAGCAGCTGTGAAGGCAATAGATGAGGAAAATAAAAGTTAAAAAAATGATTTGTGTTCATTTTATTTATTCATTTTATTGTTCACTATGCCACATACACTCCACTGGTATGCATTTTAAGTGCTTTTTGAAAATAAGCAGAGAAGTATTAATTAACTTAGTCCAGACATTAAAAGTTAGTGTCTTTCTACATTTAAGGATTTAGTGGATTATCCATCGTATACATTTTGAAAAAGTAATCTGAGTTATTGGAATAATAAAATGTGTCTTAGGCATTTTTCTCTTTCATTAATATATTACCAAAATCCCAGACTACTTTGTGTTAATTTCACCCAACACACCCAGAAGAATCCGTGGTTACTTATAAGCATCTTATAATTTCTCCTATTAGATGATCCATCCAAACAAGTATCATAGGCATCTTTTGATTGTAAGTACAATGTGCAACAATTTGAGTTTTTCTCTTCTCTACCAAGAAAGTAACAATTTTACTTTGTAACCTGTACATTTGCTCTGATCTTAGTGATAATAACTCTACCCAAAGTTGCTACAATAGAAATATCCATCTCATTTTATGACTTGCTATTCCTTAGAAGCAGCAGTGAGGATGATATAGGATAGTTCATTTCATAAACTAGGAAAGTAATTTGCATCCAAATATACACCATTAGTAAATTTACTTAATCTATTATTAGGCAATACTATACTTGACATTATCCAGACTAAGGGGTCTGGATTTACTAGTGGGCAATTCCATTTAAATTCACATTTCTAGATAATTTTTCCTACCACCTCCCCAACTTTTAATGAGAAAATCTGTGGTCACTTTTCCTACCAGTTGGCATGGTTCCTTCCGGGAAGACTTGCTAGAACAAGTAATGTATCAATATCGCAACTTCAGAATTATAATTGTTGAACTTAATATTTACTTCCAATTTTTCACATGGCAACTCATTCTTCAGATTTTGAGCGGCATACGAAATGTTTTAACATTAAACTCCAGTATTCTGAATAAAGTTTATACTTTATATAGGCCATTTGATAAGTCAAGTGGACATGTTTATATTAGCAACATAAAAATATCTTATTTGTGGATGCATATGAAATCTTAAGTGGGCAAGAGAAATGAATGAGTTCTTTTTGTTAACTGATACACGCCATGCCATAACTTTGAGTTGATTTCATGACTGTGAGAAATATCAACATCATTTTAGTTCCTCAGAGATCATATAGTTCTTGTTTTAAAAGCCAGCGGATTTTCACTGTCCAAATAGATTTTATTAGTTGTCGATGGGGGATATACTTTGGTGCTCTAAAATTGGTTTATTTTGTGCTAGCCCAATACAATTCGGGGATGAAAGATTGTTTTTTTCTAGATATTCCAAAATCAGAGGTTGATTTGTTGTTATTGTTATAGTTCTTCCATAATATATTTTAATGAGTGTTTTACTCTTGCCCTTTGATAATACAAGATTTTTGGATTTTGACTTTATTATGTGATATTCTGTTAGCTCAGCTATAGAGTAATTCCAATGTTATGAGACTCTGACTCAAATATTTGCATAGAATAACATTCCTTCAACTGGAGCCATGTATTCCCCTGGGCAATTTATGTTTTTATTGTGCTATAAGTCTATGCACGAGGAAAAACCATTAATCACTTATATTCTTAAGGTAGTGGTTCAAAATGCTTAAATGTCCAGATAGAGTAAAATCGCTTAGCAATGCAAATGTGAACTCTGGAAAACTAGATGTTGCATCATCAACGGGTTCAGCCCATTTTAAACATCATAGACATGGAAATAATGTTAGCTCAACATATAAATCCATGGGCCAGATTTACCCCTACATATAAGTTTAACAACATTACACATTTTAGTCACTTTTCCTTTGTTTGCTCCTTTCACACAGCACTAAATTTTATATTTAGAGTTCATTACTGCTATTATTCTTGTAATTACCATCAATAGTGTTATTTTCTTTAGTTGACATCGATTACTATATTATACTCAGGACACTAAACACTTGCCCCAAGTTATTTCTTCTTATCTGTATAATAATCACATGAGATGAGTAACAATATATCATCCACAGATGTAGCAAGGTGAAATAACATCACAGCTCTGAAATTTGTGAGTGGAACAATCATTCTATTCCAGTATCACATGGCTTCAAAAGTCAAAATCCAATTTCCCAAACTACATTTTTCTTTGTTTTGATTTTTTTTCTTTTTAATTCATTATGGGTGAGCAAGGCATCATCTGTGTATTCACATAACCTAAAGCACTGCCTGGCATAAAACCAGCACTCGCTCAATAATAAAGGAGCAAATCAAGAGCTGGTCCCATGCCTATTTTAGTATAACAATTCTGTAGTTCAATTGATATAATACACTAAAATCTTTTTTTATCTGTTCATAAAGTTCTCACATCATTATTTTTTATGTCTATAAACCTCTCTTCGTGACCTCTTCAGTTTTTGGTTTGTTGTTGTTTTTTTTTTTTTCCACCACAAGCACAGTATCACAAGGGGAGGAAATAGAGCATAACATTTGAAAATAGAAGAGAGTTTCCAGAGAAGAGAAACTTGTATTCCAAACTTCTAGGACATATTATCTACCTAAATATGGGCATGTTTTCTACCTCTTTACATTTACTAATATGAGAAGCTACTTTGCTGGGTTTTGTAAAAGTAAAAGGAGATGGGGCATGTGTTAGAAGAATCTTGCCTCTCACTGAGGAGTGGAGACCCAAGTCCTTTCAGTTGATAGACATTAAAAATGGTTTTATGCAATTTGTTTGGAGTTTATATTTGGCCAATTCTTTATTTAATTCCAACTGTATAACATAATGTATTTAAATATCCCACTCAAACACAAATAATACAATCTACTATAGATGGGTAGGATTGTACCACTATGAGTCTATTGACAGTCAAGCCTGGCAACGTGATTTCAGCCTTGTAAGATCTGAGCAGACATCCAGTTAAGTGGTCCCTGACTTCTAACACATGAAAACTAAGAGATAATAAATGGATTTGGCTCAAGTGCGTGAAAGTGTGCTAATCCAACACAACAGAAAGATAAAAGGAATGCATGCCCCAACCCTCAAGCACTCAGTCCCAGAATAACTTTCTGGAGATAAGAATCTAAATCGCTGTATTTCAGCTTCCCTCTACCAGATGAAGGAAAATCCAAAGATATGAGGGCAAATCTGGATGAGTGGATGGATGCGATTGAAGAAAAATTTCATAAAAGGACAAAGGTTCTAGTAACAACTCAAAACATAAAAGGGGGGCATCTGGCTTGGAAAGTTAAGGTATGTACCAGTTTTTTTGTTTCTGAAAAAAAAAATCATTCTTGTTATTGGTCATGGCTGATTTTGATGATTAAGACAGACTCCATGGTACTCTATGGCAATTTTAGGTAAAAGCTCCTGTATACTGATGCAGAGAACTTTAACTTTGGAAGTCAGCTGTTACCATGTGGAAAAACAAAACAAAACAAAACAAAACAAAACGCCTGACTAAGCATGACTCAGAAGGAAAACCGCTCCTCTTACCTTGATGTTCCATCATTGCCCTGATCTATATGTCCCATTGAAAGTGCACACTGGGTCTGTGTAAGTGACAGCTCATCAGTGGTGACAGCAGCAAAGAAAATTATGGCATCATAGTTTGCAGGCATAGTCAGTGACAGGAGGATTCCTTCGGGAACACTAAGAATTTCCACAGAACTCTCAGGGACACAAGATACCTTGGCATGACTGGAATATGTTGTGACATCACCTGTAGCAATCAGATGCACATGCTCTGGGTAATACTGTCTTACAGACGCCGCTCTCTAGCAGGTGGCATTTTGGAACATGGGCTGATGATCCAGACCACTGATGGCATAGCAAATAATCTCAGAAATATCCTTTTGTTTAAGTTTGTTTGTTTGTTTTTTGAGAGAGAGAGAGAGAGAGAGACCCAGCAGGAGAGGGGCAGAGAGAGAGAGAGAGAGAGAGAGAGAGAGAGAGACAGAAAATCCCAAGCAGACTCCACACTGTCAGCTCAGAGCCCAATGTGGGGCTTGAAATCAAGAACCGTGAGATCATGACCTGAGCTGAAACTAAGAGTTGTATGCTTAACTGACTGAACCGCCCCTAAATTTCAGAAATATCTTATGAGTGCACTCCCTCCAGAGTCTAAACCCCCTCTTCAAAATACGGATGTAACCTCTGTGATTGGTACTATAATCACTGTGATATAAATGTGATTGCACATGTACTTAACAATCCAAGAGGCTACAGGGATATTCGAGTTGACATACCATGAGATACAATAAAATGAAAATGCAGTGACCAGAGAAAGGAGGCATAAAAAGACAAGTTGAAAATGGAAGCTTATTAAATGTAAATGTAAATGTAAATGTAAATGTAAATGTAAATGTAAATGTAAATGTAAATGTAAATGTAACCCTAAATGGCCTATATATTTCCTAGTAGTGGACCCAAAAATTTGAATGGAAAGACTTGAAAGCTTTGGGCATCCAGATTAAAAAGGATGCAGTGTCATTTTTCCGTATTTTATAGTGTCAAAATATAAACAAGTTGTTTTACCCGATGATACCAAACTCAGAAATAATCTTCTTTTCAATTTGCAGAAATAATAGGACACAATACAGAATTTGTATACTAGTGGGTAGTCTAGGGTATATTCTCAATCAGAAGAATGCCACTTCTTCAACATAATACTACAAAACATACTTTATTTAAAAATATTAAAACTTTTAGAAATTTTATTTAAAAATACACATTTCTAACTTCTCTCAAAAAAACTGGAGATATGGTGAGATTTGGCCTGTCTCCAGTTTGGCAATGATCTCTGTGAGCTGAGAAGTACATGCTTACTTGACAATGGCCTATCATCCTGAGGTTAGCACTATATTCTCCATGTTTTATTCCATCCAGCCTAATTTCTTATTTTAGTTATCTGCCTGCCTCCTCTAGGCTAAGGAGTTTGGAATCTCTTAATGTGTTTAATAATATCTCCCACAACATCTCTATGAACATACAACAAAGCATTTCATATGTTTCTATAGTAACAATCTCAATGTAACTAATCATGCTTTCCTTTTAATCTTAGCTCAAAGAAAGATAAGAATAAAATCTAATTCTCAATCATATAATCTATATTTACCATCACAGTGAACAGACTTGCTTACTTCCTTTTATGGTCTTGATCTTTACTTTTGATTTGTTCCCCATTAACTATATAATTTACAGGCTTTCTGGGGGGAAACAAGCAGATTTAAAATAAAGTAAAAAACACCTTTGTTGAACTGAACATTTTTACATGATTTTACTTTAGGCATCTCCTTACTAAATACTCACAAGCAATTTTCTGCTGTAATTTATCCAAGGGAATGGTTATCTTTATAATGTGTATGGGACATAAAGCATGTAAAGGAAACAAAAAAGTACTCAAGCTCAGTTCTTACTTTCACTGTTTACCGTTGTGGTTGAGACAGATGCTCAGGGTGAGGTAAGGGTGGGAAGGAAGCATATTCTCTCAAGCATCCTGACTGTCCCTAAAGGATCTCACAAGACCAGTTATACTTAACCACTGACTTGCATCAGAATCACCTAGAAGGCTTGTTAAAAATAGACTGCTGGGGCACTTGGGTGGCTCAGTCAGTTGACTGTCCAACTTTAGCTCAGGTCATGATCTCAGAGCCTGTAAATTCAAGCCCTGCATGGAGCCAGCTGCAGTCAGTGCATAGCCCTCTTCAAATCTTCTGTCCCTGCCTCTCTCTGCCCCTCGCCACTTACACACACACACACACTCTCGCTCAAAAATAAATCAATCTTAAAAAAACAAAACAAAACAAAACAGATTGCTGGTGGAGCCTGAGACTGCTTATCTAATGAGCTCACAGGTGATGCTGATTCTGCCCATCTTAGAAATACCACCAGATAACCATGAACCCACCTATAATCCTCTTAGGGGTAGAGGAGTCTTATTAATTCTTAAATTCCCATTAAATTACACTTTCTCACATATGGGAGATGCTTAGTACATAACTATGGGAGGAATTAAAGGTTTGACAGTGTGACATAATAATATTTGGCTAAAAGGGTTTGGTGAGGCCTTAACAGGAAGTTCAGCTACTGAAAGAGAAGGACCTCATTCCATCTGTCAATTCTGCCTTTTTCCAGTGTACTGGGGAATTACAGCTGTGTATTTGAAAATACATTATGCTTTTTCTTCCATGAGCGATGTATATATAATCAGGATTTCCCTCTTTTTAAATGCAAGTACTCAAAATAGAATTGGATCCCTTGAATTGTGAAATCTAGGAGGAAGACTATATTTACTTTTAATTTCTATCAGTATGCTATACATAAATATATTTAAACATCTTGTGCTTAAAATATTTTACAAATGACAATTTAACTACTTTTATTTTAAAAAAGAATTCATGGGTACTTTTTCATATTTTTATTTTATTTTTCTGTAAATGAAAAAAAAAAAAAAAACTGTGTCTTTATCTTTCTTTACCCTCAGACTATATCCCAAGTTCAACAGGTAGCTAAAATTAACTGAAAGTTAATCCTTAAAGTGTTTATTTTGTCCTAGCAGTTAAGATAGCTATCTCTTTCCTCCAGGACATAGCTGTGTTACATTTCCTTCCCTTTCTTGCAGGTTTGGCTACGATCACTAAGTTTTTGTGGAAGCAATATGGCTGAACGTGGTGAAAACTACATGGAGGGCTGTCCCATGAAAGACTCCAGTGGGATCCTGTATCCTTAAAATAGGGAAAGGTACCCAAGATTGAAGGAGCCTGGTCTCTGAAAGACATTATGGAACAGCCTTTATCTGAACTGGAAACAAACTTCTATTAAACCATTAAGATCATGAGGCTTGTCTGTTAGAGCTTCTGGTATTCCTTCAATTTAACATCGAAATTAGTACCTTGCACTTGGGTCTGTCATCATGTCACGGAGTAGCAAATTTTGGTAACATTATTCGCAGCAGTAACCTACAAGGTAAACAACACGCTAACAAAATTCAGTGGGCAGTGATGGCTATTGATGGCTGCATCACAAAAGTATTGAGAATGAAATTAGCAAGGTCAGGACCTCCTTGTATTTAAGTAGGAGAACAAAAAGAATAGAGACAATCCAGAGCTTTAAAAGTTTGTGAACGCTTTGGGTGCAATATAGACCTCAACAACTGAACATCAGGTTTGAAAGTATCTTTGAGATTAAAAAAGAAAAAGAAAAAAAAAAAAAAAAAAAAAAAAAAAAGAAAAAAGAAAAAGCTTGTTTGGATGTGTCAGTTGAAAAAATTGACTGCTTTACATAAATGATCAGATTAAGAGTTTCACCTCCACACTTAGATCACCTCAAGGTCGCCTGCAGTAATTTGAGAGAGGAAGGGACACTGAGGTGAGATGTAAGGAAAGAAAGGAGAGCTGACATTTTGTCTAAGTAATACTTTATGTTTATTGCCAAATGGAAATGATTAGAAACAAATCAATCAGAAGCCTGTCAGTTTTTCAGGAAATCTCACTGCCAAAGAAACAAGGAGCTTGGACTAAAAGCGTGCTGGCACTTTGAAAATCAACTGAACTTACGGATTCTGAGGCCTGCACATACAGGTAGCAGGTAGGAGGGATTCCTCAGGGTAAGAAAAGGGCTCGCCAGTGCCTACTTTAGAGGTGGCCATGGAAGTAGAATGGGAAGGTAATATCACATTTAAGGTACATCTAGGTGCCTTATATAGAATAACGAATCAGAGAGTTCGTGTCATTTGGTAGATTCCACATCTCCCCCCCCACCCAGGAATATTTCAAAATTAATACAAAGAGTGAACTACTGCATGTCTCTCATTTTTTTTCCCCAGGGCATTTTTTTTTTTTTTTGTCACGTTAGTCCTGTCCTGGTTCTGCCCTTGACTTTGGATGGGTGTATGGGGTGGGTGGGTAGAACTATATTTTAGACCTTGATCTTTGGAAAAGACTCCTGTCCAGAGATCTTGGATACTTTTCATCTAGGATACGTATTGTCACCAGTGGGAAGACACAGATGTGTTGTATGTGGAAGATGAAGACTGAAACAGGTGTTTGGAAAACTATGGTAGGGATGGGCTCATTGTTTACTAAACTTACGTTCTACTTTCCCTGGGTACACAGCTAGACTAAGTTCCGAGTCCCCATTGAAGTTAAAACTGACCTTATGCCAACATCTTAGGAAAGAGTCAACAGAACTAAAAGGCAACATACTGGTTGGGAGAAAATATTTGCAAATGACCTATCTGATGGTATCCAAAATATATAAAGAACTTCTAAAACTCGACACCAAAAAATTTAAAAAAATGCATGTAGAAAAATGGGCAGAATAGATGAAAAGACAATTCTCTAAAGAAGACAAACAGATGACCAACAGACACAAGAAAAGATGCTCAACGTCACTCATCATCAGGGAAATGCAAATCAAAACTACAATGAGACATCACCTCCCACCTGTCAAAATAGCTAAAATCAAAAACATAAGGAACAACAAGTTTGGGCAAGGATGTGGAAAATAAGGAACGCTTTTGCACTGTTGGTGGTAAAATGGTGCAGCCAGTGTGGAAAACAGTATGGAGTGTCCTCGAAAATTTAAAAATAGAACTACCCTACAATCTAGCATTTGCATTAGGTATTTACCTAAAGGTTATCAAGACACTTATGTGAAGGGACACATGCACCCCAATGTTTATAGCAGCATTATCAACAATAGCCAAATTATGGAAAGAGCCCAAATGTCCGCTGACTGATGAATGGATAAAGAAGTGGTATGTATGGGTACACACATATATACATATATACCACACACACATACACACACACAGGGAACGTTATTCATCCATAAAAGGGAATGAAATCTTGCCATTTGCAATATGTGGATGGAGTATGAGTGTATTACGCTAAGTGAAGTCAGTCAGAGAAAGACAAATACCATATGATTTCACTCATATGTGGAATTTAAGAAACAACACTGATGATCATGGGAGAGGTGGGGGGTGGCAAGAGAGGCAAACCAAGAAACAGACTCTTAACTGTAAAGAACAAACTAACGGTCACCAGAGGGAGGTGGGCAGGGGGATGGGTGAAATAATTGATGGGGATTAAGGAGGCCACTTGTCATGATGAACACTGGATGATGTATGGAATTGTTGAATCACTATATTGTACACCTAAAACTAATGGAACACTGTATGTTAACTATAATGGAGTTACAATTTTAAAAAAATGAACTTATGACTCAATTTGGGCTAAGGGAATCCAGGTGGAAATGATTAACTCACTTCTAGGCATGCTTATGCCTTGTGATTAATTCTCCGTTTGTTCAACCTATCTGCTGGATGGACAGAGAAAACATTGAAGTCCTAGAAGAAGGCTGAGCCACACCATGGAAAGAACTAATCTCTGAATGACTATGGGAATAGAGGCCCTCACTGCTCTTAAAGACTTCTAGTAAGTAGGAAAATCAACTGTGGTAAGCTCCGGAAATTTGGAATTTACTAGTACAAAGCAAGCGTACTACAATTTTGGTAGGATTAAATTTTAGCTAGTAACTATAACTTAAATGTAACAAAACACATCACATGTAGTTAAAAGTGAGGGAAATAGTACCACTCTGAAAGCAATAGTGGAAAAGTCTTTTTAAGTAATAGTACTAGACAGACAGTATGCTTCAACATTTTAAATGGGTGTATGCTTTCAACAATTATAGAAATTTCTCCACAGAAGATTTTGAACAATTCTGCAACAATTTAAACACAAAGATATTCATAGTAGTGGAGATTAAAAGACCAAATGTGTAAATCAAAAGTGACCAGCTAAATCCTTCATAGCATGTGCACGCAAAGAATTACAATGAAGCTACTAAAAAGTATTGTGTATTTTTTATTGACTTGTGCCTAGCTGCCTATATACAAGGCACACCTGTTTGTAGTAACATACAATGAAAAATAGATATTGTCTTCTAGAGGGTATAGTGCTAAGAGAAATAAGAGAGAGAAAGATAAATACCATATGACATCACTCATATTGGGAAGAAAGAACAAATGAAGAAAGAAAACAAATGAACAAAGAAAAAAAAAGAGACAAACAAAAGAACAGATTCAAATACAGAGAACAAAATGGATGTTGCCAGAGGGGAGGTGGGTGGATGGATGGGTGAAATAAACATTAAGAATACACTTATCTTGAGGGGTGCTGAGTAATGTATAGAATTGTTGAATCACTTTATTATACACCTGAAACTAATATAACACTGTATTTAATTTTATTTCAATAAAAAATAAAAATCCAAAAAAGAAAAAAAATATTTTCTCTTTCCTTTAGGAACACTACAGTTTGGATATACAAGAACTAGAACAAGTAAATAGAATTATGTCGATTACAGTCATGGAATTTTAGTGTTCTATGAAGTCAACAAAGTCAGAAATTATGAGCATGTTCTTTGCTCCTAAGAGGTAAGCCTTTGAGGACAGGCTCTGATATCTACTTCACATGAAATCTTGGACAAGATGCTTTACTGGATATTAAAACAATAGCTATTCTCAAAATAATTTTTGATTGGTATATATCATAATATACAGCAAGTGTTTTATACAATATCTGACATACATTAGAGGCTCAGAAAGACTACTATTCAGATCGTTATTACAACAACGAATTACCATTTTCATTATTGACATGGAAATCACTATATACTAATTGATTATGTGTAAAAAGACAGTTATAGAGAATCATATGAAGAATGTACCCATCTTTGAAAACTTAGGTGGATAAAATGTATAAAAAGAAAATTTTCCCAAATATTCTTCCCTTTAGGTATGCGTATTTAGGGGCATTTAAACTTGTTCTTTATCATTTTTCTAAGTTCTTTTCTGTTCTTTTTTTAATTTTAATTGTTTTAATTTTTAACAAATGCATCTTAGAGGAAAATAAACAGAAAGCCAACTGTTCTCATATTCCTTTTAAATTGCTAACTTTTTATAAAACTCCATATGCTTAAAATACATGAAATGACTATGCTTTAACCAAAATTCTGAAATAATCTAATTAAAGGTACTCATATAAGGAACTCATATCGTGCTCTGTTAAAATGATACAACATAAACAAGGGCATGTAAAATATTGCCCAAACCCAGGAAACATAACTTTTCATGCTGCCTGTACAATGGTTCCATCTATAGAAGAAAGAGATATGAATATTGTCATTCTTCCCAAGTTATTTCTATAGCTGATGGCATGGAAAAAGTTCCTACTAGGAACTGAGTTCCTACTAGGTGCTGGGCACTGCGCTAGACAATCTCTATCCATTCTCTTACATAGCTTTCCGATTGTTCAAAGTGGAAGGTATAGCAAATACTAATTTCATCCATGAAGAAAATCAAAGCTCAAAAACATTAAAAACCTTAACAATTATGCCTCTGTTAAGTGGCACCAGCAATGCTTATTTTTTAAGGATCTACGATAAATGTTATGTCAGATCTAGAAGGAATTTTAGGAAAATCATTTCTTGTGGCACAAAATAATAATTTACATTTTGATCAAAAACCCTAATTCTCACTTAAACTTTTCAAGTTTTCCAAATTCTGAAACAATAAGTAGCACACCAAAAAAATCCAGTAAAAAGGAAAATGTGTGTCTCTAGTTGACTACTGTGAATTACTTTGTTCATACATTCAAATGCGCACCATTATACATATTCTCATTTTGGTAAACTAAAGAGATATGAACATGGATGTGATATTAATGTTCCTTTTGAGCCCACTGAATGATATTCTAATCTAATCTTTTAACTAAAATTAGCTTAACTGGCTCAATACATTTAGTGGTTTAATCTAAGCACAGTCAAATGGGGATAAAAAAGAAAAAGTGTAATGTTGTAAAGAGAGATTTTTATAGGGTGGTAAGAATGTCCTAAGTGAAGTGAAAATCTTTGTGAATTCTTAAAATGAATAAGAAGATGTAACTCCTTAAAAAACAGTTTTTGCCAACTAACTTATTTTTCTTAACCCCAGTGTAAGGCGGTAAGGATTGATTATGTCAAACACTGACCTTACAATAATGTCCGTGTTTGTAAAGAAAATGATGAAACAGAATAAAATGTGGGCCTAAAAGTTCCAGGTTACCATTTAAAGCTCAGTTCTCCCATTTATTACCTGTGTGATATTGGATAAATTTCTTGAAGTACCTTCCTTATTTCCTTGGTTGTGATATAAATATAGATCTAAAACATGGCATTGTTGTGACTCATCAGAACAGCAGATACATAGTATTTACTGTAATTACTAGAGCCATGATGTGGCTATAGCAAATATTTGGTAAATATTAGAAGTCTTTAGATATTAAACTATTGATATTAAACCAGAATATTAAACTTTTATAAGGAAATGGAATACTTATGTGTGTCAGATAAAGATCACAGATATTTAAGTAATCTATTTGATTTGTCTGCTTAGTTGTTTCCTTTTTTGAATTCCTTGTTTGGGTCCAACTTATTTGAATTTTTCTAAAGTGGGTTCTCAGTGTTTCATGTGACTTCATGTCTATTTACAACTTAAATAAATACTTAAAAGCACTAATATCTTTTAAAGTTGACTTCATAAATCATTTGGTAGGAACCTCATTATATCCTACCAGGTGAGTTAAAGAACATAATTTACACAAGGTCAAACCCTAACACATTGCTTTTGGAAGTGACGTAAGCCAAGCTCCTATTTTGGAGAAAAAGATCAATGCAGTCATCATGTTCACATTCACCTTTATGTGTATTTCTATCTCTTCCACTCTTTAACTGCCCCATGAATCAAACATTTAATCCCCATTCAGTGGAAACAAGAGATGAAATAATTTAGAACCAAAAAAAAAAAAAAAAAAAAAAAAAAAAGCCCATCCATTAGAAGCAGAGCCTTATCCCTATTAGGCACTTAAATACATTAAGTTCGGTTTTATTTAAATGAGGCTTCCAACCAACAAATACCATCCCGTCATACTGAGGTAAATGCAAACTGAGCAGTTTTAAAAAAGAAGCATTTTTAGAAGCCCTAAAATGAAGAGTAATTACACTCATTTAGGTAACCATCATATCTATAGAATTTAGCTTTCAAGTGCATTAAGCATTGAAGGATAGATTTATTTGACAGTTGCTGAAAAGCTCCTCTGAATTCCAATATTTTTGGTTGATGTGCATGTGTACAAGACCAACTACTTTGAAAATGAAGAGCTGAGGGAAAATGTCAAGAGATCAATTTGGTGCAATCATCTCTCTGGACTTAAGCACTGTGGAATGATGTACAGTCAATTATTGAAGTGTCTCATTTTGAAGGGCCCGTTAAATAGCATTTAATTATATCTGTTCAAAACATGAAGGAATTTTTAATGCAACATCCAAAACATCTAAAATTAGAATGAAAAATCTGTTTGAAACATTTGTATGCTCACAGAGAAACGCTAAGAATGTCAGAACTTTCCAAATAAAGATTCCATTAACTCTCAAAAGGAATACTTCCCATTTAGTGGCTTATCTATTGCTAATCTCACCTCTGAATTCGTATTGACTATGTCTGCTCTAATTGTTGACATTGCAAACAATTTCTATTTACTCTTATTTAGCAAGATGGCTATAGCCCTGCAGGGGTCCCCTTTGAATTCACACACTTAATTACTTGCTTCTTTCCAGGGAAGGGTTATTCCTGAGAAAGGAGAGGGGAGAGAGTTTATTAAGTGGTGTTATAAACTAGACAGTAATATTATAGAAGGGACGTGTATAAAAGGAAAGGCCAGAAGAAATACTGTTAAGAAAAAATTATCCCAAAATTGGAAATAAAACAAAGGAAAGACAACATATCCTTTAAATGCCACATTTTAATAGAGTGGTCAAAAATCATCCAAATATCTAGAATGGTCCTTTGCTTTTTGTACTATTTACTCCTCATTAAAGATAGATATTCTGTAAAGTTACGTGATAACTTGTAGATTTTTTTTGTCAGGTCAAATGCAAATGGCTTTATTAGAAAAGATACCATCAAAGGTTATGTTTGTTTTTTTTTTCTTTTTTTTTTTTGTCCTGAAGGACAACACTCAGTTTCATATCTAACCAAGAAATCTTATTTTAGTCCAACATTCAATTCTAATTGCTGATAAATACTCAGATCTTCAAGTGCTCTTTGAATCACATTTATTATTCTGCTATATTCCTTACTCATGAGTTTAATCCAATTTTATACATACTCATTCCATATTTTTGGGTAGTCAAGATGGCCTATACCCTGGCAAGTAGATGAAAGTGACTATTTTTTTTTTAATATTTTTTAACCTAAACTTCATAGTGAAACTAAGCTTTACTATTTTCTATATCTGAATTCAGGTAGTGCCATATACTAATGTGTGAATATTAAAATTTTCAATAATACACCATGATTATCCATGTTTGATCTCTCCTTAGTATGATCAAAATCATTTGTGCACCTCAGATTTGGTAAGTCTTATTTTATTCATCTTTAAGAAGATAATTGCATACTCAAAAACCATGTTCACACTTTTTTTTTCTTTTTTGCTTCGCTTTTAAATGTTTTATTATTTCATTACTTTAAATCTGTTATATTACTTGAAATACAAGAATAGGAAAAAAAGAAAAGAAAATATAAGTACAGGGATATTCTATAAATTATATCCTCCATTGTTTATAACATTAAGATAAATGTACATTTAGCAATATATACATATAGTATATACCAACTTCTTGTTTGGATGTTTTATTTCAAAAGTTACATCAAAAAGTTTAATTTTCTGAGGATAATTAAAAGTAAATTATGTAAGGGGCACTTGGGTGGCTTGGTGCGTTAAACATCTGACTTCACCTTAGGTCATGATCTCACGGATCCTGGGTTCAAGCCCTGCATCTGGCTCTGAGCTGACAGCCCAGAACGTGGAGCCTACTTTGGATTCGGTCTCCCTCGCTCTCTGCCCATCCCCCACTTGTGCGCGCATGCACACGCTTTCTCTCTCTCTCAAAAATAAACATTTAAAAAACTCTAAATTATGTAAGACAAAACAATCCATATACATATTTTAAAACTGTAGATATTCTGAATACTTTGTGAACTAGCACAGGTTGGATTATTGTTATACATGGTTTTAGGTAGACATTATATTTTAAAATACAAAACACAAAGATTCATTTCCTGGGTTCATTTTGGTTGCAAAATAGTTTTGTTTTTAAACTCTCTGAGACCCTCTTGACAGCATGGCATCAATATATACTCATTGTGATATGAGTGAAGATTTTAAAACTTAGAAAGAAGCAATAGAATTTTTTTCATTAATATGTGATCTCTGCCAGCTTAGAAATAATGCCCTAGGACAGTACTGGGACAGAAGATGCCTATGCAAGACTGAGTAACAGATTTCTACTATGTATCAGCCCTCCCTAGAAAAGGAAAGAGAGACATGTGAAATTTATCAGTTATGAAGATGTTTGGGGATGCATTTTATTACCTTCATAAATATACAATTATACTTATATGCCCTGAGTGCTTTCGAAATATAATAGGAGTAACATGCTATTGAATGCATTAATCCTATAAAAGAAAATGTGTGCTTGGGCTTTTCAACGCAGTTTAGCCTGTGAATACCAAAATGGGATCTATAAACATACCCTACTGGCCACATGCTCCCAATGGCCCAAAAGGCAGACTGTAGAACCCCAACCAAGACTTACAGAATTGTAGTCTGAAAACTACATAAAAGAAGCTCTTAAGATGAGTCCTATGAATGTTTGGAAGTTAATGTCTGGAGGCTAAAGTTTGGAGTCACTGGTTTTAAGGAATGCTAAAAACAATTACTGTTTGAAACTATTTTATTTGAAATTATTATTATTTGAAACTATTATTGAGATCAGGTTGTAGAAGATTCCACTAAACCATTACAGAAAAGTGTTCAAGGAACTTTTAAAAAAAAAAGCAGTTTATACTTTAAAACCAAGTTATGGGGGCGCCTGGGTGGCTTGGTCGGTTAAGCGTCCGACTTCGGCTCAGGTCATGATCTCACGGTCCGTGAGTTCGAGCCCCGCGTCGGGCTCTGTGCTGACAGCTCAGAGCCTGGAGCCTGTTTCAGATTCTGTGTCTCCCTCTCTCTGCCCCTCCCCCGTTCATGCTCTGTCTCTCTCTGTCTCAAAAATAAATAAACGTTAAAAAAAAATTAAAAAAAAAATAAATAAAAATAAAACCAAGTTATGGGCCCTGAGGATCCCACACAATAATTACCCATTGATCATTTATCTCATTGATTTTATATTATTTGTCCTCTTAGGCACTTGTGATTTATTTGACTTCTAAACAGGAGTTTTGCTCTTACGTTAGTTATTATTTAGAAAGTCATGATTGTTTTGCCCAGTATATTTTCAAAGCTATTTGTCTCTTCTTTCAGAATCACAGGGATCACACATCTAATGAGAGGCATAGTTTATATATATGATATATATGTGCGTATATATATATATATATATATATATACATATATATATACGCACATAGATATATACGTATATGTCATGACAAAGTATGTGTGTGTATATAAACATACACATATATATCTAATACCTTGTATATATATAAAAAATCTATATACACACATTAATACATCTAATGAGAGGCATATTTCATATACACTATATATATGTGTGTGCATATATATGTATAAATATATACACATACATATGCATCTATATATATGTATACATACACAACATAACATATAGTATGCGTGTGTGTATATATATATATATATATATATACACATACACAGTATATACCTAATATATTACACACACGTGTATATACACACATATATGCATCTAATATTCTGTATATATACGAAATGTGTGTAACACACATTAATACATCTAATGAGAGGCATAGCTTTTATATATATATATACACACACACATATATCTAGGTTATCATTTTATTCAAATTACTGTTTTGGAATTGGTCATTTTTATTTCACAATTTTATATCATTTTTAAAAAGTATTTTTTATAAATCCAATGTCATATGTACATATAAATACTATATTTTAAATTATTAACTAGGATTTGAAAATACCACATGAACTGGAATCTGAAAATCAGAGGGTTTTAATGTAAGGCCACACATAACGTAGTTGAGTTTTTACTTCTAAATGCCAAAAAATAAGTCTCCACTTTTAAATACACAAGAATAGAGTTTACAGAAGAAATGGACTTACTGTTTAAAATATTAAAATAATACTATTGCTTAGTATGTGCTATGTCATTATAATATATAATATTAAGCTATTCTTCATGTCATTTTTGTTTAAATTTCATTTTACTTTCTAAAATATGACTTAAGGAATAATTTGTTCTGTGTGTTTTATAGTCCATAAAGTGTTTATTTCTTTTCAATGTGTGATTATTTTTATGTACAGTAAAGCATGGGTTGTCAGTTGAATATGTTGAAACGTATAATCTTTAAACATTTTATGGAGAATTCTACAAATAGTCTATCTTTTTCTGTATATTTTCAACTGACAGTCAATGGGAAGTTAAAACGATAGCTACAGTTGGAGCCTACATTCTACTAAAAAGTCTGAAAATAAATTCTGCAGCAAGGTTGTCTGCTTCAGATCGTCCTTTGCTATAAATGACTGTTAACAAAATTGTTTTTCCCTAAACCATTGATGATGTTGGCAGTGAAACCTCCAAGGTAAACTCAAGACCTATTAATGGAACAGACTGAGCACAATGAAGGAAGAAAACAGTCCTGAAAGAAAGTAAAAATCTAGAAAACTTATTAAATACTGCCTAACAGAGCAACTACTCTTTCCCTTGAGGTTAGTTCCTATTTTAACTTGAAATGTATTATTTTGTTCCTTACCAATAGGAATTCCTATGCAAAATATTAAATCATAAAAAATAAACATAATATCCAAACAGGAATATGTATATGGCATATATTTATCCTTATATATGTATAACAGATACATAAAACTTGTAAAAAATGGTAAAGGAGGGGCGCCTGTGGCTCAGTCGGTTGAACGTCCGACTTCGGCTCAGGTCATGATCTCGCAGTTCTTGAGTTCAAGACCCGCGTCGGGCTCTGTGCTGACAGCTCAGAGCCTGGAGTTTGCTTCCAATTTTGTGTCTCCCTCTCTCTCTGTCCCTTCCCGGCTCACACTCTGTCTCTGTCTCTCAAAAATGAATAAATGTTAAAAATTTTTTTAAATGGTAAAGGAATAACAAATACTCTAAACAATTCTACATAATTTTGGATATACCTATAATAACTTGTATCCATGTGAGTAATTATCAATGTTCGTTTGTTATTTCATTGGCATTTGAAAGGAAATGATTTTTTCAAGCAACTTCCAGTAAAAAGATTAACTTTCTTTTAATTAAAAACACATTTTTCTCTATTTATTTTTGAGAGAGAAGGAAAGAGACAGAGTGTGAGTAGGGGTTGGGAGGAGCAGAGGGAGAGGGAGACACAGAACCCAAAGCAGGCTCCAGGCTCTGAGCTGTCAGCACAGAGCCCAATGAGGGGCTCGAACCCATGGACCACTAGATCATGACCTGAGCTGGAGTCGGAGGCTTAACCAACTGAGCCACCTGGGTGTCCTAGGTTTCACTTTTTTTTTTTTTTTCTTTTTTGAACAGTCCAGGCAATCTACCCTCCCTTCTTCTCTCCCCTTCCTTGCTCTGGATTCATTTATTATTGTTATTATTATTATTATTATTATATTATTGATATTGATATTGTTATCATTAGCACTAATGCAGCTCAATTTAACCAATATAGGACAACAATGCCATTAAATCACATCATCTACAGACAACTGACCATCGAAAGCAAAGTGGGAATGGGACAGCTTCCCACAGTTGCTGCCACATATTATCAAGATGACACATTTTTTTTTTTTTTTTTTTTGCTGTGTCATTTTGAGATGTGGTAGCAGTTCAATTAAATAATAAAGTATCACTAAAGAGCTATAAATTTATACTACATTTTTTGCCCTACTTCCTACAATATTACAGGTAAACAGAGAAGATTTAGTGATTATAATTCAAGTGGCAACGTGAATGAACTCTGGTGCTAGGATACCTCAGCTCAAATTCTAGTTCTATCCCTGGGAGATGCCAAAGTGGCTTAATTTCCAATCCCTTCATCTTCGCTTGTAAAAGTTTATAAAAATAGCACGTTCTTCAGAAGGTTGTTGCGAACATGAAATCTGTATGGCATCCAGTTCATTTTATTTTATTTTTTTTATTTTTTAAATATTTTTTAATGTTTTTATTCATTTTTGAGACAGAGAGAGAGAGAGAGAGCAAGCGAGCGAGCGAGCTGAGGAGAGGCAGAGGGAGAGGGAGACACAGAATCCAAAGCAGGCTCCAAACTCCGAGCTGTCAGCAGAGAGCCTGATGCGGGGTTTGAACCCACGAACTGCGAGATCATGACCTGAGCCAAAGTCGGACACTTAACCAACTGAGCCACCCAGGTGCCCCAACATGCAGTTCATTTGAAACCCTGTTGAAGTATTAGTATTGTATCAAGCAAAGTAGAGCTGCATATGCCATGTTGCTTAAAAAGGGGCAGTAAATCTGTAATGTGCTTTCACATGAGTCCAAGAAGGATAGAAAATTGGGATTATTATTGATCTTAACTAGATTAAATAAAAAAATAAATATAACATATTAGGTTATATTAGAGGAAAACGTGTCAGTTAAGAAACTGCACTAAACATTCGTCGTTTATGTCTTAATTGCCAAAGAGCATACAAAGAACCAGAGTTCTGGCATTCGAATGCCTGAATCCTATCTTTTACTGACTAGCTGTGATATCTTAGTTAATATTTTTGCATCAGCTCTGTATATGTACCTACAAAATGGAACTCGAGCTGAAATTTTATTCACAGACGTACTGGGAGTTAATCCATGTCAAACAAATCTAGCAAAGCCTGAGGTGCAGTGAAGGGTCCACAAAAGAGGAACTCTATGACCAGTGTCATTATTAGTAGGAATAAATAATTTCATGTTATTTTATGTCATCTTCAAAAGCGTTTCCCACTAATTCTGGAAGGTACTAAAAGCACCATGTGGCAGGTGAGGAAAATAGGTACCAGAGAGACAAAACCATAACTGATTCAACTGGAATTTGAACTTCAGTGTATCCTCCATCCAGTACATGAGTAGATCTCAGTGGTGTTCAGGAAATCACGGGGGTGCTGGAGATTCCATCAAGGGATCTAGGGGACCAAAACTATTTTCTTAACACTGCTAAGTTGTTATGTTCCTTTTTCCCTTCATTCCCTCTGTAGCGCACAGTGGAGTCTTCCAGAGACTCTAAGACAGGTGCTACTGCAACAAACCGAAAGCATAAAAACAAGTGTGCAATGATTGCCCTCAACTAAGTCAGACATTAAAGAGAGCTGCAAAAATGTACAACGATGCTATTTTTCTATTTTTTTTGTTTTTGAAAATACAGTTTTTCATAAAATTCGGCATGCAAATATGCAATGAGTTGTTATTTTAGGGAAATAGATACTTCTTAATTCTTACTTTTAGTTTCTTATATGGACAATATTCATACATACAATCCATATAAACAAAAGCTCTGGAGGTATCAATAAATTTAAGATTGGGTGAGAACAAAACTCTTGAGAGTCACTGTTAACTGTTCACTCTATTCAATCACCCACAGAAGTAGCAAGCACAACACATATCTCAACTCATTCTTCTCAATCCTATGTCTCTTCCTGGAATAAAACAAACAGACACCTGGGTGGCTCAGTCAGTCGAGCGTGGGACTCTTGATTTTGTCTCAGGTCACGGTCCCAAGGTCTTGAGATTGAGCCCTGCCTTGGACTCCACACTGGGCATAGAGCCTGCTTGAGACTCTCTCCCTCCCACCCTCTTTCTTTCCCCTCTCAAAAAACCATAAAACGATTAAATAAAACAAATACACCAAAACTGTTTAACTCACATGCCTTAGTTGAAGCATCTTTAATTATCAAACTACTCAATCCTCATTACTTAAGACTGGACCCAAAACAGGAACCTGGATCAAATTAGCTAATTTTATTCTCTCCTAAAAATTTAGAATTTAGATTCTGACTGATAAAGTATATTAGATGACTACAGGCACATAGCATGAAAATTCACCTAGGACATGATTTAGCATGCATGGTATGGTCAACTAAAGCCACACAAAAACACTAAACTCTTTTTTTTAATTTTTTAATGTTTGTTTATTTTCGAGAGACAGAGAGATGGAGCGTATGTAGGGGAGGGGCAGAGGGAGAGGGGGACACAGACACTGAAGCAGGCTCCAGGCTCCAAGCTGTCAGCACAGAGCTTGATGCAAGGCTCGAACTCATGGACCAGGAGATCATGACCTGAGCCCAAGTCAGACGCTCAACCGACTGAGCCACCCAGGCGCCCCATGAACACTAAATTCTTATGCAGAAGTGGAGATAACATGAGTAAGCAAAGAAAGCTAGTGGTCAAAAGAATCAAGATCATGGAGACGAAATGGAGAGAGAGAGACTGATGTAAGAGGCAATACTTCCAGCTGCTATACAGGAAGCAGCAATTTTAATTACTAAGTCAAATTTTTATTACTAAATCAAGTCATCAGTCACCTCCCATATAAAGCCTATATTTTAACTTTTATTTTGATAGATCACCTCGGCTGTACACAAACTTGAAATAATTAAATGATCTGAGATGTTATCTTTTGTGCGTAGCTTTTTTGGCTATATATATATTTATATATATATAAATATATATATGACATATATATTATATACATGAGATATATATTATACATATGAGATATATATTATATATGTGGGATATATATATATTATATATGTATATATATGAGATTTATTTATGCCAATAATGCATACCACTAGTTTGACTTTTTCAATGCTATATGGTATTGCCTTGTAGAATGTACCAACAATATGTGCTTATGCATATTACTGTTGATGCAAATTTCATTGTGCATAGTTGGTGACTATGATAAAGAGTAGGTTAGAAGGAAACATACCTCAACATAATGAAGGCCATATTTGAAAAACCCAGGACTAATACCATTATCATCTTCAATGGGGAAAAACTGAGGGCTTTTTCTTTTTTTTTTTTTTAACATTTTATTTATTTTTGAGACAGGGAGAGACAGAGCATGAACAGGGGAGGGGCAGAGAGAGAGGGAGACACAGACTGAAACAGGCTCCAGGCTCTGAGCTGTCAGCACAGAGCCCGACGCGGGGCTTGAACTCACGGACTGTGAGATCATGACCTGAGCCGAAGTCGGCCGCTTAACCGACTGAGCCACCCAGGCGCCCCAGCTTTTTCTATAAAGTCAGGAACAAGACAGGACTGTCCACTCTCACCATTTAATATAGTACTATAAATCCTAGCCACAGCAATCAGACAATAAAAAGAAATAAAAGGCATCCAAATCAGCAAGGAAGGAGTCAAATTTACACTGTTCACAGGCAACATGATACTCTATACACTAGTAATGAAGCAGCAAAGACATTGAAAGGCATCAATCCCATTTACAATTGCATCAGAAACCATAAGATACCTAGGAATAAACCTACCCAAAAAGATCAAAGACCTGTATTCTGAAAACTATAAAACACTGATGGTTGGAAGAACAAATATTGTTACAATATCTATACTACCCAAAGCAATCTACACATTTAATGCAATCCTTTTCAAAACACCAACCGCATTTTTCACAGAACTAGAACAAATAATCCTAAAATTTGTATGGAACCACAAAAGGCCCCAAAGAGCCAAAGTAACCTTGAAAAAGAAAAGTGAATCTGGAGACATCACAATTCTGTACTTCAGTTTATATTATAAAGCTATAGTGATCAAAACTGTATAGTACTAACACAGAAATAGACACACAGATCAATTGAACAGAAAATCCAAAAAGTAACCCATGACTATTTGGTCAATTAATCTTCAACAAAGCAGAAAATAATGTCCAGTGAGAGAAAGACTGTCTCTTCAACCAACGGTGTTGAGAAAACTGGA
Source organism: Panthera onca (assembly GCF_046562875.1). Classification (NCBI taxonomy): domain Eukaryota; kingdom Metazoa; phylum Chordata; class Mammalia; order Carnivora; family Felidae; genus Panthera; species Panthera onca. The sequence continues at coordinate 16,005,917 of NC_138339.1, forward strand.
CAGCAACATGCAAAAGAATGAAATCAGACAACTTTCTTACACCATACACAAAAATAAATTTAAAATGGGTTAAAGACATAAATGTGACACTTAAAACCATAAAAATTCTAGAGGAAAAACACAGGCAGTAACCTCTTTGACATTGGCCAGAGCAACTTCTTTCTAGATATGCCTCTGGATGCAAAGGAAACAAACTTAGATATAAACTACTGAGACTTCATCAACATGAAAAGCTTTTGCCCATTGAAGGAAACAATCAACAAAACTAAAAGGCAACCTACAGAATGGGAGAAGATATTTATAAATGACACATCTGATAAAGGATTAATATCCAAAATATATAAAGAACTTACCAAACTCAACACACCCCCCCCCAAAAAAAATAAATAAATAACCCGATCAGAAAATGGAAAGAAGACACGAACAGGCATTTCTCCAAAGACAGATAGATGGCAAAAAGATACATGAAAAGATGCTCAACATCATTCATCATCAGGGAAATACAAATCAAAATTACAATGAGATACCACCTCACACCTCTCAGAATGGCTAAAATCAAAAACACGAACAACAGTTGTTGGCATGGATGTGGAGAAAGGGGAAATTTCTTGTACTGTTATTGAGAATCCAAATTGGTGCAGCCTCTCCGGCAGACAGTATGGAAATTCCTCAGAAAGTTAAAAATACAGCTACCCTAGATCCAGCAATTGAATTGCTAGATATTTACTCAAAGAATATAAAAGTACTAATTCAAAGTGGTGCATGCACCCAGATGTTTATACCAGCATTATTTACAGTAGTCAAGTTATGAAAAAAGCCTAACTGTCCAATATAATATAATATTATATATGATATAATTATATACTGATATTGTATATATGTGTATAACTTAGTCATAAAAAAGAATACAATCTTTGCCATTTACAAAAATGTGGATGGAGCTACAATATTATGCTAAGCAAAATAAGTTAGTCAGAGAAAGGCAAATGCCACATGATTTCACTCATATGTAGAATTTAAGAAACAAAACAAACTAGCAAAGGGGAAAAAGAAGAGAGAACTGATAGTCGCCAGAGGGGAAATTGGTGGGGGATGGGTTAAATAAGTCATCAGGATTACGGAGTGCACATGCTGTGATGGGCACTGGGGGTTGTATGGACATGTTGAATCATTATATTGTACTGCTGAAACTAACATAACACTTTATGTTAACTAACTGGAGTTTAAATAAAAACTTTAAAAAAAAGTGCTAAGAAATAAAAGCAGATTTACCTGTCAAAAAAAATAGTACCATAATGAATCAAACAGCATATAAAAATAGCAAAATTGAGTTGGTTTAAGTTTGAAACTCAAGACATTTCAAAATGTTTATAGAATATAGGAGAAAATTTTCATGTGTCTCAATAGATAAGAAAAAATATTAGATAAAATTTATCAACTAAGAAAATTCTTAGAAAACTATATAAGAACATTTACTTTACTAGATAGTTTAAAGCAAACAAATACTTATTGGTACAATAATAAAATCATTTCTATATTTGTCAGAATCCCCCAGAAAAATAGAACCAACAGGATAGATGGATGGGTGGACACAAAGACAGACAGACATATAGGTAGATAGGTAGATGCCAAAGAGATAGAGAGATAGATAATAGATAGATGATAGATAAATAGATGGGTAGATGGAAAGATAGATAATAGATGATAGATAGATAGAAAGATAGATGATATAGATAGACAGACAGACAGACTTATGGGAATTGGCTCACACAAATATGGAGGATGAGATTTACAATAATTTGCTCTTTGCAACTGGAGAACCAGGATAGTTATTGGTATAATTAATTCAGTGTAAGTCCAAAGACCTGATAATCAAGAAAGATACCAGTGTAAGTTCTGGAGTCCAAAGGCTGGAAAACTAGGATTTCCAATGTTAGGACAGGAGAATGTCCCAGTTCAAAAGAAGCGAAAGCAAATTCACAGGTCTTTCACTTTTTTAATCCTATTCCGGCTCGCAAATGATTAGATGTTGTTCACCTATATTGGTGAGGGCAGATCTTCTTTATTCAATCTATCAAATCAAATGCTAATATCTTTCAGAAACAACCCCACAGCCACACTCAGAATTATTTTACCAGTCTATCTGACACACAGAATTAAATATTATAAGTCTTTGAGAAATCAAGAGCAAGTCAAGCATGTCTTACCAGCATTTCTATTTAATGTTGTACAAGAAGTTCCTGCCAGAGAAAATGCAAAGTGAGTGTCAGGAATGGCGGGAAAAAAAATGTCACTGAAGGGAGGATGACTACATACATAAGCGATTCAGAAAAATCTACGGATAATTAAAATGATTAATTTTAACATATTTGCTGGTACTCTACCAAAATATAAACACTGACTTTCTTTGCACACAACAGTTAAAAGTTAAAAATTTTAAATTAAAGAAATACTACTTATATGTTCGTCAGAGACCTTAAATACTTAAGAGTATACCTAATATAAGGTATGTAAGGCTTCTAAACACCACGTCTAAACACACTGCTGAAAGAAAACAAAGATATAAATAAGAGATACCATGCTCAAGGATCACAAGGTTGTGAATATGACAATTCTTTCAAAATAGATCTGTAGGTTCAGTGGAATGCTCATTAAAGAAAAAAAAATACGGCAGTGTGTGTGCATATATGTTTGTTTAAATTGACAAACTGAATATAAATTTTATCCAAAAAATGTAAACATCCAAAGTCAGGCAGCCAAAGTAATGTTGAAAAAGAAAACCAAACCCAGAGGTATCACAATGCTGGACTTCAAACTGTATTATAAAGCTATAATCATCAAAACACCGTGATACTGGCACAAAAACAGACAGATAGATCAATGGAACAGAATAAAGAACCCAGAAATGGACTCACAGATATATGATCAACTAAGCTTCAACAGTGGGAAAGAATATCCCACAACAAAGAAAAAGACAGTCTCTTCAGCAAATGGTGCTGGGAAACCTGGACAGCAACATGCAGAAAAATGAACCTGGACCACTTTCTTATACCATACACAAAAATAAACTCAAAATGGATGAAAGACCTAAATGTAAGACAGTTTTCTCTCCTAGAGGAGAAAACAGGCAACGACCTCTTTGACTTTGCCTGCAGCAACTTCTTACTAGACGGGTCTCTGGAGGCAAGGGAAACAAAAGCAAAAATGAACTATTGGGACCTCATCCACATAAAATGCTTCTGTGTAGCAATGGAAACAATCAGCAAAACTAAAAGACAAGCAAGCAAAGGAATTGGAGAAGATGTTTGCAAATGACATACTGGGTAAAGGGTTAGTATCCAAATCTATAAAAAATTTAACACACTCAACACCCAAAATACAAATAATCCAGTGCAGAAATGGGGAAAAGACATGAACACTTTTCCAAAGAAGACATCTCAGATGGCTATCAGACATATGAAAAGATGCTCAAAACCACTCATCATCAGAGAAATACAAATCAAAACCACCATGAGATACCTCCCCACATCTACCAGAATGGCTAAAATGAACAACTCAGGAAAGAGCAGATGTCAGCAAGGATGCAGAAACAAGCGGAGCACATTTGCACTGTTGGTGGGAATGTAAACTGGTTCAGCCACTCTGGAGAACAGTATGTAGGTTCTCCCCAAAATTAAAAATAGAGCTACCCTATGACCCGGCAATTGCATTGCTAGGCATTTATCCAAAGAATACAAAAGTGCTGATTCAAAGGGGCACATGTACCCTAATGGTTAGCAGCCCTATCAACAATAGCTAAACTATGAAAAGGGCCCAAATATCCAATTACTGATGAATGGGTAAGGAAGTGGCATACACATGCATACACACACACACACACACACACACACACACACACACACACACACACTGGAATATTACTTGGTGATCAAAAAGAATGAAATTTTGCCATGTGCAACAACGTGGATGGAATTAGAATGTGCTATGCTAAAAAAGTCAGAGAAAGACAAGTATCATATGATTTCACTTTATGTGGAATTCAAGAAACAAACAGAAGAACATAGGGGAATGGAAAAATAAGATAAAACACAGAAGGAGCCAAACAAGAGACTCTTAAATACAGAAAACAAACTGAGGGTTGCTGGAGAGATGTTGGGGGGGGGGCGCTAAATGGGTGATTGGCATTAAGGAGGGCACTTGTTGGGATTAGCACTGGGTGTTATGTGTAAGTAATGAAACACTAAAATCTACCCCTGAAACCATTATTACACTATATGTTAACTAACTTGGATTTAAATAAAATTTAAAAAATCCAAAAATAGCAAAGATAATCATAAAGAAAATGTGGTTTGAGGACCAGTACTATTTTATATAAAGATAATTATACGATAATTTTATATAAAGATAATTATTAATTAGTAATTAATTACTATTTACATAGTAAAACAATGAATTTTGTGACATGGATTCAAGAATAAATAGCACAATGGAACAGAACTGAGACCAGAATCATTTCACAAATATACTACCATCTGACTTATGACAGAGGTGGTATCCATGCCATGTACTGATGTAAGCCTGATCATTTACTAAATGGTTCTCAACTAAAAATACATTTCACAAAAAAGTAAACCTTGACTCTCATCTCATATATTATAAAAAATATGTAAGTTCTTTCTGAATGAATTGTAGATATAAATGTGCATGTTAAATCAATACATTGGGGAGTATCAACATGATTTGTTCTTGAATAGACACAGAGGAAACTGATAAGGAAAATATTAGATATCTATAGATAATATATATAATATCTATTTATAATATATATAATATCTATAGATATCATATATGTATGATATCATATCTATATGTAGATATGATAGATATAATATCTATCATATACATCATATATATAGATATGATATACAGATATATATCATATATATGATGATCGTATCAGAATATATAAAGAAATGTTAAATCTGATAGAAAGATACCCACGTTGCAGAAGTGGAAGTATTTTCAACCATTTAACTCCTAGCTATATAGGTATGTATCACAGAAATAATTTGTATATGTATATGCATCCAAAGACAAGTACATATGTGTTTATTTACTTATTTAAATTCCAGTTAGTTAACATAGAAGGCAATATTGGTTTCAGCAGTACAATATAGTATTTCAACACTTCCATACAATCCCCAATGCTCATCACAGCACACACACTCCTTAATCCTGATCACCTATTTAACCCACCCCCCTACCAACTTCCCCTCTGGTAACCATCAATTTGTTGTCTAAAGTTAAGAGTCTGGTTCTTGGTTTGCCTCTCTTTCTTTTCTATGCTCACTCACATCTTAATTCCACATATGAGTGAAATCATATAGTATTTGTCTTTCTTTGACTAACTTACTTCACTTAGCATGAGCCAAATTTTCATAATCTGACTATTGGAGATAAAGCAGCTATAAATATCAGGGTGCATGTATCCTTTTGAATTTCTGTATTTCTGTATTCTTTAATTACTCAGTAGTGCAATTGCTTGATCTTAGGGTAATTCTATTTTTAACTTTCTTTTTTTTTTAATTTTTTAATGTTTATTTATTTTTGAGCGTGAGACACAGAGCATGAACAGGGAAGGGGCAGAGAGAGGGAGACACAGATCCAAAGCAGGCTCCAGGCTCTGAGCTGTCAGCACAGAGCCCCACAAGGGGCTTGAACTCATGAACTATGAGATCATGTTCTGAGCCAAAGTCTGATGCTTAACCAATTGAGCCAACCAGGCGCCCCTATTTTTTACTTTCTGAGACAGTTCCATTCTCTCCTCCAGAGTGACTGCACCGATTTACATTCCCACCAACAGGGCAAGAAAGTTCCCTTTTTTCCACATCCTCACCAGCACCTGTTTCTTGTATTGTTGATTTTAGTCATTCTGAGTGCTGTGTGGTGATATCTCATTATAGTTTTGATTTGTATTTTCCTAATGATGAGTGATGTTGAGCATCTTTTCATGTGTCTATTGGCATCATAAATGTCTTCTTTGGAGAAATGTCCATTCATGTCTTCTGTCCATTTCTAATTGGATTATTTGATTTTTAAGTGTTAACTGTATATGTTCTTTATCTATTTTGGATACTAACCCTTTACCAGATATTTCATTTGCAAATATCTTCTCCCATTCTGTAGATTGCCTTTTAGTCTTGTTGACTGTTTCCTTCGCTGGGAAGAAGCTCTTAATTTTGATAAAGTCTCAATAGTTTGCTTCCCTTGCCTCCAGAGGCATATCTAGAAAGAAGTTGCTATGGCTGGTATCTCAGAGGTTACTACCTGTGTTCTCCTCTTGGATTTTTATGGTTTCAAGTTCAAGTGCTTTTTAGTACCACATTTAGGCATTGTGGTACTATTTTTATGATTTTTGCATTTATGTTTAGAGACTGGACTTTGGTTTCCTTCTGTTGTAGTATTACATGCTATCAATAAGCTGTTCTTATTTTCCCCCTTTCTAGGAAAATTTATCTAAAATGCTGTTATTTCCGATTTAAATATTTGGAAAAATTCATAACTGATACAAGCAGACCTGAAGTTTCTGTTTGTTAGTTTTGTTTTCTTTTGTTTTGTCTATGGGTTTTTTTGGTGGAGGGGGAGAGTAAGTTTCATGATACCTGACTCTTCAAGTAAAACAGTATCTGGGAACAAAGAGATAAAGCCTTATAAAAATCAATAGAAATTGCTGTAACAGATCATGTGGTCACATGTTACTGTGATTTTAAAGTGTACATATAAGCCACAGAATCTAATAAAAAGCAATGTGAGAGGTCAGACTGTGTGTGTGTTTGTATCAGAATATTATATGTATTATTAGATATATGTAGACATTTAGAATACAAAACCAAAAAAAAAAACATTTGCAATACAAGATAGTTATTAACAACAAAAAAGAGATTTCAAAATATGAATCACAGTATTAGTTTCCAGTTACTGCTGTAACAAATTACCACAAGCTTGGTGGTTTAGGACAACACAAATTCATTATTTTACAGTTTTGTTGGAGTTCACCAGTTCAAAATTCGTCTTAAAAACTAAAATCTATTGGCCATGTTGTGTTCCTTCTATATTCTGAGGTAAATCTGTTTCCTTGTTATTTCCAGATTCTAGAGGCTGCCTGCATCCTTTGGCCTGTGACCTCTCCTCCATCTCAATCTTTCTTTGTACCGTCACATGTTTCTTCTTTCCAGCTCTGACCCTTCCACTTCCCTTTTACATGTACACTTGTAATTACATTAGGGAATCTGGATAATCCAGGATATTCTCCCCATCTTAAAATCCTGAAACGCACCTCTAACGTCCTTTTTACTTTTTAAAATAATGTATTTACACATTCTGAAAGTTAGAATTGGAAACCACTGGGGAGAAATCATTCAGCCTACTTCAATGAGTTTGCTGAACATATAAAATGTTCAGTGGCTTAAATTTCAGTCCCAAGAGCATTTACTTGGGAGAAATAACATAACTTTGACACTACACAGAAAATATGGCCATCTCATTAATCAAACTCAGGATAGTATTAGTCCAGAACAGTAATTTATGTGCTTGCAATAATTTATCCTAAGTAACTACTAAACTCCCGTGTTATAGATGGACCTACATAGGAAACAAATTTAATCATAGTTTCTGTATGAGTATGGAATCAGAAAAGATTTCATTATATAACAGAAAGTTTACTACTAAAGGGAAAATATATAGTGAACCATCCATTTCTACAACAGTAAATAACATTTCTATGACTACAATATCTAGGGTTCATTACCAAAGATTCTTACTTGCTTGTGAATTTTTAATATGGGCATTGACAACTTCTGGCTTTGGTGTTTGCTGTATGATTCCATTTTACCAATCCCTTTTTAAATAATAGACTAGTAGAAACAACATATTGAAGGCTAAGAACCCTTCTATATTCCTAAAGTGATAGTACATCTCTGCTCTAAAATGTGCTGATTTTATAGTTTAACTTTCTAATGGCAATAAAATTTCATTCATTTTAGAATTCTCAGTTGGAGTTGCAGAGGAATGAGGGTAGGTCTGAGGTGGAGTGGGAAACTTTACTGAACCCCAAGTTCATGACCATGATCATGATCATGATCCTGACTTAATAAAAACAGTTGGGAGAAAGAGATATTAAATGTGGATTAGTGTTGGTTCTGAGATAATATTGTGCATCTAAATGAAAAATTCTCACACTTAAAGAATGTAATTTTTGACTCAGTATAAGGAAGAACTCAGGAAGCAACTATTCTAGCCCAAATTGAGCAACTTTCCCTCAGAGATAATTAAGTACCCTGTAATTAACAGCCCTCCAACATTAAGTGGGTTATATCTGGCATAAGGATAAGAGAGAAGATTCTAGCATCCAAATGGTACAAGGTCTCTATAACCTTTGAATTTATCCCAAAGAAGAGATTCTCTATTTTAATAATAGAAGCATCATCTTTAGAAAAGATACAGACTCTAGCCTGGGCAGATCTGATCTCCCTGTTACATTTAAACTTGCTTTCTAACTGACTCACACATTCACCAAGAGAATGGAATGAAATTACTTATTTCATTTTTAAAAGTGTTTCCTAGGAGCAAAGGAGGAGAGAGGGACTCTTAGTAAAATGAGAGACAAAGTGAAGACTTACCACAGATAAAATGCCTTCAAGGACATTGTCCAGCCAACGTTTTATTTGGTTGTATTTCTAGCTAACTTCTCTTTTCTCTTAGTCCTAGCACTTTGTGAGAAATGAAGATGAGTTGCTGGTGCATGACTGGGTGGTTATCAGAAAGGATAAGGTAAAATAAAAACTAGATTTAATTTGCACACTTGATAGGATAATCAATGCTATAAATAACATGGAATTAATACTATGCAAAACAAGTTAGAAGACACTGCCTGATTAGCTAAAATAGTCATAAAGCTACAATTCTTCTTGCGTAGGTATACAAATGATGAGAGTACCTTTAAAATCTTATGGTTAATATTAGTTTAACTTAGTAGGAAAATTAATACTGTAATATATAGTACCCCCTACTTTCTGACATATTAAAATAATAAGTAATAAAATATAATTTTAGTTTTTCCTGATGAGAAGAATTTGGAAACAAGCATTGTGTAGGGCAAGTCTTTGTTGTTACCCTTATATAATGATCAATTATACTGTCTAAAATTCTTAAAATTAGGATTGGGCATTTGAGCTAAGATATAGTCACTGTTGATCTGTGACCCCCATGAGTCTTGCCTCTTAATATTGATGTTCCTGTTTAGTCCCCTCTGACACTGAGTAAAAGCCAAGCTTTATAACCTATGAGGATATTGTAGAAATCATGGAGTTTGACTTTCAAGAAGGCTTCTGCCTTATGTTCTTTTGGATTGTTCCTTCTTGGAGAAGCCAGCTACCAAATCATATGGACACTTATGCCCATATAGGAAGAAACTGAGGGCTTTCAACCACCAGGTAAGTGGTTTCAGATACAGACAAGATTTCAGAAGACAGAAGCCAATGTCCCCATTCTTTGAAGGCAACTTCATAAGGGAACCTGAGCAAAAACATCCAATTTAGCTACTGATTTCTTGACACATAAAAATTATGTGAAATATTAAATATTTATTTTTTAAGCTGTTGAGTTTTGGAGTTATTTGTTATGCACCGATAAGTAACTAACACAATATTATAAAATATATTTGTATAAACATGCAAATATTTATATAAATCATGTTAATCAGCACACTGAATCAGTATCATAGTGAAAAATTCTTCAGCTTTGGCAAGTATCCACACTATTCCTAGACATAGCACATTACTAACTCTCACGGGGGAACTTTAAAAAGAAAGGACCAAACTATATATTCATGTCCACACAGACTGACATAATAATGACTTTAAAAAGTATCCTTAGTTTATAGAGGCACCTGGGTATCTCAGTCGGTTAAGCATCTGACTTCCACTCAGGTCATGATCTTGTGGTCCGTGGGTTTGAGCCCCGTGTCAGGTTCTGTGCTGACATCTCAGAGCCTGGAGCCTGCTTCAGATTCTGTGCCTCCCTCTTTCTCTGCCCCTCCCCTGTTCATGCTCTGTCTCTCTCTGTCTCTCATAAAAATGAATGTTAAAAAAAAATTGTAACAAAAGGATACCTAGTTTATAAGTAAAGGCCATTCATACATAGCTACAGATATATACATGTGGTAATTTAAGCTTCACATTACAGCAAGCTCAAGGGAAAATGAACAAGGGGACAACTGTAAAGAGACATCAGTCTTGGCTATTCCATCTAGAGAAGAGTGGAGAGTATTAAGGGTGATGCTATTAAAATTAATGTGAGCTTTCAACATATAATGTGTTTTTTGTTGTTTTATTTTTCCTTGGCTAAATTCTCCTTTAGGGAGTTGTTACTATTGAAATTTGGTAGGGGATGACTTCTAGTGAAAACACATATTTAACTTCTTTGTATTAATTCATTATTTCCTACTTAAAATTGCTGTGTTAGGGGTCAAAGATGGGGAAAATGCTCTCTTATTTTATAGCAGTAACTTGTGTCATGAACCTTTTCAGGTTTGCTTTGTATAAGTCATCATTTTGCATTTCTTGTTTTTAAAAAATAGACTATATGGTAAAGTAAGTAGAGTAAGATATTTCACCTACATTTTTTTAATAAAAGGAGAGATGCAAGTCTTCTCTGAATTCTGATCATCCTAAAACACGTTAGTATAAGAATAAGGAATCACTAGAAGAAAATTCACTGAAATTTTCAAATTGGATCTACTTCATTTTTATTAACCTCCTCTTTTCAATTTTTTTTTTAAAGTTTATTTATGTAGAAAGAAAGAGAGAACAGGGAGGGGTAGAGAGAGGGAGAGAGAATCTGAAGTAGGCTCTGTAGAGCCAGCACAGAGCCCAACGTGGGGCTCAAACTCATGAACTATGAGATCATGACCTAAGCAAAAATTAAAAGTCAGATGCTTAACCGACTGAGTTACCCAGGCACCCCTATTAGCATCCTCTTTAAAGTGAAAGACTAATGGATCTCAATGTTTGCACACAGAAAAATAAATTAGTAATGACTTGAATATTTCAATTCAAATGAAACTGACATTTTTTATGAATATAGGTTTTCAGATGGCTGTGTAGACTCTAATTACTTACTTAAGATGAAAAATAGATATATTAAGCAACATATTAAAAGTAACAAAACATTAGATCTTTAGAATTAAGTAGACAGTGGCCACATCCGAAATACCAAGAAGAAGAATTTCAAAATTTATAACTTGACTTTTTCAATTATTAAAACACACATGTTTAAATTCCTTTTATAGTAACTTTTTCTTTACATTTCCTATGGAGATATTTTCAATTATTAGAGAAAATTAACAAAGTATATATGCATTGTCAGTTGTAGAAAAATTGAAAAATTTTTTGCATTGTCTTCCAACTTTTTCCAAATGAATTCCCTTTTATCTTCACAACTCTTTGTACAAACACTTGGGGGCTATAAAGTCACGTAACATTTGACCTCAGAACATTTCTATCTTCTCTCAGGCTCATCCAATATTAGAGAACACCAAAAAGTAATTTATCACTGTGTCACACTTGCCTGAAGAATTTCTTAGGGGACTAGGAAGACCGATGAAGTTAATCATTAAGCCCAGAAAATCCCTAAAGGTGATTTTTTTCTCTTTGATGTACACAGATAATTCTGTCTTTGTTGAAGACTGCTTATGGATCTTTGTTCTTATTGCCAACCTTTAGGTTTTAGGTAACCTATTAAGTATCCTTGTATTAATTGAACCTTGAGTCAAAATGCTCACTCACAAATCATTCTAGGTAGTAGATAGTTCAGCCTCAGTCTTGACTATGCTCACTGTTGGAATAGTGCATGTCAGCTTTTGGGGGGAATACAGAGAAGTGTTAATGGGAGAACAGAATTGAGATTCTCCTTGAAAAGGAATTTTAGTTTCAATGGATAGGTTTTTCATAATATATCTTGCACACGCATATGGCCCTCAATAAAATTCTGTTTCCAAGGATCCTGAGAAGACTTCTTAAAGAAAAGCCCATAGGTGTACCTGGCTGGCTCAGTTGGTAGAGCATATGACTCTTGATCTCAGGGTCATGAGTTCAAGCCCCATGTTGGGTGTGGAATCTTAAAAAAATAAAAAATAATAAACAAAAAGTAAGTCCTAAATGCTGAGCTTAACCTTGTAAAGGTCATAATTTTGATAAAGGAGTTTATCTGAAGAAAACCATTAGACATACTTGAATTTGTCTCTGCTCTAAATTCCTCAGTGTCAAAGAGCAAAGGATACAAGACTTAAAATTGATGGAGTTCTAAACCTCCAGCAGCTCCAAATCATCCAGCAATTACACTCCTGGGCACTGATCCCAGAAAAGTGACTATTTTTGAACAAATACCTGTAAACACATATTGATAGCAGCATTATTTGTTATAGTCTACAACTGGAAACAACTCAAATGTCTCTCAACAGGTTAAGAGTTGCACAAACTGTCATACATCTATACCGTGGAAAACTACTCAGAGTGAAGAAGGATGGACCATTGATAAAGACAACACATGGGAATAATTGGGATAAAGACAACTCCAGGGAATTCTGCTAAGTGAAAAAAAAAAAAAAAAAAAAGCCAATCTCAAAAATTTACATATGATTCCGCTTACACAACATGACCAAAATGACAAAAATCTAGAGATGGAGAGCTGACTCACGGTTGCCATAAACTAGGAAGAGAGGTAAAGATGGGTGAGAAGAAGGTAGGTATTGTTACAAAATAACGACAAGAGCAACCCATGTGGTAATGGAGATGTTCTCTATTTGATTGCTGGTGGTAGACACACACCTACCTGTGGAAGAATGAAAAATGGACTGTAAGAGGTATCCATGCTCCAATCCCTGAAAGCCGTAAATGTTACCTTACTTGGAAATGGGTAATAGTAAATTAATCCTCAATTCTTTAAACAGACCCTAAGTACCATCATAATTGTTGTTATTTAAAAAAAAAAGGCAGGGGGAGATTACACACACAGATGAGGCCACATGACCATGGATGCAGAGATAAGACAAATATGACCACAGGTGAAGGAACAAAGTCAGACATCAGAGCTGGCTTGACTTGGCTTTTAAGCCTTGGGAAATTTAATTCTTTGATACTTAATTTACTCTTCTATAAAATTTGTAAAATAATCACATAAGATTTGATGGTCTTGCCTTAAATTACAGTCTATATTATTACTTTGTCATAATTATTAATATACTAGAGAAGACTTTGGGAGTCATGTTTTGATATGTTGATGACTACCTTCTATAAACATAAACCCACAGTTATCTAAAAGTAAATCTGTTACTTTTATCTTATGTAATTACTTTTTAAAATGTCTATTATTCAAGAAAGAAGTTTCTTTCTTGGTTTCAATCATCTTATAAATTTAGTAGAAGAAAACACAATCATGCATCTTCATTTTTGTTACTGGATCTTTTCTGTTTCACTTTTTCCAGGAAATCTTTCTTCATTTCAAAATGAGACAAACTAATTATCCCTCAATTTATCTACTTACATTTAAATCCCTTACATTAATTGCAGTGGAAGCAAAACGAGCCTTTGAGAATAAGTCTTAAATCTCATTTGGACATTTCCAATTTTCAGAAGGTCTGGGCTTCTCACTTAGTTTGGAACAAATAAGTACTTAAGTATGATATGGTATGTCTCTGAAATATATTTAATATTAAAGTTCACTTAAAAAGCATTAAAATATCTATGACACATAAAATCAGAATATATTTCCTGGTAGAATTTGAAATATCGGATAAAGATACTCTATAAACAAAATGTTAGACTCAAAAATAAACCCTGTGTTGATCTTTTCTCTACTTAATATTATGGCATCTTGTGAAATAAATGTAACTGCCATTATCACATATTCCATTATTGGATAAGTATTTTTTCACGTGATGTTTAAAGCAAAAAAAAAAATATTGCGGTATAGCTCCCAGTGTTTCAATCAAAAAACCAAATAAAAAACATGTATATTACTTTATTTTTATATACTTAAAAATTGTTTAATGCTCATTTATTTTTGAAAGACAGACAGAGTGTAAGCAGGGGAGGGGCAGAGAGAGAGGGAGTCACAGAATTGGAAGCAGGCTCCAGGCTCCGAGCTGTCAGCACAGAGCCGGATGCAGGGTTTGAACTCACAAACTGGCAGATCATGACCTGAGCCGAAGTCGGAGGCTTAACCAACTGAACCACCCAGGCGCCCCATACATTAATTTAATACAAGAAAATAATTAGTTCCTCTGTCTCAGAATAATCCCATGATATGACCTGTATTCATCCTGAACCCATATATTTAAGACATCATAGTGTAAATTCACTTCTATTTTGTATAAAAATATTAGGCAATACTGACTTCAAGTTAAATGTGTTCATAATCCTCAGAGGAAAAAAACATCATAGTAGTTTACACATGACAAAACACATATGGAAGAAGTCTGTAACGGTAGTGTGGAAGTCTTAAAAATATAGCCGCAAATGTTCTAATCCTGTCCTAACAAGAGAGTGGAGAATCATTTCTGACTCTTTGATTGTATGATAGACTTAGTGGCTGATTCTAAAACCAGAATATGCCAGAAATGATGGCAGATCACTTGCGGGATTGTTACTAGAAGGCTGTTTTCATCTTGAGTTCTCTGTCTTCCTCCATTCCAGCCTCCCTCTTGGATCACTCATTCTCAGGGAAATCAGCCACCATTTTCTGAGCTGCTTTACAGAGAAGCCCAGGAGGTAAAGAGCTGGGGGGACCCCAGTCCAGCAGCCAGCAAGGAAATGAAGCCTGCCAACAACCAGGCAAGTGAGCTTTGAAGTGGATTCTCTGGTCCTAATAGAGCCTTCAGATGAGAGCGGGCCAAGCCAACTGTACTCTTGTGAGAGACGCTGAGCAAGAACCACCCAGATGCCGACTCCCAGACTCCAAGCCCTCAGAATCTGTGAGATAATAAACGTTGTTTTAACCTGTCACCTTGAGGAAAACGAATATAGACACAAAGAGCACAGAGCGTGGGGACATAATGTGTTGCTTTATCTCTCAGAACTTTATCTTCCCATTCTTAAAACCAGGTCTTACTTAACTATATTTTATTTATTTATTTTTTTAATGTTTATTTATTTTTGAGACAGAGAGAGACAGAGCATGAACGGGGAGGGTCAGAGAGAGGGAGACACAGAATCTGAAACAGGCTCCAAACTGTCAGCACAGAGCCTGACGTGGGGCTCGAACTCACGGACCGCGAGATCATGACCTGAGCCGAAGTCGGCCGCTTAACCGACTGAGCCACCCAGGCACCCCTTAACTATATTTTAGAGAGAAGTGCAAAATATAGAAAAATAATGTTTAACTCTATCAAGTACGTGGTACTATACCAAACGTATAGGGTCATATAGGATACATGGCACATATTATAATTTTACCATTTTCATTTTGAGTACTATTTCAAATATGTCTTTTATGTTAAACTCTTTAAAAGAAAAGAAATAAAAAATTAAAATAACTCCTCTATATCTCTACACAACAGCTTTCCCCAACCAGGGTTTAACTTGGATAATTTTAATAGATCTTTCCAACCTGTATAAAACTCAGATAAGCCAAGAAAGAGCTATTAATCTAGTCACAGAATGTAACACATCTCCATACCATAATAAAGCATGAGACATTTTAAGTCTAAAATTGAAAGGGAAAGTGTTAAGTCCTAATATTTTTAGCCTCAGAATTTCTAATACCAGGGTTAGCATTTTTATTGTGTAGGTGATTAATCTGACCAGGAACAGTACCCTCTTCTCCCTTTCTTCCCAAGTAATGCTGAGAGCGACCTTTGTTATCTGCTAGATTCTAACTGATTTTGAACAGGTAAGTGGGGAAAAAAAATTATGTGTTTTATTATGAACAAAGCAACCTAACCCTATTTTGGTAGTGAAAACTCAAAATAATGACATATTAGGAACATTTTTAAAGCTGTAATGGCGAGCTTAAGCCCTCATGCTAGTATTTTCAGCAATGGAAACAGAGGGTTTTTGTTTTGGATTCCTCCTGAAAACGTGGACCTTTAAGCAATCTGAACAGAATTTTGCAATGTGCATTCAGAACTCACTCAAACATCTGAAGAAGATTCTGCTTGATTCTAAGAGAGAAAAAAACTGCCCCCACCTCCCTCCCATTACCTCCGAGCACATGGTGAGTTCCGTTCAAAGTGCACACCAACAAAATGGACTTTTGTTCAGAAAGTACAATCTTCCTATGTATATTTTTTTGTCACTGGCTGAATAAGATCATTGAAATACATACTTGGATTCCTTTTGTGCGATATATTTTTTAATCTTTTTAATGTTTATTTATTTTTGAGAGACAGAGTGCAAGCAGTGGAGGGGGAGAGAGAGAGAGAGAGAGAGAGAGAGAGAGAGAGAGAGAGAGAGAGAATATCCAGGCTGTCAGCTCACAGACCAACGTGGGACTTGAACCCACAAGCCTAAAGATCATGACGTGAGCCGAAGGTGGACGCTTAACCAACTGAGCCCCCCAGGCGCTCTTGTGCTATACAATTAAGTTGCCCCATTTTATAAGAGTCTTTATCCGATAAACGACACAATTTAATAGTAGATAGGAAAGCACTGAGATTAATATGTGTGACCTCAATTGTCAAAACTTGTTAGGATCAAGAACGTGGGGAGGCAATTAAGGGTATAAGATACAAGTATATGCAACTACCTTAGGAAAATGTTATCAGTGGCAAAAAAGAAAAAGAAAGAAAAAACAAAAAAGAAAACAAATCTTTTTTATACATATGTATTCAGGTAACGTGAAACAATACCATTGCTCTGTGTTTAGTTTTGTAAACTAGCTAAACGCATAAGCTAGGCTAAATGGGTACTGCTTTTGGCTTTTGCTTTTCTCATCTGAAAAAAACAAATGTTAGATCTATAATCTTGAAGTATACTCTTACAATCACTCCCATTATATATTGACACCCACAGAGTTAATTTGCTTATGAGCTAACTGTAATATGGTTTACTTTCCCGTATTTACAAAACCATACCTTTGTTTTGTTGGGAAAGACGGTCTTTAATTCCTCTTGAGAATATGATGACAATTGTAGATGCGCTTTCTAGAAAAATCACGCATACCAAGATGACCACAATACAGAATAGAGTCTTAAAGCCAAGTGCCAGAGATACCATAGTTTTTATAAAGATCTCATAACCGCAAATGGTTTCTGGCCAAGAGATCTTTCTCCACACTGATAAAGGACCTCCATTTATATTATTGAAGTGGGAGCTTCTGAAAGGTGGGGCTGGAGAAAGGCAGGGAGGATTCTGCGAATACTTGGAGATATGGAGAAGAAAGGTGAAGTTCAAGTATTCCAATGTCCAAGTTAGAAACCGGGAACTGTTTCCCAAAGAAGCAGCTGGATAAATCACGGCCAGGTTCCGGAATAATACTGGTGCTACATTTTAATTACATTTTGATTTAGGTAGAATCTTGCAGGTTGGCTTTGTGTCCTAACCACATTCATCACACAGGTTTTATGGAGAAATATGTTCCAAACTCTAACAGTGGCTTACAAATGAACTTGTAGAGCACAACCTGTTTGCCATTTGGGGACGATTGCAATTCATTATTTTTATGAATAGTTCATTAAAAATACTGGCAATGGGACAAGGAATGAGTTATAATACATTTAGAACCAGAGCACTTTTATTATACATTTAGGTGATTTCTATGTATATGTATAATTTGCAATTTAGTATGAAAGCCACTTTCCAAAAATTGTTCTGATCTTTCATCAAAAAGCAGTAGTCAACACTAGCTATAGGTAAGCAAAAAAAACTAATGGCTTACTTCTTTGCTTCTATACACATTTTTAATATCTTAAAAAAGGCAATGTGAACGGGCACCTGGGTGGCTCAGCTGGGTAAGCATCCCGACTTTGGCTCAGGTCATGATCTCACGGTTTGTGAGTCTGAGCCCTACGTTGAGCTCTGTGCTGACAGCTCAGAGCCTGGAGCCTGCTACAGGTTCTGTGACTCTCTCTATCTCTGCCTCTCCCCCTTTGAAAAAATAAATAAATGCCAAAAAAAAAAGTTTTTTCAAAAGGCAATGTGAAGTGTCAATACAGACCAGTTGAATCTTAGGTCACAAATCAACTATATTCAAATCGACCAGGGCTTGTAACTTATTAAAAATGACTGGTAGCAGAAAATCCAGAGAAAAACTAACAAACACCAATTAGACTTACATAGCATTTACTGCAACTGGTATTATTAAAATGCTTTTTCAAGTTGGGAAATCCTAGATGTAAGCAACAAGGCTCAGTATCCTTAATAATACCACTTGTATTTTTTTTGTAAATAACTACATTCAGAAGCTAGTACACTTATCTGTAAACATGAATGAAATATTTCCTTCCTCTAGCCATTAACATACTCCTCAACAATGTATGTTTTCAGAAATTAATAGTCAATGTAATAGTCCCTAGAGATAGCAGAAGAAAGAATCCATTAATTAATGAAGAGCTAATCGTCTGAAAAATGAAAACCAGATGTCAATAGTTCTCATATATTTAGTGATATCAGATGTAAAAATAATTAATAGCACTTGGTACAAATTCTATGAGAGCAGGGATTTCATAGGACTGGAAAATGTAATCTGTGGGCTTTATATCATTCTCATACTGTCATTAAAAAACAAAGCAAGCAAACAAACACTGTTAAATAAACAATCTACCCCTTGATCCTTCTGGTTTAATATTAAGTTTAAATGTGCAATATACGTTAAAAAGTTTAAAGTTTCACGCACAGTACCTACTGAAATTTTGTTCTTTTCTAAATTGAACATATCTACATCTAGACAATGTATAAAATAGTTTGTCCTTATTAGAGATATTTTTCATTAACCTAAACAACATTATTACCACTGAGATGTTCTATTACTTGGCAGCATACTGATTTGCAAGCCCTTATCCTAGGCTTCTTTTAATTGCAAATATTATCAAAGTGAACCACTGACAGTATCCAATATTCCAAGACTTTACACAGGATCGTGATGAAGTACTATTCGAACTTGTGAATTTCCGAGAAGCATATTCAGAAAAGTGTACCAACTCACCTATTCAAAATAGCATGGATACAATGTAAATGGCAAATGTGGTCAAAGATGCATCAGTCTAAGATCATTTATCTATTTTTTTTTTATTTTATATACTTATTTTGAGAGAGAGAAAGTGTGTGTGGAAGGAGCAGAGAGAGAGAGAACCCCAAGGCAGATTCCAATTCAGAGCTCAAACTCATGAACCGTAAGATCATGTCCTGAGCCAAAACCAAGAGTTGGAAGCTTAACCGATTGAGCCATCCAGGCACCCCTAAGATCAATTATCAAATACAGAATGTTTGAGAATATAAATATATCCATGATTGGACCAACGTAATGACAAAACCAACAAGAAATCAAAATACAACAATCATCTGTCCAAGTCTGTCTGTTTCCCTAAGCTTTCATATAAACCAACTGTCAGTAGTTGGTAACCAAATTATCACTTTATAAATAAATAAAGATCAGTGAGTAAAGGAAATTTCCAATGTTTAATAATTAATGATAAATAACAGTGTTTGGTCTACCATAAGATGCCTGAAATTTAAACACAAAATGGTGATTGCTCAAAATTGTCTACTAACTCAAAATAAAAAAAATAAAGAAAATGTATTATTTTATGTTTGTCTTTGTGGCCACCTTCCCTTCAGTATCTTAAAAATACAAGTCCATCCAGTTATCTCCATTAAAATTCTACTGTTATATATATTTATTTGACAAATGCTATCTACTAAACCCGTTTCTGTAAATTAACAAATACTATATTCTGTACTGGTTAGAAATATAGTATTATAATTTAACTTTATAAAGCTAAAGAAATTATGATGATATATTTTTACTGTTCTTTTTCACTTCCACAGTTTCTGATAATATTCTTTATTTCTTGACCACAACTAATCGATCTTAAAAAATTAGAAAAATAATATTAAAAAAATAAACTGGTATAAAATTATATCATTGTACTTAGCCTGGGCTTTTTACTTAGGAAATTTACTAAGTTCAGAGATTATTACACTTTCTTGAAATTCATAAATACCAAAATTTTCAACTACTACTCATTCAGTACTTTAGGAGCAATCCTTATATTTGACTTAAAATGAGATAATATCTTATAATTATAGTGACTTGATATGCATGCTGTATAGTCTTTGTAGATAAGGAAGAGTTCATCAGAAGTGTCTAATATATAATTTACTTTTATTATTTTTCAACAAGGTATCCTAGCAACAATGAAAGACTAGCCATTGCCTTGCCTTCTTCTCTTCTTGGGTAAGGAAACAAAAATCTTGTTTCATGGCTTATTTACTATCACTATAAAAACTGTCAGAAGTACCTGATCACTCATTACTTTTTTTTGAATGGGAAAAAAGCCAATAGAATACTACTAAATGTTCAATGAGAAATGAAATTCAAATACTCATACAACTCAAAGCAAGATTGTTTCGATGAGTTCTAATATTGACAATGAAAATGTTTCTTAAACAACATAAAAACTTTAATTAAAAATGTTTTCTGTAGTAAGAACATCTTTTATAACCTTAACCTAGCGTTATGTATGTACAGGGAGAAATCAGGAGAAAATTCTATATTATTTTTATATAGTGAGAAAAAAGTAGTCACGAAGAACATTAATATTGTCTACAGTAAAATCTTATTATTGTAACAAGGACTCGTGTAATTTTAGGAGCTCTGCCTTGTGGCAGTTGAAGGATATGGAAATGTTTAAAGAGAAACCTTGAATTTATTCACGTCTTTGCAGGTTATTGACAGCTCTTCCTGATAGAGCACACTGTCTGTGCATGCCAAAGACAGCAGTAACCAGCGGCCAGTCGTGTGACCTAGTTTCATTGGAGCTGAGATTTCCAGTTCTTCCAAGTAAGTAGTAGTATAAGGACAATTATTTACAGTGGTAAATTTAATTATATTTTCTCAGCCCTGAATACTAATGAAAAATCTAATATTGAAATCTCCTGGCTAGAGTAGTTTCCCTAAATCTATAGTACAATAAAAATCTTAATGTTCGGTTATTAGGTTGAATATTTATGCTAAGAGGGAGAGGAACAAGTGTGGTGGGTAAGAGTGGAGACATAGGCGTCAGCTGGTCACACGCGGGTTCATATTAGCCCATGCTGCTATGTTGGACATATCTCTTCACCTCAGAAACATTAGCTTTGTTAACTACAAAATGAGAATTATAATCGTGCACAGAAGAGAAATTTGTGGTTTCTACTTTCTGTCTCAGTGACCTAGAACCTAAATGAGTCAGCAGCAGCTCCACCATCTTTTTTAAAGTAGCTCAGCTGCCTAAATAGTAAATCTATAGAGTGGTTGTAAGGGTACATGAAACAAGGCAAGAGCTTTCTGCATTTTTGTTAAACCAAAACTCTTTGGTAAATGTTACTCTTTTATTTTATTTTACTTCATTTTATGTATTGTATTTCAGTGTTTATTTATTTTTGAGAGAGAGAGAGAGAGAGAGAGAGAGAGAGCAAGTGAGAGCCGAAAAGGGGCAGAGAGAGAGGGAGACAGAGGATCCGAAGCAGGCTCCAAGGTGAGAGTGCAGAACCTGTTGTGGGGCTCCAATTCCTGAACTGTGAGATCATGACCTAGGCCAAAGTCAGACGCTTAACCAACTGAGTCGCCCAGGTGCCTCAATGTTACATTTTATCATTATTGCATTAGAAATCTTATGCCAAAGATATCCAACACATCAAAGAGCAAAAAAAAAATAAAATAATATCCAAATAAATAATAAAAAACACACAAGTGTTGATGTCTGTTGGTGCAGTTATTCTCTTGCATTATCATTTACTCCAGGTTTGCAAAAAAGGATACTAATCAGAAACAAACGTAAACCTATTTGGTGCCTATTTTAAATTTGCCTTCACTGAAATGGTCATCGTAACAGCAAGAATATCATTTCCAACTATCATCTATCTTTACAAACTGATAGCAGATGCATATATCCTCCCACCCAATATTATGTGACAATAAATACACAATAGATTCAATAACCCAAAAAAATATGCATGGTGTGAGGATGCCTTGTACCCTCTTCTGTTTTTCTTTCACAGGCAATTACTATATTATAGAACTTAAAATATGTGCCATTTCATATGTGCCAAAATCATATGCCATTTGCCTTTTCTCTTGTATACATGACCAGTGACTTCCGTGCAGTCTGTGAGTTCTTTTTTGCTGTGGTCAACCACCTTTAGGGGTCCATGAAATAGATTTTTCTCTTCTGCTAATGTATCAGTTGACCTTCAGAACGTGGATGGTTTATTTCTTCTCAGGAAATAAATCAGTCCCTCTGTTGCTCAATAACTGCGGTCAAAATGGGATGTGATAAGGGGGAAATATAAAAAGTACTGCTTGCAAATTGGTGTTATTTACATTTATTGAGGAAATACAATATACTATGAAATACATCCTAGTGAACCGGAACCCAAATTAGTTAGCAACACCACAATCATTCTTTTTAAAGTGTCTCAGCTACCTGAATAAAAATGACTCTATCCAGGTTTAGATTACCCCAAAGTGAAAACAAACACATTTTCCTTAAGGAAGCAGCAACAGTGGCCTGTGCTCCATTAAGCTCTGTATTATGAACTGATGTTGTGGGAATTTATTTGCTTTTTCTATCTTCAGAATTCGACTATCACAGCTGCACCGTCGTATGTAAGTTCACTTATTATGGATACACAAATGGATATGGTCAGAGATATTTCTAGGCAATCAATACTCTTTACTTACGTTAATAATTAATAAGCTTTATAGACATGATGGCAAAGAAACTCCGAGTCAACATAAGCACTCTAAGAATATATTGTACTACAAAAGTCAAATAAGGATGTAAACATGTCTGAAGGCAGCACATGATATAATGATCTATTCAAAAGTATTTGAGTAAGTTACATGGTGGGTTCTAGACTTGGAGACTGAACATGTGCCAAGACCCTGCTCTTTTGGATCTGATAGTCTGGGCAGTGGGGTATAGACCGATATCAACCCAATAATCATCAAATTGTTGTCTAAAATATTCTAAATTCCGGAGGAAAAATGTACAGTGGAAATACAGGAAGGACGATTTACTCTGGTCTGGGGACAGCATTCATTCAGATGTGACATCTCAGCTGATGTGATAAAAACAAGTAGATACCTGCCAGGTAAACAGACTGGAAACAGAACATGCCAGGTAGAGGTAGAACATTATCAAACTCCTGTAAGCGTTAAGCAACTGGAGGAAAGCTATTGTGGCTGACTCTTGAAAGAGCAAGAGGTGGGGGAGGGGAAGTCAGCCAGGGACAGGAGCTGGAGCCCTACTGGGTGCCAGCTCCACCCCATCTTTTAGATTATCTTCTTAGCCCCAAACAGTGACAATTCTCAGTGACAATTCTATGCATATTCTTATTAAAAATTTCTTCATTCTCTTAGTGTAACAAGAAATGGGGAGGGGGGTATGAGTCCAAAATAAAAAAGATGGTGCTTTGAAAGAGCGTACTGCTGGAAGATACAGAGAAGAAAACAGATTCCAGAGATCATTAGGAGATAACACCTGTTAGGGACTGAATGTACCTTCAAAATCCATAGGTTAAAGACCTCACCCCTAATATAATAATGTTTGGGAGAAGGACTTTGGGGAGGTAATGAGGTTTAGGTGAGATCATGAGGATGGGGCCACCATGATGAGACTGTTGTCCTTTATGAGAGAAGAAGACACCAGGGTTCACTTTTTCCATGCCACCTGAGGACAGCAAGGAGGCAGCTGTCGCAAGCCAGAAAGAGGTCTCTCAACAGAAGTAAATCTGCTGGCACCTCCATGAACTTCCCAGTGTCCAGGACCTTGAGAAGTAAACGTTCTGTATGCTACTTGGTCTATAGTAGTTTGTTGTAGTGATCCAAGCAAAAACAACACCCATAGAGGAGATGAACCAAATGTAAGAGGAGGGAGTGAATTGCCAAGCGTTTATTTTTAGAGCACTTGCCAGAGTAATAGATGTATTAGACAAAAGGAACCACGGAAGAGCCTATATATTTAGGCTGGTGGGCGCTGGGGGGGAACCACATTCCAGATGTGGTGGAACTTGAGCTGCCTTTGAGATTCTAAGTAGTGGGGTCAGCCTGAGCTGCTAGATTTAAGGCTCTGCAATCCAGAGAAGGGGACTGGGTTAGACATATGCTTTAGGACTCATCGATTCTAGGTCATGATTAAAGGCATGTGTGAGACTTTTCAGGAAGAGAGCAGGGAGTAAGAAAACAAGAGACCCAGGATCCTCTGGTTGTTAAGGATCCACAACATTTAAAAGCTCTCTGAGAGCAAAGCTGATTGAAACGGAGCAGCCACAGAGGAAGGTGCAAAGGAGTGGGCACGTTCGTTGACTTCACATGAAGTTTTCTGGAAGAAGGCAGACAGATACACCAGTGTGTGAGACTCTAACAGATTAAGGGGGCTGCAAACTGAAAAATACCATGGATTTAGTCACCTGGAGGACATGGTCACCTTAAACAGAGTCACGGCAGTGTAGGGATGAGGCCAGATGCTAGACTGGAGTGGGCTGGGAATAGCATCAAACTTAGAGAATAAACTCAAAGTATTTTCTGACTGAAACAAATTTTAGAGATCGTCTCACAGTTTCTCTATTTTCAGCTCTCCCCTTCACCCCTGGAAATATTATGCCATTTGTAAGGGAAGAAAGAAGAGGTGAATTATCTTGCTAATGCTTCTTCTGTGTTCTGAATTTACAGACAGCAGATGCTATGGGAAAGATAACGAAGCACCAAAGAATGACGAAAAACTGCATACAAGAGATGTGTCTGAGCTCAGTCTGTAGAATTAATGGGATCACGTGAAATGCAGTAGGCAAGAAGGAAGGCTGAAAGTGCTCAGTGTTATGAGAGCAGAAGTGAGAAGACAGTGGGCCATGAGGATACTTTAAGGGGAAGATTGGACCCTGAGCCTGAGGAATTAGCTGGGTCTGATGCCTTTCACAGAGCTTGAATGCCAGCCAAAGGATTTCAAACATTTCTTAGATATAGTGAAGAGCCTTTGAAGCATTTGGTCAGGAAAGTGGCAGGAAGAATATGAGTAATTTAAAGAAAATCAATCCCTTTTGCCCATCACAGTGGAAAGAAAGAAGGAATCAAGAAAAATGACAGAAAAGAGGTACTGATTTTTTAAAAGCAGAAATTGATGTATTGTGTGTATGCACAAGATCCTTTTGTATTTTGTACAAGAATTACATTCTCGTTATATTAGTCACTATTACAAGGATATTTTAAAATATGAATAATTTAAGTGAAAAGATAAAGAAACTATAATGGCTGTCCCAAGTTTCTTATGAAATTTCTGATTTTAGAAGGAGTAAAAATACAAATAAATGTATCTGCTGAAATAGTTATTATGTTCTTGAGAAGCAAGAGGGAGAGATTTGATTTGCAATAGAAAAGAATTACAAAGAGATTTTTATTGGCCAGTGTTAACAAGTTCCCAGGATTCTGGATCTTCAGTGACCTTGACTTTTCCTAGACTTTCTATCATGGTCACAAGCTGAAAATTAGAGAATCAGAATGAGAGGTCTGAAATTAGAGAATCAGAATCAGTGAATGGCAATGCAAAAAGATAAAGATAACAAGAAAGTTAGGAGTGCGTGCCTGTATACTTAGTAAGTGACCCCTACACTCCTTGTAGGAAAATGCAATTAGCATGACATTAATAGGTGAGGTAATGTAATGTTTACATATTTTCATATTTGGGTACATCCATCCATCCAAATATATGCACACACTACTAAATACTTTGTGCGTGTGTGTGTGTGTGTGTGTGTGTGTGTGTGTTTTCGTTGTTGGCAAAAGTAGATAAAAATACAAATGGATAGCTAGTGAGATAGAGAAGAATGTCAGAAATAATAAAAGCAATTTAAAAATTATGCTTATTTGGGGCGCCTGGGTGGCGCAGTCGGTTAAGCGTCCGACTTCAGCCAGGTCACGATCTCGCGGTCCGTGAGTTCGAGCCCCGCGTCAGGCTCTGGGCTGATGGCTCAGAGCCTGGAGCCTGTTTCCGATTCTGTGTCTCCCTCTCTCTCTGCCCCTCCCCCATTCATCCTCTGTCTCTCTCTGTCCCAAAAATAAATAAACGTTGAAAAAAAAATAAAAAAAAAATTATGCTTATTTGAGGACAGGGTTCAAGAATCACATTTTGCTACAAGAAACAAAACACAACTTCAAGTCAATGTTTCCTAATAACGAGAATCAATACATCTGGAAAGAAATACACAAAAACAACCACATTTTCTGTCAAATATGAATATTATAGGAGTAGATGGTCACTCAATTTTTTTCATGGTCATACTGTTGAAATTGGTTCCCACCTACTACTCTCTTACTTCTTTTTTCCTACCTGCAGGGACTAATGAAAATTACTTCTATGACCTATGTCACAGAAGCCCATAAGAAAAGAACCATCTGTGTTAGAAAGGGCAGTAAACACCCTCTTAGAAAATCAGTGGTAAGGGCAACTTTGATGTTGCATTATTACATATTGCTTGCTTTTAAGAAAAAAATAAAAATTAGTATTTTTGCCTGAGGCTGCTTTTGATTTCCTAGTCCCTTTAGAGTCTCCTTTATTAATTTTCTTTTAAAAAGTACTGTATCTTCCATGGTCTTCCCCAGTTCATTTCTCAGTGGTGTCATTTTCCTGGACCTTCCTCCTTAATTAGCATTTTAAATTCTTCCCCTTACCAGGTGTGAGCCCTCAGACCACTCCGCTCTCACGTGTCTGCACCCACAACCTGCTTCAGCTGCCCTCTTCTCTTTCTATCAATTAAATTTGACCTTTTCTGAAGTTCCAACTGCCCAAAATATTGTCTTCATTTCCTTTTTTTGTTCCTTTTTTTGTTCGCCAAACTTTGTTCTTAGAACTCTCAAATGGTAAATCCTGCAATTTTCAAAGGGGGTTCCAATTTTCACAACTGGAGTTGGAAATGTTTGGCCTTTTTGTAATCCGTGGGTTGTTTCCTGGGAAAACGGGCGAAGAGAATGCTCGCACGTCATGATGCAGTGAAATGCATGATGAGAGTGTGGAGGGTCTCAGCCTTTGACCTCAGCAGATGTTAAGTGGTGTCATTGGTGGCAGGGGAATCAAGACCGGTCTGTGAGGGCCGCACATAATTAAACTTTGAGAAAGACTGACCATGATTATTTTCCAAATTCCTACAGTCGTAGAAGATGCAAATCACTGAATACCAGCGAGGGAAGCAACCTCAAAAACTAGTACTAATTCTCAAATTATCCTCTGTGTAACATACCTGAGAGGGATGTTTAAGATTTGATGGTCACTTCAAATTTTCACTGTTTCCCAAAGCAGCCTGGGACCTTCCTCTTGGGACTGCACTATTCATATATGTCTCATATCTGCTTTTTGTACAATTCTTCACTTGAGAAAATATATTACTGTTTTAAAGAAACTGAAATATTAACATTTCAACTGTATTAAGACAGCCTGACTACTACATGAACCATTTAATATTTATATTTACATATATATGAATATATACATATGTGTCTGTATTTGTGTATGTTTGTGTGTGTATCAGTTTTCAGATATCTTTCAGTTTTCTTTAAAGAATTTTCTCTTAACTTCTTCATTGGATATATTTTTTTCAGAGGAGATATTTACTATTTATTAAGTGCTTGGTCCCATGTCCAGATTTTAGGTAGGATTCCATAAATAATCTATCCTCTCTTACATCCATTAACAGAACTTTTGTTTTTGACTTTCATGAAACTTACAAGTCATACCACTGCTTGATTTTACTCCACAAATTACTCACTTCCTTATTTTAAACTTCTCAATGACTGTGGATGCATTCACGTTAAATGCTTCAGGCCAAAATTATTGGAGGGAGCCTCACCTCTGATCTCTCATTCACACCCCACAGTGGCTTCCTAAGGAATTTTCCTGCTTCTGTTGTGTCCCCTTCTGCTATCTAATCTTAACACAGCAGTAACAGGGGCCCTTTTTAACCATCAGTCAGATTATATCATTCCTCAGTGGAAAGCCATCAAAAGCCAAAAGTCCTTTATGCAGGTCCACAGGGCTCTCCAGGAGCTGACCTCCTGTCTTACTATGATCCCCCTCATGTACTCCACACCCATCATACATGCCTCCTTCCACGTGCTGAAATGTACCAGCCTTGCATCCCTTCCCTTAGCCTAGCTCTAGCTATCCCTCTGCTGGAAAATATTCCCTTCGGATATCTGCATAGGTTATTCCTTCCTCTCATTCCAGTTCTTGCTCAATTCTTACCTTTTCATGAGACACCTCTTGCCCCAGGTACTTAATACTGCAGCTCACAGCTCCATAGTCTCTCAGGCCAATTCCCATCCCCTTGTTCTTTATTAAATTTTCCCTATGTACATACCTATCACCTTGAAAATACTATATGCTATACCTATTATTTACTGTGTGTCCCAAGTAGACTGTAAGATCCATGACTCTTTAATGCAAGGATAGCTGTCACTATATGTCACTGATGTAGTCCAAGTCCTTGTAGTAGTGCCTGAAACTTAGAAGACACCCAATATTTTTTAAATCAGGATTTCACATTTATTCTTATGCAATTTTATTTTTGTTAACTTACTGCAATCATTCCAGTCTGTGAAGGGCATTTAAATTTTTTTATCTTGTCATCCAAAATATAAGATAAACCTAGCAACTTTTGTTAACTTGGATATTTTATATACATGGTTTCAACAGAATTCTCTGCTAAGAATTCTGTTTTTCACAGCCAATGCCAAGTATAGAGCTGTGCAACATGCACATGTTAATCAAAATGGCACTGTTCCTATAAGCAGTCTTCTACAAAAATTCTATTAAAGTAGTATAAATTAATGATTAGTGCAATCCGTTCTTTCTTAGATTGTCCCCAAATTATTTGGAGAAAATCTATCAACTTCTTTACTAAAATAAACATATATCATGTCTACATTTCAAGTTCATTTTATTAGTTCCATGATACAGTTTGATACAACCGATTTTTTTTTTCCAGTTTGATACAACCGATTCGTGGTGATTTCTAAAAATTACTTCCTTTTAAGAGTTCACAAATTTTGGATTAAAAAAATTTTATATACAGTGTTTGGAATCCACTTTTCTATAAACTTTAATGATCACTCTTTTGTGTCAAATATATTCTGGGCTTTTTTCCTCCCATTTTCCTGTACTCCTCTCCCTTCCCTCCCCCTCTCTCTCCCTCTCCCTCCCTCCCTCCCCCTTTCTTTTTTTTCCTGGCTTGGAGGACTTAAAAATCATATTTTCATCTTCTTCTAGAATCATGATCCTGAAGATTTAAACTACGTTAAGCAACTGGAGAGCTCAGCATCCAAACTGAAACAGTCTAGAAGAATAGAAGCGACTTTAGGGTGAGATTTTAAAAGGTTGCTTTCACATTCTTGAGTCCCCACTTAATGGGCCCAAGACTTGGAAAATGTTGTTTCAGCTCTCTGAGGTGCAACTTCTCCATAAAGGCAGCAAGTGATATTCATTCAGTTTATCTCTCATGGGTCAATAAGAGTTAATGGATGCAGATGTGCATTAATAGACACCATATTCAGGCAAGAATTTATTGCAAGGTCTTTAAAGGAAGAACACACTACATTATTTATGGTCACATTTCCTCAATGCCTAAAAAAGTATACAAGTTGATAGTCTAAAAACACATGCTAAACGATAAAGCATTATATAATGTGGCCCCAAATTCCATTTTTAATATTTAGCGCCTTGATATAACTCAAAATAACATTGAATTAAGCCTCTACAGTGGGCAAGTACTAATAGCTATTAATTCTTGGGCAGCTGAAGGAAAGAAGTGAGATATGGAAGAAAGAGAAATCCTGTCCTCAGGAGCTCATAATTCTATAGGAAAGTAGTATTATATGTCTCTAAAATGATGTTTGAATTAACATTCTAGCAGCATCCATCAAATGCAGAGAATTTTATACACTGAGGAAAACTTTCATGTGTACAAGGATGCAAATATACAGCCAATATATGTCAGTGTCACTCTTGATTTCTGATGTTTAAATGGAACAACTTCAGAAAATGAGTAACTTTTAATATGACAATTCAACTATTGAAAGTCGATACACTCTCAGATAGCTGAATCCACGTTTATCTTTAAACAATGACTTAGCGTTTGCTGATTAGATTTTATTACACTATGTTATCACAGTTCATTATTTCCTATAGGAGAAACAAGGTTTTAAATCTCCGTTATCTTACACAGAATCTTGGGGAAAATTCAGGCAACATAGGGCACAGTAATTTATCTGTGCATTAGTAAACATAATCCATCATGATGTGTGCTTTGGGTCTTGCCCCAATGTATCAAGACTCAGAGACACAGATGAATGGAGAGGTTGCATTTGTATGTTCAGGAGTGCATTAATAGCTGTGCTTTCTATGTCCTGAAAAACTAAACAAAGCACAAAACAAAACCACTACAAAAAATAGAGTAAATATCTAATTTAAAAATTATATAATTAAATAAATGAGGCGAGACATTTATTTTTTTTAGAATTGCCTAATCAAAATTAGACCATTTCTTGAGAAAGTAGAAAGAGATCTCAAAAGCACCATGTAAATAAAGTTTTTGGTCTATCGTGGCGGACCTGTTATTCTATTTAAATTTTTACAGATGTCAAATGGTTTGATGTAAGAGGGGATTCTCCTTTCTACTTTGAATACGTGATGGGAGTGCTGATCCAAAATGAGCCAAAAAATGGTGGTAAGAATATAAAGAAAGGAGACAACTGTACAAAGTATAGACTTGCAATGTGCTTTCTGGGTTATGTTTTCCTATGGACAAATGGAAACAAATGGCGAATGAAGAAATAAACCTCTAAAAACACCAAACATATTAAAGTGTCTCTATCCGTGTTACCTCTCTTCCCTTTTCAGTTACACAGAAAATAGTGATTTCTATAGGATAAATGAACAATGAAGCCTAGTAAATGGCAGATTCTGCATTTGTAGATCACTTCATAGGTATATTTTACCTCTCAAAACCCATTTTGAAGTAACTGCACAGACAGCATTAGAAAATAGTTTTCTATACTATAACGTATGGCATAATAGAACTCACTACTTAAAGTCCTATTATGTTTGAAACTTCTGAGGTATAAATCATGATATCCTATAGAAAATTCGAATTCACCTCTGATTTTCATTAGATAATTCAGAGGTAAAGCATTTGCAAGCAAACTAATCATGTGAGTTATCTTGAAGAAGCACTAAGAAAAAGAAAGGACGACTGGTTAGGTACATTGTGGTGAACAAGTATGACTTGTAGAAAGGATGTTAAGAAGCAGGAATTTGGGTCCCAGATGCACAGTTAACATTGTTTCTGTCACTACCACCATCTTCTCTAAAATCACCATCCACCCAAAGTGTATTCACATTAACTGCTCTTTACCAAATAATACATATTAGATAAAACATATAATGTTAGTTTTCTCACCTGTGAAATTAAGAGGCAGAGAACAAAGTGAGCTCATGCACACACCTATACACACACGAGGGGATTTAGTGCAAAGTAAAAGTACCATTCCAAAGCGACAAGAAAAAGCTAAAGCATTCAAAAATTGTATTGTGACAATTTTTGGTCATCTAGAAAAAAATGTAATGAGATTACTACCTCAAACATGATACAAAAGTAAATTTTGGAAAGCACAAACATTTAGATATACACAATCCCCTTGAAAAAAAAAAAAACAAAACAGGAGGGTCTTTCATGATTTTAAGTCAGAAAGAACATTGCAATTAAAAACTAGAAAACACAAATGAAAATAGTGGCAAGCCAATTTTGTAAATTAAAAAATACACATAAATAACAACAACATAAAGTCTAAATCAAAGACAAACTATAGAAACTTTGCAACTCATCTCAGTGACAAATTACCTTGAAACATAAAATTCCTGAAAGGAAAAATGCAAAAGTCAATATACAGTTGTGCAAAGAATATAAAGATTTCACCACAAAAGAAATGCAAACTCTTATGAAAAGACATGCAACCTCCGTCATAAGACAATGAAATCTACATGATGTTTTTCACTTACAATGGCAAAGAAAAAAAAATAAAAACTATGCAGGTAATAAAGTATGAGGAGAGAAATTCTCATAAAAAATTTGTTTTATTTTTTGATATGGTAAACACCAACAAATAAAGCCCATACAAGGTAAGGCTGTTTAGAGCTTTCGAGAATGTTTAATAGAACTATTTAAAAAAAAAAAAAAAAAAAAAGGTCCGGAGACCAAGGTGTTTGAAAACCACTGGCTTGAGTAAAGGTCCCTCACATTTCTCTCGCGTATGCTAAGGAAGAAGGACAATACTAACATCAGAATTGGAAGATGGGAAGTATTACTGAATGAACAGTTTCACAGGTAAACTTTTCCTCTCTCAGTGAATTGTCGCAACTAATCTCAGTTTGCAAGGAGAGTAGTTTTCATTGCGAGTAACTAATCCCACCCCTTTAAGATGAACTTCTGATGAAATAGTTTAATAGAGGAATATAAATGAAATGATTTCTTGTTCCCTTCATGTTTCATATATATTCTGCTTTTGCTCGGTGAACTGGAACAGTATTAACACTTCTCCATCAGGTTGTGATATGGCTAAATGAGCTTGAAATTGCTACAAAATGGTGCTTTTAAAAAATGATCAAAATGTTCACAAATGCTAAATATAGAAACAAACTTTTTTTAGTTAAAAATTCTGTGGATATTACAGTAGATAAAGCCTGTCAGGTAAGCATCAAATGCTATCATGCAGCTTAATATTATATATTTGAGCCTGTCAGATGTATGTTTTTGATTTAAAAAGCCCCCTAAAAGTCCTCTCTGTTATTAACAAGATCCTGGTCAACTTGTAACAGAAAAGAAATGTAAAATCACTGAGATGCCAAATACTTCGGTGGGTTTGAGTCTTATTTCTCTACCTGGAAATTGTTCTTTCATCCTTGGAAATTTGTATATACTCTCTGTGTTTAATTTTACTAGCTTTTGAAACATTTATTTTACTATTATTCACATGAAGAATACATGAGCAATTATTAAGGAATCAAAAATCTGAGCCAAAAAAAGCATTATATGTCCTCTTGGTATCATTAAAATGCTTAAGATGTTCCTTCATTGTGAGGTATTTACAGACAAAAGGAAAATATTGACTTACCTCCAAATTAGCTAGATATTGCTATATATTATATAGATTGCTATATTTTTAAGTCGTTAGTAAGATAACCCTTTTTATCTTAAAGCTAGATTTGGTAACAGCTTTCACATGAATTCTGTTATCAGTCCTGCCATAAGGTTAAGTGGATTCTCTGTATTGTCCACTTGGACCTGGGCAGATTTGTGTTGGTTTTGAGCAACAGCGTACACAGAAGCAATACTGTGACTTGGAAAACTGGGTCCCGCAAGGCTATGCAACTTTCTGCTCATTGAGACTTGAGCCACCATGTAAATCCATGAACTGTCTTCTTGTAACAAAGCCCAAGTCACATGGAGAGAGGACGTATGGCATGTACTGACAGGGGTCCGGCTGAGTGCAGCCTTCTAGATGTATGAACCTCAACTCAGATACAGGAGTCTTCAGATAATTTCAGTAACCAGTTAGGAAACCTCAAGCATTTCATATCTTCCCTTACGCAGCTCCAGAAACATGAAGCAGAGACAAGCCATGCCCTCTGGGTCCTCCTGTCTGATTCCTCATCCATAGAAACTGTGAACATAATAAAGGTTGTTGCCTTATACCAATAAGTATGGATTGTTTGTTATACATCAATAGATCTGGAAGAGATTATCTCTCTTAAGTATCGTTGTCACTTGTGTATGGTTGAATTTGCTTTCTTTTTGTCACTACACCTCCAACTTCCCACATATAGCAGAAAAATGAAGCATCTATGATTCTAGACTGGACTCTAATGAAAATAAAAGAGCACATCCTCAAACAGTAGTCATGGGAAAGCTGGAGAGTCTGTCCTCCCTATGCTTTTTATCACAATATCTCCAACTCAGGCCAAATAACTAACTGGATAATATATAAAGGGACAAAGCAGTTATTTTTAAAGCCCTGAATGTCATAGTCAAAACTCTTTAAATATCTGAGACCATGCTTTAAGGATTTCCTATTATATCATACTATACTCTTCTCAAAAGGATAACTTGCGAAAGATTCAGATTTAGACTGCAGAAATCCTGACAACTGCCTGGAGCGGTTGTTCACCTCTTGTGGGAAAGTGGCTGCAGATGAAGTGCCATACCAACCCCCCAGGGAGACGCAGCAGTTACGGGACTTGTGTTATGGGCTGAACAAGCAAGAAGACTGTGTTCTACGGCAAAACTATAACATAATTATTTCCGTGGGGGTAGTGCCATTTAGTTGGTTCAGTTGGTTAACTTTTGATCCGACGGAATGTAACTTTCATACAATGAGCAGAGCTATAAATGTAATGGTCATCAATCATGAATCCGTAACAAACACTTATTAACAGGCAAAACATAAGTTATGTTTAGTTGATGAGAGAAACAATCGGGGGGGAGGGGAGATGCTTCCAGCGGTATGCTCTTCTGATACTGGATATTTTTCCCTAAATCAACTCCCCAGGATATATTCTGCCCCTCCTCCCTCTACTCAGCTCTACTCCCTAGTGTTGTTGGGTTTTTTTTAGTATCTTTTTATATGGTTTTCTATTTTCTTTTCCTTTTACCCCATTACAGCATTTTAAATTTTGATAAGACATTAGGAATCCTCTAACACAAGTTTAAAATTAGCTACATACAGGAAGCAAAGAAGCAGTGTCGATGAGGCAGCTGAGTGAGCCTAAGAGTAGAGTTACGACCCAAGAGAACTGGGAACCCAGCAGAATCTGAAACTATGCAGCTCCAGCACCCCAAAAGGGAACACAACTCGAATACTTCCCGCACACTTGAAGTGGCACAGATTTTCAAATATATTCTGCTGACACTTGGGGCTTTGGAGAATCAGTAAATTTTACCCTTCATTTCATTTAGAAGATATCTTAAATACTTTTAAAACCATAGGAAAAATAAAATAGCAACCATGTTTTATACCAAGTAATTCAAGGGCAATCATTAATTCACTCTATTATCCAGTTAAGTACCGTAGAGACCTCAGGATAAAGCTGCTTAAACTATTCCTAATTAACTGAAGAATGTCCCGAGTTTGCTAAGTGTGGTCTTTAAACACTTATTACAGGTTATTACTTATATTTTGGTACTCAAAGTATTTTTCTTTTCAATTTCTTAAAAATAAAACAAGGCAAAATGATACTTTGGAGACTGAAGTTAATATAAGATTAACATTTCTGGGGTGCCTGGGTGGTTCAGTTGGTTGAGCATCTGACTTCGGCTCAGGTCATGATCTCACAGTTCGTTGAGTTTGAGCCCCGCGTCAGGCTCTGTGCTGACAGCTCAGGGCCTGGAGCCTGCTTCGGATTCTGTGTCTCCCTCTCTCTCTGCTTCTCCCCTGCTCGCACTCTGTCTCTCTCTCAAAAATGAAGATTAAAACAAAATTTTAAAAGATTCACATTTCTTACTTATAAGCCCTAGTTTTCAACTTTTCTATCAATCAAAACAGCCTTGCTTTTCTAATTCAATGGCTTGAATGGGTCTAAGCAAATTCTAGTAATAAAATGGACTCTCACATATAATTATATTGCTTTGGCATATTTTCTATGTAGAGTCTAAAAAAGATTTGATATGGCAAGAAGTTTCATTTTGCTACTAATATGAAAATCAGTGATCCAATTTCCAAAAGTTTATAAACCATTTTTTTCCATTTTCTTTTGAATAAATTACGCCTAGGGAGTTTAGAAGGTAGTGGCCAGCCACCATATTAATTCTTTTAAACACACATAACTTCATTTTCAACATAGAAATCATCTATGTAAATAAATCCATATTTAGGGGCGCCTGGGTGGCTTTGTCGGTTAAGCGTCCGACTTCGGCTCAGGTCATGATCTCACAGCCCATGAGTTCGAGCCCCGCGTCGGGCTCTGTGCTAACAGCTCAGAGCCTGGAGCCTGCTTTGGATTCTGTGTCTCCCTCTCTCTCTGCCCCTCCCCTGTTCATGCTCTGTCTCTCTTTGTCTCAAAAATAAATAAACGTTTAAAAAAAATAAAAAAATAAATAAATCCATATTTAGATGAAGGATCCAAATAGCTAGACCATAGTCTGACTAACCTAAGCCCTGTGTAGGGGAGCCTGGGTGGCTCAGTTGGTTAAGTGTCTGACTTTGGCTCAGGTTATGATCTCACGGTTTGTGGGTTTGAGCCCCGCATCAGGCTCTGTGCTGACAGCTCAGAGCCTGGAGCCTGCTTCAGATTCTGTGTCTCCTTCTCTCTCTGCCCCTCCCCAACTTGTGCTCTATGTCTCTCAAAAAATAAACATTAAAAAATATTTTAACCTAAGCCCTGTCTCATTCATAAAAAAAATAAAGCAAATATTAAATGGATTGCTATAGAGTTATTTTTGCCAATTGGATTTCTATTGGTTTTGACAGTGTTGCGATTTTTACAATGACTTTTTTTTTTTAATTTTTTAATGTTTATTTATTTTTGAGAGAGACAGACCGTGGGCAGGGGAGGGGCAGAGAGAGAGGGAAACAGAATCTGAAGCAGGCTCCAGGCTCTGAGCTGTCAGCACAGAGCCTGACTCAGGGCTCAAACCCAGAAACCATGACATCATGACCAGAGCTGAAGTCAGACGCTCAACCAACTGAGCCACCCAGGAGTCCCTACAATGACTTCTTTAAGTAAATAATACTAACAGTAGCAAATATTTATTGATTGTGAATTATGTAATCAAGTAACTATGAAGGATTTAAGCTCTTACCCTTCTTGTAAGCCAAGTTCACCTGCTCATGAGGTTTTTATAAATGATAGCATAAAACATGGGGTTCCTAATTCAGAGACAAAAGACATCACTACTCAGGATACATCAGGCAGCATGAGTTTCATGTTCCCATTAGTAACCCTTGCCCCACAAGTGTCATGGGGACCATGTGAAATAGCTTGTGGGTACGCTGGACAGCCATACATATACTGAGTAATCCCAAACTTAGAAAACTCTCTGTTTTAAAGCTAGCTCCTAGCAGACATGCTGGATCTTTCCCCAGGGTGGAGACATTATCTTTATTAAGTGCTAAACAAAAATAAATAAATGTTCCCTGTTTCAGGAAGGGGAATTTCGATCTCTATGATCCATGGTTCAACGTATCTCTATCTATCCTATCTCTGACCTATGGTTTAGACAGGCATGTCAATACCTCTTGCTCAGAAGACGTGTAGACACATGAGACAGTGATACAGAACAGCCTCCCCAAATGTGTTCTAGGTGGCATGCAAAATTGTTTACATGTAATAACCCAGTTCATCCTCACAAAATTCTATGAGGTAGTTTTGAGTCTTTTTTTTTTTAATATTTATTTTTGGGAGACAGAGAGACAGAGTGCAAAACAGGGGAGGGGCAGAGGGAGAAGGAGACACAGAATCCAAAGCAGGCTCCAGGCTCTGAGCCGTCAGCACAGAGCCTAACGTGGGGCTCGAACCCAGGAAGCGTGGGAACTTCATAACCTGGGCTGAAGTCAGACACTTAACTGACTGAGCCACCTAGGTGCCCCCACTTTTGATTCTTGATTTCCCTTTATAGAGGACGTTATATAATGTGTCAATGTCAAAAGACTACACAGTGGTGGAGACTTGAACTGAACTTGAAAAGTCCCTAACTCTAGAAACTAAACTCTTAATCACTATAATATATTAACTCTTAAAACGCAT
This sequence comes from Panthera onca, assembly GCF_046562875.1. Lineage (NCBI taxonomy): Eukaryota > Metazoa > Chordata > Mammalia > Carnivora > Felidae > Panthera > Panthera onca. Next base: position 16,043,952 of record NC_138339.1, read on the forward strand.
AAGTGCAGCCAACATCATAGCAGTAGTAATAAAATATTTCTTTTAATATTAAAGATACAAGATCTGAAACTCAGTATGAAAAGACAGATGTAAGAAATTTTTGTGATATGTTATTTTAATAAAATCATATTTTGATGAGAGCCACCGCAGGTTAACTGCTTTCTAATGCAGGAAAGCAATTTTGCCACCACTACATACAAAAAAAAAAAAAAAAAAAAAAACTTCAGAGAAACAAAAATATGCCTCTGATGTAAATTAAGAAATGCTTGTCAAATTGAGTCTCAATTTATCTTTAGAAAACTGAACAATTTATGATGTACACATCTATTTGTAAATAAATAGCAAGTGTTGGCTCTCTGACCCAGTAGATGGCATGCCTTCTATTCTCCTTTCTATTGTGATTCTGAGCCTTTACACAGAATTTGGCCACTGAGCCTACAAGAGATTTCATGTCTATTAAATCCATTCTATTTTATTGTGTTTATTTGAGATAAATCTATTTATTTACACAACTTGCTCTTTGATCATGCAGAGCTCCTAACAACACAGCATGCCAGGCCCTATGCTGCATGATTTATTGCCATGGAGAAGCTCAAGCAATACCCAAACCCTGTGAAAAGGGACAAAAGCTTCTCTAGATTACCTGCAAAGAAACCCCATGGCTTTCAATGGCTGCAGTCCAAATACACTCAAATTGAATTAAATTGTACCCAAATACTGAAATATTAAAAAGAGATTCGACCACATATGCTGTTCACCAATGAATTATGTTTTTCCAGTACTAGAAACCACTAATATAAATGTATGAATGCTTGCAAATACTTTAAAAAGGTCTGGCATGGAAAGCTTTATGTAAAAACTACATAAAAGTTTCTTAAAAGTATAAAAGATAAGTACACTCAATATGGTCAAGTCTATTTCCTTTTGCATTTGATTTATAAATGGCCAAGTATTATATAAATTTCACATGGAAAAGTATGACCAGATACACAATATCTGCATGCAAGAAACAAAGTATTTTTAAAGAAAGAAATACATATATGCATATGTATATATACACACATATATATATGTTAGTTTATATAGGTAGATAGATATAAAGATATATTTGTATAGAATTTACATACAAAATTGAAATAAAGAGAGAGAGAGAGAGAGAAAGAAAGAAGGAAGGAAGGAAGGAAGGAAAGGCCAAGAATACTAAGAAAAAAGAAAAAAGAAAGAAAGGAAAAAAGTAAACACTGGAAGAAGCACAGGGCTGAGCCTGGGAAGATAAGAGCCTAAAGCTGGTATTGCCATGAATCATTTGGTCAGCTGAATGTAACCTTGAACCTCAGGATCTGTTAATAAACTTACTGACTGCTCAGAGAGTCAAGCTCTACTAATTTCTTTAAAACATGACCTTGTTTAATCCTCACCACACACTTGGACACAGGGACTAATATTATCATGCCATTTTATGGCTGATGAAACTTAGAGGCAATTCCAGAAACTAGGTTGAAAGAGGACTATAGCATATTCCATTGTTTTTTGAGATTTCAGCCTCGTAGAGTGGTTTCTATTCTTGATTATATAATGGCAGTAAACTTCCTTAAAATACTTTGGGAGTTACTTTAAGACTATAAGATATGTTTTCTACCTTTTATAATCAATGGGAATCTCTACACCTGCCAAGTACACATACGTTCATATTTTCTAAAATCAATGGAAAAGACACAGGCCCTGACCAATCTTTGTGACAAATCTTCTGACAGGCATGTGTCACCAATTCTTCCCATCATCAGTACTAGATGACTCAAAATATGGGTCTTTGAGTCAAATTATTTAATCGTGTAGGTTTAATTTGGCATCAGGCATAGCTACTGATGACAACTAAAGGCTCCATAGGAACAAAACAGTACTAACTATACACACAGACACAACAGGCATCAGGGGAAAGGCTGACTCACTAGATAGGCTCAAACATTTTCTGTGGGAAATGGAAGCAAGCCATAAAAGGAAGGAACAGTAGCATAAAGGACCCTAGGGTGACCAGTAAATGACATGTTGGGAATAAAGATGGATATTTAGGTGCAGAAAACTAGTGCATACAGAAATCATTATGAACATGGCATTTTCATTTGTTTATAATTTGCCTTGTCAAACAACTTTTAACTTTGGTGCATATGTGTTAAGTCTCCATAAGTATGCAAAAACACCTTGATTGTACAAATATGAACTCCTAACTCAAGAGTACACATGCACTACTTAATGAAAAAATGGATGACTGATTGAATGAATGAACAAATCAATCACTCAATCAATCAATCAATCAATCAGTGAATTCCTTAACTTGTTCTCAGCATTATTCTCCTCAGATTCTGAAACCCAGAAATCAGGAATCATCTGCATGGTATTTAATGCATTATTTACAAGGACTTTAACACAAAGGCCCCGATTAATCAAGGCCTTACACTGCGGGGTGCTAATGTGATTACCTTAAGCTGAGTTTTGTAGTCTAGGCACTACCTTTTATTTTCACTTTTAATAGTAACTGGACTCAGCTAAGTTTATTTACCTATGTTGAATCCTCATATTATACCCATAACTATTTCAGGATTCCCATATTTCCAATGATTTACTAAAATATAAAGCACAACGGCTTACTATGGCAGGGACAATGCTGGTTAGACTCAATCACAATGAGAAGTAGCGGTCCAAGTAGAAACTTAGATGGCAGAAATAGTTTAAAATGCATAATGAGACTGACAGAGTTAGAGGCAAGAATGGTAACTGACATCCACCAAGAAGAGTTTTAGTATATGGCAGGCAATATTCAAAGCACTTTGCAATATTATATTAGCTCACCCTTTGCAATATTATATTAGCTCATTTAGTCGCAAAAGGTTGTGAGGGGGGGCGCCTGGGTGGCTCGGTCGGTTAAGCGTCCCACTTCGGCTCAGGTCATGATCTCATGGTCCGTGAGTTCGAGCCCCGCGTCGGGCTCTGTGCTGACTGCTCAGAGCCTGGAGCCTGTTTCAGATTCTGTGTCTCCCTCTCTCTGCCCCTCCCCTGTTCACGCTCTGTCTCTCTCTGTCTCAAAAATAAACGTTAAAAAAATTAAAAAAAAAAAAAAGGTCGTGAGGGGTCACCGTATCATCCCCAGTATACAGATGCCGAAATGGAACACAGCTAGGCTAAGTGACTTACTAATGATCTTATACACACATCCCTGATAATTAATAATGCTGGGATTCCAACTCATGGGACATGGTGTCAGAGTGTGCATTTGTAATTACTATCAAATATTGTCCATGGCATGTGTTAAAAAGCTAAATGTAGAGTAAGAAAGGAGACACACACAATATACACACGCTGAAGACGCAGAGTTATAGCACAGGAGGAAAGGAGAAAAAGAAAAAAAGAAAAAAAATCCAAATACTAAAAATAAAAAAAAAAAATCCCATCATCCCATGAAGATGATAGAGAAGGGCTTCCTACATTTTCCACAGTGGCATTTCATGTTCTAGAATCTTATCAATCAAGGATGAAATATTGATTAGGTGGTTACCGCTTGAGAGGCTCCATAAAGCTCCAAGGGACACTTGTGTGTGAGAAGAGAAATAAAACTGTAAGGTAGCAAGTGCAAGGAGTTCAGAGGGTCTTGATTACAAGAGCCAAGCATGCTGCTAAGAGAACAAGTAGCCTGAGCGCCAACCAAAACTCTACTGCTAAGCTGGTAAAACAGGCCTTAGTTATATTATATAAAAGCCACAATATAGCTAAAGAAGATCATGGCCAGCATCGTTTACAAAGTAAAACAATTCAAAAACAAATACTCAAATCCATATCGAAGACGTTTCTGTAGTTTACTAACCCAGGTCAAAACACATAAGAAAAAAAGTGTCAGAAAATAATCTGAGATTGGAAAATAAATCAAAACCTGGAAAATCTGAGAAGGAAAGGTGATCAGGCCTTGCCATGTGCTGCATCTTGATGGATATCATTGAAATAGATGCTGCAGTCATGGGGTGGTTCGCTATGTACTCAAATACTGAAATATTCATGTAGGCAAATAGTATTAGACGTACCATGCCAGTGAACTCACAGGAGGTACACCATTTAGATAAATTACATTACAAATTTTGTCACATTTAAGAATTATTTAAGAGTATCATAATCCTTCACATATTTGATTAATAAAATGATTCCTGTTAGTTCAAACACAGGATTTGTCAACGAAAATTTTATGGCTTCCCAATTCTAATCTCAGTTGTGATTTCATCTGCCAAGATAACTTCAACTTAGTTCAAATGCTAACACAGATCTACAGATTTTTTCTCAGTTTTATAGATCTTACAAAGGAAAAAAAATACATACATATATATACATATATACATACATATATACATGCATATACATATATACATTAATACATACATATATACATACATATACATAGATATACATACACACACATACATATATACATATATATACATATATACATACATATATACATGCATATACATATATACATTAATACATACACATGCATATACATATATACATACACACATACATATATACATACATATATATACATATATACATACATATATACATATACATATATACATATATACATACATACATATACATATATATATATATAAAACTGACTTCAAGATGAAATTTTATTTTCTTTTGAAATCAACATGGCCTTTTAAAATTGTGATTGATATTTTTCCCCACAAATGTGATTTAAATTGAGACCTGGATATTAGGGCTATTGATATGACTCCCTAATGAAAATCTTTTCTGCTTTAAATACAGCACTGGCTCCTTCAAGCTCTCAGACACAGGGCGTTTTAAGGTAGAAAGTCTAAAATCTGTTGCTGGTGTCTGACTGCAAATCAGATACAAAAGTTGTCTCATTAATATTTGTATATGGGGCAGGTGCCTGAGAATCGGTAAGCTTTTCAGGTCTAGAGATGGAAAAATGTCACATGACTAATACTTTTTGTTTCATGCTGAGTGTTAATGCGAGAATTTTGTTCAAAATATCTCTTTCAAGTCTTTCATATACCTCTCTGCTATCGTATTAACTCTTGTATCCAACATCCCTTTCTTGGCCTGTGTACCTCCCTAATTGGCTTCTTGAGTGTTTACCACTCTACTTATATATCTATACTTTCTTCTCTTTTAATTTTCATTTTCTCCTTTTTCTCTCAGTCTACCTCTTTCCTATGCCATCCCTCTTTCCCTTTAAATAAAGATAATGCCAACTTCCTCATTCTGACCTCTTTACCCAGTCTGCCTTTCATTCAATTAAAGTGTATAATTTTTTGTTGGGATTTGAGGTTATGGATTAAAATTCATGGCTAAAGCATATCACTCTGCAAGCCAATAAGGATGCACTGCACATCCTATATTTGGGATTCATGGTTCTCTAATAACCTAACAGGCATTTGGAGGATGAGAAAGCAGTAAACACATAAGTTCCAGACTGCTAGGAATACATTGAGAATTTCACAGTCAAAAACACTGACACGGGAAAGGCTCTGTTTCCTAGCCACATGAAGACATATTTAGCATACAATTTATATTTATGAAAGAATGTGTATTATTTAGCCTCCCCCATCCCCACTTTTTCAAATCGTGAATCACTCATTCTCTGCAAAAATTCCATCTAAATCCACATAGCTGGACCTCCTGATGCTCTCAGCTTCTCAATTTCTTGATTTCCTTTACTCCAATGATACTGATCTGCCCCATAACTCAACTCCTCTCTACAACAGCCATTCACTAGACTTTCTCTTAATAATAAATTCCACTGTTTCAATTTGTAGTCGTCAGTGCTTCCCCACCATCTCCAATATTTTCAGTTGGTTCACTTTATCATCCCAACTTTAGCAATTCTTTATCCATCCCTGAATATACGGTCCAGTGATTCTACCATTTTTAATAGCACTTACACCCACCATGCCCTCACTTTCCTGTTTACCCCTTGCATACATACTCAATTCATTTACATCCCTCTTCTTCAAATACTTAAATGCATCATTTGACCAAATTGTAACACCAGTAAAGTTGAACTCTTTGTCTCCTCTATACCTGTGTCCACGCTCACTGGTTTCTCATGAAATCTATGATTATTACTCCCAATACTATGGAAACTATACAACCTTGATCCATTCAATACCCTTCACTACCAGATGATCCATTCATACTTTCTTAAACCTCTACTATTTTATCCCCCATCTTTAACTCTCAAGTGATGATTGTACTTCTTTTTCCACCAGGAACGACCAGAAGAAATGTAACATTTAACTGTCTACATACATCCTTTCCCATACTATCTGCTTTCTCTCTATTTTTAATATCAATAAATATATTTGTGATACCATGAAATCCCAAATAATCTACATGAGCATTAGACTTCTTACATTTTTAAGATAAGCATTCCATCAATCATTCCCTCTTGATCTTCCATCCATTATTTTTCTTACTTCCTTTAGATATTTCCACCAGTATATGAATATACACACAATATTGGCTCCAATCCCCTATCTATTCCACCATTTCTCCACTTTCTTGAAAGCAACATTTTGGGAAAAAGCTGCCTATACCCACTATCTACATGTTTCTTCTTTTTTCATCTTTGCACCAATTATAGTCAGCATTTGGCTATCATCACTCCATTCAAACTGCTCTTAAGACATCCAGTGACCTCCATAGTGTTCAATCCAGCAGTTGGTTCTGGATGTCATTCTTCTTGACCAAACAGGGGTATTTAAACAGTTGATTACTCTTTCTCACTTCAAATTCCTCCCTCTTTTGTTTCCAATATATTAGAGTCTCCTGGATTTTTTCCTACCTACTGGTACCTCTTCTTATCCTCATTTTCTGAGGCTTCTCCTGACCTTTAAGGTTTTGAAGAGGACCAGTTTTGGATGTCTTTACTTGTACGTCATCTAGGGAAGAGATCGTATGTATTCTCATGGTTTTAGATAATAAACATATATTATTGCCTTGCCAATTTTTACCTCTAGTGTGGTTTATCTGCTGAAATAGACTAAAATGTTCAATTTCCAACATGTTGTATCTACTTCCATCTCTAATAGCTTCTTAAATGTTGATATTCCTCACTGCATTTCCCAACCCAATTTCTCCTGAATTCTTCCCCATCTAAGTAATATGTTTCAAGCATTTAATTTAATGCATATATATATATATATATATATATATATTTCATGAGAGGAGAAGATATTTCCCTTGCTGTTCAGTAAAGGAATAAATAAGTTAATAAATGGACAATTTCAGGGACATTAGATTTGAAGGATTTTAATGAACTGGACTATTTTTGCATCCTTCAGGGCAGTAGAATGAAGTAAAACTGAGTCTATATATGTGTGTGTGTGTGTGTGTGTGTATAACACTCTGCTGCAAGTCAGGTTCTGAGAACTAAACATTTCTCTTTTAGGGATGAAGAGAATCCAGTGGATTCCTCTTCCATCTTTCCTAAATGTTTTGATATTTTACGCACCAGTCTTCACTTTCTAACAGGTATGCGAAGGCCATTTGCAAATGAACAGTTCCCTAAAGAATTCTTACTACACGGTGAAGCCTGAAGCATGCCAGAAGAATTTTTTTTTTTTTAAATGCCCATTTTGCTTTCACTTGATAATAAAAAAGAACCTTCACATGCACAGAAAGTATGTACTGGAGGGACTTTATCAGAAAAAAAAATGTAGCTTAGAGGTGTGGATACAGGGGAGTCTAAGGTGGCACCTTCAACAATGATATGCGGCACACAAAGGATTGCTTTCATTTACATAGGCATCGCTTTTTCTATTTTTTGCAAGTGCTTAAACTATGGCTTTTATGTGATTAATATATTTTTAAACTTGCATAGGAAATCGATAGGCTCCAAAGCTCTAGATCCATCAAAATGGGTAAGTTTGGGCCTTTCCTGTCATTTTATATTAAAACCTGGGTTACTCAGTTAATATAATCCAAGAAAAAACGTGGGAAGAAAATAATAGGCTCCATAATATCATGAATTTATTTCGTATTTCCTACGCATAAGATTTCCAAAACACAGTTTGGAGTGGGGAAACAAATTAAGTTGTTTTTTCCAAGGAGTGGTCTTTTGCTGTTTGTATTTTTCTTGTACTTCTAAAGGGAAGGCCCTTCCAAAATTTCTTAAGGGCTCTCATAGTTCATTAGCAATACACTGGTGAATTACCAGCTTATTGAATCTTGAGAGCAACGTTTCATCTACTTGTCCCAACCTGGAAAGAAGAGTATTAACAGACTTTGGATGCACTGTTTTTAAATGCTTCACTGTATTTTCTATGAGCATCCTTAAGGAGGTTAAGCAATTTGAACTACTTAAACCATTTTTTGCTAAAGAAAAGGAAGAATCTTAATACATCTGTCATTCATAAAAGCTGAGCTAGATTTTAGGAGCAGTAGGGATCTCTCCATCCCTCTCTGTCTCTCTCTTCTGAATGTCTTCTCCATGTTTGTTTCTACTAATTATTTTTTCTCCTCATTAGTCTCCTTTAATCTGTTAGCATTGTTGCTCTAAATGGTGTAACTGAAATGGCTGTTATTTTCCAGTTTCTGTAGATCATATATAAGATATACTACATAATAATGGTGACACCAACTAGTGTTTAGACGACCCATATGCATACAGTGTGATAACACAGAGCATGCTAACATTGTGACATTTTCCGTTCTAATTCTGTTATTGTAAGAAACCCAAAATGTTGCTTTAATTCTCAGCATCAAGGCAGTTGATTCAAATGTAGATTTACAGGTTTTTGTTGTTTTGTTTTGTTGAGTCATTTGTTGCCTTGCTAGGTTTAATCATTTCCCCTTAGGCATGAAAAGAGCAACAGATCCTTTTTGTCTTAGCTTTGTTTTTCAACAAGAAATACATACAAGTGAGTTAAAGAGCATTTCTTTTATATTTAAAAGAATTAATTATAAACAATAGTTGTTTCTCTGGCTAAAAATGTGTACAAAATGTTTAAGAAAACAATGGGAATGTTGGCACAAAGAGTTCTTTAACCTAAACTGTTCTGAATCTTGTTTTCAAATAGTGTATACTTTTATTTAAAAAATTGAAAGCGATACAAAAAGGATTATGAACAACGTGCTATATACTTCTGTAAAAAGAGGGGTCAAATAGCTACTATCATACTTACAATATAATGAAATTGATAGACACTGCAACTATGCCCCAATTTTGTTTCTTGGATATCTTAAAACAAAACAAAGGAAAACAAAACAAAAACTTGATGGTCTGGAATAATATAAATGTTTGCATTTTGGAAAACACTGTGGGATTCATAAGGTATCCCTTGAAATAAAATACCACTAGGGGAGCCTCAGTGGCTCAGTCAGTTAAGCTTGGGACCAGCTCAGGTCATGATCTCACAATTTGTGAGTTCGAGCCCCACATCAGGCTCTGTGCTGACAGCTCAAAGCCTGGAGCCTGCTTCGGATTCTGTCTCCCTCTCTGCTCCTCCCCTGCTCACACACACACACACACACACACACACACACACACACTCTCTCTCTCTCTCTCTCTCTCTCTCTCTCTCTCAAAAAAAAAAAAAAAGATCTTAAAAATTGAAAAAAAAAAATAGCACTAGAGCTAATTTTATTTACTTAGCATATGAATACAAAATTCCTTTTTTTGGGAAAAGATTTAAAAATAAAATGTAGAAGCTGTCAAATATGTCAGTTAAAATAGGTCCCTAATGAATACAGAAGTAATGATAATTGTATATTGCTTGTGATTAATGTGGTCTCAACTTCAAATACACTTTTCATAGGGTAATAATATCATTGCAATGATTGGTATGACTACGTTTGCTATTTTCAAGTAATTAAACATACTGATATTGTTATAAATGAATGATTAAAAGAACTTTTTAAAAAATAAGATTTTTAATCACTTTTGATTATCTACTTAGTTTAAACATCATCGATGTTTAAAAACTACCAACATCAAGATTCTAAGTTTCCATGGTTAGACTTTTGAGGGGCAGAAATTTAAGAACTAAAGTAGGAAGGGTCTATTATAGTAGTTTATTTGTGGTTACAGAAAAGGGCCAGTTCTGGATACTTATCATTCATGTTTTCAGTTAGGTAGTTTTTCATTCTGTATAATAATCTCTCTTGAGCACTTGCTATGTAATAGAAACTGACATTCTTAACAGGAAATCAGCATGGAGGCATTAAGTGGGGTAGTGAAACAGTGATTTAACTACCGGCCTAATGTGGTGAGGCACAATGGCCCAATATGGTTAAGCTGAGTGCCAATATTGGAAAGAGAGAACCTGAAAAATATAGGTAGAATATAAATACAGACTAGAATAATGCTTTTCAATTATTTGGGGTTGCAAATGTCGTATATAGCAAGTCAGTACCATAAACATACAACAAAATACACATGTGTACAGATTCACACACACACACACACTCACACACACACACACACACACACACACACACACGCACACACACACACACACCTTCAAGAAAAGTATAATCAAACAGTATCCTCACTATGGACACTACACATTTTTTAAAAGTACTCTTTCAATTTAATAATAATGAGACAAACAATCCAATTAAAACATAGTAGGCAAACATTTGGACAGTTCAGAAAAGACAATCTATATTCATAGATCAATAAGCATGTGGAGTTGAGAAGAATGAGACTTTCTATTTGAAATACCATGGTCTTGAAGAACAAAAAAAGTTCCAGTGGTTTTTCTTATTTAAACAATGGATACTTGGACCCATCTTTTGTTATTCATTGTTTAAAAACAACTCAGTTTAACAGTATATACCATGAAGCCATGAAACATTCAGGAAACACGGGACATCCCAAAACCATGACAAAAGGAAAGGAGAAGTTTGACGGACTGAGGACTCAGTGATTCAAAGGTAAGGAAAACTTAACCCTGTTGTCATGGTTTCCTTTTTTCATATCCCTGGGTTTATAGCCTTCCTGACTGAAAATCAAAGTTATTATATTTTTTTTTTTTTCTTCAACGTTTTTTATTTATTTTTGGGACAGAGAGAGACAGAGCATGAACAGGGGAGGGGCAGAGAGAGAGGGAGACACAGAATCGGAAACAGGCTCCAGGCTCCGAGCCATCAGCCCAGAGCCTGACGCGGGGCTCGAACTCACAGACCGCGAGATCGTGACCTGGCTGAAGTCGGACGCTTAAACGACTGCGCCACCCAGGCGCCCCAAAGTTATTATATTTTTAATGATGATGATGATGATGATGATGATGATGATTGCATCAGATATCTTTGATCAAAGATTTAATAGAGATGCCAACTTTCAGCAGTCAGATGCATTATCATATAATGTACTTCATATCTCAATAAGAGACATTATTTTATAATTCCATCTTATAACCAGAAAAAAATGTAATCAAAATAAATTGTAAAAATTATTGAAAATTTCAAGAACATGCCCATCTATTATTCTTGTAGTACATACTTTCCAGTTACTGTGATCAATGTCTTAAGCTACCTGATTTTGCCTGTAATAGTTTGCTTCTGAAATAATAATTCTCAGGACATAGAGTATATATGTAGGTACTTTTAAGTAGTATTGACCAAACATTTTAGAAAAAATAAATGTCCTTGCCTAAAATATGTCTCCAAAAGTTATGAATGTATTCTATTCAAGGCCATGTTTTCAGTTAAAAAAAAACTAATTTAATGCAATTTTTAATGTACTTAAACAAGTTTTGAGTATGTCTTTATAATTTTTTGAGTTGGAGTTAGGATTAGTGGGATGGCTATTTCTTACACACCAAGAAAACCAATAGTTTTTACTAATAATTTCAGAAAAAGTAAATTCATCAGATAACTGATCTTTCATAATTCAACCTTTTTTTCCAAAAAAGATCAAAATACTTGCCAGCAAAATTCATTTAAAACAAATTCTGCAACAAAAAACCAAACTTAAGTTTTTCTCTTCCCTACTTCAGATATACCAGTAGTATATATCAAAGTTTATTATTATTATTTTTAATCCAGTGGCATGTTAAATGTAATTTATGAAGTAATAAACATCTCTATTTATGAAATTCAGTAAAAAAAAAAGCTACCTTTCTTAAAATTACAAGCAGCCAATAACACCTGTCTAGCATTTTATTACATTCTTAGTAATTTAATTTGTATAAATATGTCCATTTTCTCACATTAGAACCCAGATTGATTTTGCTTCATAGCTGATTTTACCACTGCATCGCCGATGAAAAAGTGAACAATTCTTTTTTTAATTATCACTAAGGATACTGAAATTAGAGACTTTTCTGATATAATTTTCTGTCCTAATTATATTTCTAACTCTGTGTGCACTAATTATGAGTTAAAACATAATGCTAGAAAAGTACTTTGTCTCTTAAAGAGTAATTATGCCTAAAACACTTTCTTTCCATCCTTGGGATGGAATGCAATTTATATATACTGAGGAGCAAAGCTTTCACCTCAATTTGTGGGATGGTATATTGTTAGTGATCATTTTGAATTATTAAGATGTGGAAAAAAAAAACATGCGATTGCACTGAGTTTCCATTACTATGTGGCCTGAAAAAAATCCTATCTAGTTAAAGGGCGTGTTTACTTAACTTCAACTTCTTAAATTGTGGTTTCATGAGACTGTAAATAAAAATCAATAGACTTATTAGCTTTAGTTACTCTTTCTTCTATTCACATCATTTACTCCAGTGGTACAGGCAAAAGAACATGGCTCCTAAATCTTTGACAAGTGTTGGGTGATTGTATAAGAAATGCTGAAAGTTACCAATGTTTGCAAGTAACCTGACAGTCTTTTCTTATTTATAGAGAGACTAGTACTTTTAATAACCTAATATTGAAAAAAAAAAGAAAAGAAAGAAGAAAAAAGAAAAAGAAAGCCCTCTAACAGATGGATTTTATTATTAGTTATTTTATTAACTTTGTAAAGATAAAATCTATTTGATATCCAATCAACATTAAACATGGAGAATTTGTAGGAATAATAATAAGTAAGTATATTTCAACAAGTCATATATATTGTAAATATTGTGAAAATATAGCCTAGGTATGTCCCCTGTCCTCTGCCATCTTCCTGGCCTACACCAGAGTCATCCCTGTGTTAAGTCACTGCACTATTCTCCTCGCTACAGATCTTTAATCTTCAGATGTTTGCTCCCTTCTACTCATTTTCTGGCACATCAACCAGACCACTATTTTTAAAATGTGTATCAGATGGTGTCAAAACCCTTTTGGATCTGCACTTAGAAAACCTCCTAATTCATTATTTGGCTTTCATAGCTTTGCATAAACTGATTGCTATATAAATCTCTAAATATATCCCCAAATCTCTTGTTAGTTATGCCTCACTCCTGAAGGCTTTTTGGTCCCCCGTTTGCTCCAACTGATCAAGATGTCATGCTGAAATTTGCACTCACTGGTTCTGTGGATCCAGAGAATGCTTTCCCTAGTTCTTTTTCAGTTTTCATACTATGCTTCAACAGCATTGCCTCAGAGAGGGGTTCTCCAACTATGCTACTTAAAACGAGACCCTTCTCCTCACACTTTTTTTCCAAAAATCTGTTCATTTCCTTCATAACATTTGCCAGCAACAACAATAAAGCCGTCCCATGAGCCTGTATTGTTTGTTCACTTATTTTTCCTCAAGTAGAACACAAGAGCTACATATTTCTTATTTACTTCTGTATTCCAAAGCCTATTATAGGATTCAATATATTTTCCATTTCTTATCCCCTTAATAAAAAGTGTATATAAAACAATTTTTAGAGAGAATAAACAATTTGGCAAAAGACACAGAATAAACATGTGGTTGAGACAGGATTGAACATAGGTTGTGTGACTTCACCGCCCAAGATCCAGACATCTGCTCCAGACTGCTCCTAATTGTTATCATTGTTTTAAGTTCATTTATTTTGTTGAATGAGAGAGATAGAAAGAGAGGATGAGAAGAGAAGGGGCAGAGAGAGGGAGAGACAGAATCTCAAGCAAGGTCTGTACTATCAGAGTCTGATGTGGGGCTTGAACTCACAAACCATGAGATCATGACCTGAACAGAGATCGAGAGTCAGTCACTTAACTGACTGAGCCATCCAGGCACTCTTGTCCCTTAATTATTTATTTAAAACACTATTTTTATTTATTTTTGAGAGAGAGAGAGAGCGAGCACATGAGTGGGCGGGGATGGGCAGAGAGAGAGGGAGACACGGAATCTGAAGCAGGCTCCAGGTTCTAAGCTGTCAGCAGAGCCCAATCGAGGGCTTGAACCTACGAACTGCATGATCATGACCTGAGCTTAAGTCGAATGCTTAACCGACGAGCCACCCAGGCTCCCCATGTCCCATTATTTTTAAGAACTATCTCAATTATCTTGTCTTTCTCCTTTTTTTTTTATTGGAAAAGAAAGAGGATGCATCATTCACATTTGTACTTAAGAATATATATGAAGCTACATGAGAAACTATGACTGATACAAATGCCTTACCTTCCAAATCACAATATTTCATCATACTACACTGTTTTCCCTTCAACCCAAACTCCTGGAGCTTCATGTAAGCCTAGAAATGGCAGTGTGTTTAGGTCAAGGACATGAAGACATGATCAGGAAAATGGATTACAAAGGGAAACTGGACATACTAGACAGTTAAATAATGGCTCAGCATCAAAGAATGTATTAAGCCAGGGATCAAAATCACTGAGATCCATGCCATTGGCAAAGGTCCTATGCCAAAACATCACTGAAATTTCAAGAGGATACAGACTCCTCTTTTAAAGAAGAATATAAAAAATTCAGTGAGGCTATTTCTTCTAAATTCAGTCAGATATGATTTCCCTTCAACAGATTCTCATCTTTACCTGGTACAACCTAAATCATCCTCATACTTAAAGCCTTGGCCCTTGAAATTAAATGCAATACACTTTTCGTCACCCAATCACTAACAGATGAAAAAAGAACTCTGCCATTGAGAAGTGACTCCCCGGATCCAGATGTATGTACAAATAAAATATATTTATTTATCAAGGGTGCTATATTTATACAAATATTCAAATTTGTCACAGAAAATATGTCCATTCTAAAATTCTCTAGAAGATAATTTTGATCCTTGACTACTGGCTTTCAATATGCCATTCTACTGATATTCTCCTGAAACAAGTCAACCCACAGGCTGAATCCTTCCAAAAGGATTCCACAAGGCTGACAGACATCACCTTTCTTAGCCTTCCCCGCTTTGAAGCCTGCTGGAGATGAGGTGAGGAATGTGACTTTAGCTTGACATCAGATCAAAAGCCAGGGCAAACCTTGAGCAGAAAACAGAAACATGTCAAATAGGTCAAAGCAGAGACATGAGGTGAACCTCAAGTGGACAGCCAATGTCAAGAAATCCCCTGAACCTCAGGGAAAGGCAGTCAAAGCCATGGTTGGATGGGACTCCAGCCCCCTATAGGGACTGATGCCTAGCACACACCAAATTCAGGATCTGGAGACGGGACCAAGGGAACCACGTCACAAATGGGATGTCTGCCCTATGACAAACTCTCTGCTAGGTGGTAGCATGATGCCTCTTTAAGATTAATCTCAGCTAACAGAGTTTGTTGTACAGAAACCCTGATAATGATACAATAATTATAAAGTGCTTTTACATCCTCTCATCTTACCTTGAATCATGATTTCACAAGACCATGAGCTACACAGGACACAAATGCTTGCAATCCTGTGTTCCAGTAAGGAATGTAAGAATCAGAAAAGTTAAAAACTTCACAAGCATACACAGTTGCTTTATGGTGAAGTTCAAATTCATACACTGTGTCTTGAATCCAAATGCCATTTTCATTCCACTATACCGTATCAATCTAAGTAATTCAGTTCTCAAAGTGAATTGGAAGGAAACATGAAGCTAAATGTAATATTTCAGGGAGATATAGAATGAATCCAAACATATGAATCCTGAGATTGAACTCGGATTGTAAATAACCAATCTTGTCAAGATATAAAAACCATTGCAAGCTATAAACTGAGATGTGATTTAAATACCATATTTGAATAACAGTCCTCTGATCCATCATCTGCCATACATTTTATGATCTAATTTTAGAGAAAATAAAAACAAACAAGTTAACCCTTTTTTGTTCATGCCAACATATAAAAGTTGCATAATATCCTATGAATCTTTGAGTATCAGGACCTAAAGTTTGCAGCGAATACTTTTAAAACCATTTTTAATTCCTGATCCCTGATCTTTAGAACATTATAATTTTCTGTGTGTAATTAAATATTGACATGAAAAACTAGCAAAACTATTTATTTATTTATTTATTTATTTATTTATTTATTTAGAAAGAGAGAAAGGGAAAGGCAGACAGGAAGGGGGAGAGAAAATCTCAAGCAGGCTCCACACTGACAGCACAGAACTCATGAACCGTGAGATCATGACCTGAGCCAAAATCAAGAGTCAGACGCTTAACCAACCGAGCCACCCAGTGCCCCTAGCAAAACAAATATTTAAAACTTTCCTATAAAGAAAAAAAATCCATTGATATTCTAATTGGGGAAATCTTATTAGTCATTGATTTATAGAGAAGAAATTCTATAAGAAATTAGATTCAGGAAGGCTTTTTGTTGTTGTTGTTTATTTGTTTTTCCAATAGTTACTCTGTACGACTAAAAGGCGGTAGTTACACATACCCATTCTGACTTCAACCATTCTAGGTACCACTATCATAAAAACCAGGTTAACTAATTCAGCCAATAAAATAAATTGATATCCATTTATAAAGATCTATTTGAGTTGAAGAAGTGGGGATGGAAGCACCTTGACATCGTTTACCTTTTTCCTTTTTTATTTTAATGTGTTTCTTATAACCTCCAGATGATTGTTCTAGTCTAACATTCAATCTCCTAATAAGTACTAGAATTTCCAATTACACATGCTGCCAAGCTTTTGTTTTGTTTTCATCTAAATATCTAAGTGCCCTTGTCTATTAATATAATTATATTTGACTGCAAAGAGAAAAAAACAAAGTCCACCTATTCAAACTTGATTTAGCATTGGGGAAACAATAACGACTCTGTACTTAATAAATAAAGTATAAAAATCAGAAAATCCTAATCTCTACACTCTGTATACAATAAAGGTACTAGAGTCACCACTGCTAATACTAAGATTTTATTTTTAGTGGCAACTGCTGAGACTGGTTTAGACGACAGAAATGTATGAATCCCCGTCCCCTTTCAACATTGCCCATACTTAGAGAATTCCTTACACCCATGGTGGTACCTTCTGTTTCTAGAGCTCATTTTTATCATGTGCCCATTTCACTCAATGCTTTTGTTTAAAAAAAATACACATGTAATTAGTCCCTATACATTAAGTTAGTGTGTTTATTCATCTGGATACACCCATGCTACATTCATTTCCTCAATATGTAGGGCACATGCCCAAATTAGATGATATAGATTTACTTTTCCCTACACCCCCCCTTCTTTTTTTTTTAATTTTTTTTTAACGTTTATTTATTTTTGAGACAGAGAGAGACAGAGCATGAACAGGGGAGGGGAAGAGAGAGAGGGAGACACAGAATCTGAAACAGGCTCCAGGCTCTGAGCTGTCAGCACAGAGCCCGACGCGGGGCTCGAACTCGTGGACTGTGAGATCATGACCTGAGCTGAAGTCGGACGCTTAACCAACCAAGCCACCCAGGCGCCCCTACACCCCCCCTTCTAAATACAACTAAATACTCTAGAAATAATCAAATACAACTATAAAAGGCTCTGAAAGTAAGAAAGTCAAAGTGTGCCTGAATACGGACTCTAGGACTAACGAAATGACATGACAATAGATTGCCTGGGTTTTTTTAATTTACCATTCATCTTAGCTTGGCTTCCAGAGAAGCATACGACCTGGAACCATCAATAAGAAACAAGAGGAACCTGTCTCTCCTGCCAAATCACCCAGAAAGGAGAAACCAAGCAAACACCAAGTGGGCAGGACCCACCCCTATTCCACACCCAGGGTTGTAGTGGGGCAGAATCTTTCACTGTGGCAGGAAACCCTGGTGTCTCTGGACCTCTACCTAGAGGCATGAGGGGACCGAGACCCAGCAACTGCCAGCTCTTCAGCAGTGACAGAGAGTGAGTCAAGCTTGGTGACATTTACTCACATGCTTTTCCCCACTTGCAGAAGGTGGAACAAGAAAACACTATGTGATCCTACAGGCAGAACGTCAGGGACCGAGCCAGAAACCCAGAATCCCCAGGGACAGAAAGAAAGCAAGAAAGCAAGAAAGCAAGCAAGCAAGCAAGAAAGCAAGCAAGAGAGCAAGTAAGCAAGAAAACAAGAAAGCAAGAAAGAAAGAAAGCAGATAAGAATATATTACAAGGGACTTGAAAATTAAATTGAACCCATAGTCCACAAAGGAAGGCCAGAACATATACAAAACATTAAAAAGGCAACAGCTGACATAATCGATTTAAATAGGATTGAGTCTCCTAAGTATAACCAAAAGGTCCAGGACAAAATTCCAATTATCTCATCATACCAAGAATGAAGACATTCATGATTTGGTGAGAAAAGACAATCCGCTAACACGAATACCAAAATGAATCTGATCTTGGAATTATCTAATCTTGGAATTCTTTTGGAGAATTTTAAAACAGTCATTAAAAAATGTTTCAACAATCAGTTATGAATTATCTTGAAACACAGGAAACGGTAGAAAATCTCAGAAGGTAACTAACCTTTATAACAAAGCACCAAGTGTAGGGGGGTAGCAAGTCACCTGGGTAAGTGTCCAACTTTGGCTGAGGTCATGATCTCATGGTTTGTGAGTTTGAGCCCTGCATCGGGCTCTGTGCTGACAGATCAAAGCCTGGAGCCCACTTTGGATTCTGTGTCTCTCTTTCTGTCTGCTCTTCCCCTTGTCACACTCTGTCTCTCTCAGCTTCAAAAATAAATATTCAAAAAAAATTAAAACATAAAAAAAATATATAGAAATATAGAATTGAAAAGCACAAGAAGAAAAACAGTACTACAAACTGGATGGGAGCAACCACAGAGGTAAATGACAGAAGACAGGATCAATGAACTTTAATACAGATCAAAATAATTTACTGCATCCTGTCAACACAAAGAAAACAGATGAAAAATCAGCAGAGCCTAAGCAGAGCCTCGGGGATCTTACATAAAGATATAGTATTGATGTTATTGCAGCTGCAAAAAGAGAAAGAGTGTGGAACTGAAAAATTACTCATACAAATACACTGAAAACTCTCCAAATATGTAATGCATAAACCTACAGATTCAAGAACCTGAGTGAATCCCACAGAGGATAAACCCAAAGAGATACATACCAAGATATCAGAATTAAGCAACTAAAAAATAGTATCAGAGAAAAGAGTCTTAAGAGCAACCAAAGAAAAAGGACTCATTATATATAGAGAAGAGCAATTTGAATGACAGCAAATGTCTTATCTGAAAACAGAGGTCTGAAGAAAGTAGCACAGCATTTTTCAAGTACTAAAAGTAACGTCAACGATGAATTCAATATTCGGTGATTCTCCTTTTAGAATGGAGGGGGAAGAAACACATTTTCTGAGAAGTAAATGTGATTTTTTTGGTCATCAGTGAACCTCTCCCTTAATCACGGCTAAAGGAAATCTCTCTAAACAAAAATAAAATATTACCCGAAGGA
This sequence comes from Panthera onca, assembly GCF_046562875.1. Classification (NCBI taxonomy): domain Eukaryota; kingdom Metazoa; phylum Chordata; class Mammalia; order Carnivora; family Felidae; genus Panthera; species Panthera onca. The sequence continues at coordinate 16,063,704 of NC_138339.1, forward strand.
AAGAAAAGAAATGGAATGGAAAAAAAAAAAGGGTATATGCAATATACTACCCTCCTTATTAGAATTTTAAACTGTATTTATTTGGTGAATCAAAATAACTACACCATAGGATGTGGTGCTCAATGCATGTAAAGGAAGTACATAAGACAATTATATCTCAAAAATGGGGAGAAGAATCTAACTGAATGCAGATGGAATACTAAATAGTCCAATAATCAGTAAGGAAATTAAGTAATTAACTTACTCTCATAAAAGAAATTCTCAAGCCATAACAATTTCACTAGGGTATTTACCAAACGTTTAAAGGAGAATTAACACTGATTTTACACGCATCTCTTCTTGAAAGCAGAAGAGGAGGGAACACTTCCCAACCTATTTTATAAGACTGGTATTCCTGATACCAAAACCAAAGATAGTACAACAAGAAAATCACAGAACAATAGCTCTTATGAATGTAGATGTAAAAATCTGTAACAAAACACTAAGAAAAAATTCAATCCAGCAAAGCATTAAAAAATTACATACGATAGCCAAGTGGGATTTATTCAAGACATTTAAAGCTGGTGAAATATTCAGAAATCCAACATAATAACCACCAGATGAACAGGATAGAGAAAAAAATCATGATCATATCAGAAAAAAGCATTTGACGATGTTGAAAACCCATTCATTACAAAGCACTTAGAAATCTATGATTTGAGGATACGTCTATGATAGATAAAGCACATCAACAACAAAAAAATTATAACTAATATATTTGATGTTGCAAGACTGAATGCGTTTTCCCTGAGATCAGGAACAGGGCAAGAGTGTTTGCTCTCCCCACTCATATTCATCATACTACTGGATGTCCTAGCCAGGGCAATAAGAGGAGAAAATCAATGAAGATATACATATTGAAAATACCTTAAACTTCCTACCTTATATAAAACAAGAGACAAAAACTCATAATGAATAAAAGGCTTAAGTGTAACTATAAAACCATAAACTTATAGAAAAACTATTTTGAAAAAAAATATACAGGAGATTCATATATATATATATGTATTCTCATCCTTTTATATATCTGATATAATATGCTTGTAACATATATTACATATCTTATCGCTCTATATGTCTATATTTATAAAGAATTCTACAACTTAACCCCAAAAGCACATCAACAGCAGATAAAAAAAATTGATAAATTTGACCTCATGGAAATTAAGAACTATTGCTCTTCACATTTTTAGCAGGCTGAAAAGACAAAATACAACTGTGAGGAAATATTTGCAAGCCACACATCTGACAAAGGGCTTGTGTCTAAAATATATAAAGAACTCTCAAGTCTCAACAGTAAACAAAAAAGCAATCCAATTAGAAAATGGGCAAAAGAAATGAACAGACATTTCACTGAAGAAATCTTTTGATAAGAAATACAGATAACATATAAGCCCTTGAAAAGATGTTCAACATTGTTAAGCCATTAAGGAGATGTAAATTAGAACCACAATGCATGATCACTAAACATCTGGTAAAATGTGTGAAACAAAATATGCTGACATGGTGTGGGGAATAGGCTTGGGAATTCTCTGAGCTTGCATGGATGGGTTCGTAAGGCATAAAGAATTAGAAAGCCACTGAATGAAAACATCAAAGATTAGGTACATAAGATTAGGAAAAAGGGGCAAAGGCCCTCACTATAGGACAAAGATATAGGAATAGGGAATCTCAGGATGAAAACATCCAAGATGAGCTAAAGAAGATCAGGTATTCAGGGCAGAAATGCCCCCAACTTAGTATAATAGCAGGAAAGAAGGACCAAATTAAGTAAACAGGAAAACAGTACTTTAGAACCCAGCAGGGTGAAGTTGCCCAGAGTGGAGCTGATTAGCAAAAGAAAGGTGCCTTGTCAACCTTGGGGTAGCAAGCTCTTTCTTGTCTCCTAGACCAGTTCAGGTAAACAGAGGTGGCTCCTCCTGTTTGCTGTAAACAACCTTCCACCCAGCACCAGAATCTTGTTTTGTATTGACCCAAATGCCTAACACTGCATATCCCAGAACCCCTTTTTCCCCAAGTCCGTGAGTTAATATTCATGGTTTCATTGTCTCTTTGCGCACGCCCATCATGCTTGTAAGACTTCTGATTTTAATAAAAATGGAGCAAGGACCCTTATTCAGGGCTCTTGTAGCCTCCAGGACATTAGCCTCTCTTGCATTTTTAATAATGCCTCCTGCTCTCTTTCTGGACAAGAGCCAGAGTCTATGACAACAAGGATGTGGAGAAATTGAATCACTCATTCACTGTTGGTGTGAAAGTACAATGGTACAGCCACTCTTGAAAATAGATTGGCAGGGGTCCCTGGGTGGCTCAGTCAGTTAAGCATCGGACTCTTGATATCAGCTCAGTTCATGTTCTTACGGTTTGTTAGTTTGAGTCCCACAGCAGGCTTTCTGCTGGCAGTATAGAGCCTGCTTGGGATTCTCTCTCTCCCTCTCTCTCTGCACCTCCAACATCTCCCCCCCCCCCAAAAATAAACTTGAAAAAAAGAATATTTTTTTTAAAAAAGAAAGAAAATAGATAGGCAGTTTCTTTTAAACTGTAAATATGTTTACCATCCAAAGCAGCAAATGTACTCATGAGCATTTATCCTTGAGTACTGAAAACTTTTGCTCATGCAAAAATCTGTACATCAATGTTCATAGCAACTTTATTCATGATAATCAAAAAGTGAAAACAACCCAAATACCCTTTGATGTGTGAATGGTAAACAAACTGTGAGTTATGGAATACTGCTCAGCAATAAAAAGGAATGAAACATTAACACATTCAACAATGTGGATGGACCTCAAGGGAATTACATAACATCTTGGAAATAAAGTAATTATAGGGATAGAAACATATTAATGGTTACCACTTGAATGGTTTTGCATTTGGGTAATAGTACTAGGGAGTCTGGGTGATAGAGCTATTCTGCATCTTGATTGTTGTTACATATACCAAAGAACTATACACATACACATGCACAAATGAGTGCATATATAAAAGGCCCTGAATATGTTTTATGGATTGTACAAATGGGAATGTCATGGTGTACTCCATCTATGCAGCATGTTAATGTTGGAAGAGAAGAAGTGAAAAGTGAACTGGACCTCCCTCTAATATTTCCAACTTTCTGATAATCTGTAATGACTCTAAAATAAATGTACAAAGGATGGGGGGCGCCTGGGGGGTTCAGTCGGTTGAGCGCCCGACTTCGGCTCAGGTCATGATCTCACCGTTCCCGAGTTCGAGCCCCGTGTCGGGCTCTGTGCTGACAGCTCAGAGCCTGGAGCCTGTTTCAGATTCTCTGTCTCCCCCTCTGTCTCTGCTTCTCCCCCACTTATGTTCTCTCTCTCTCTCTCTCTCAAAAATAAACATTAAAAAAATTAAAATAGGGGCGCCTGGGTGGCTCAGTCGGTTGAGCGTCCAACTTCAGCTCAGGTCACGATCTCACGGTTTGTGAGTTCGAGCCCCGCGTCAGGCTCTGGGCTGATGGCTCAGAGCCTGGAGCCTGCTTCTGATTCTGTGTCTCCCTCTCTCTCTGCCCCTCCCCCATTCATGCTCTGTCTCTCTCTGTCTCAAAAATAAACAAACATTAAAAAAAAATAAAAAAAAATTAAAATAAAAGTACAAAAGAAACATATTCCACTTGCCCAAAGTTTGCTCAAGAACTCAAGTTAAAAACAAGTGCATGCACACTCACGCACACACACACACAAAAACAAAAAAAACAACTCAAGCAAGTGTATTAAAGTGGTCAAGACTGTTCTTCCCCATAATACTTATGTCTAAGCAAGGGATCAGTTAAAGCTTTCCAAGATTGAACAGTTGACCTACTTCATAATCATAAGAAAGTTATGTTTAACAAACAAAAGCAAAGCAGCTCCACATGGGGAATCAAATATTAAATTAGCCATACCAAAATTATATGCTCTCAGGATGTTTCTTCCCTGGGCCTAAAAGGAGTAACACTAAATCTATTCTTAATATCTCCCAAGAGATTCTACTTTAAAATGAATTTTCCTGGGTCTTATACTTAGACCCTGGTCTTCTGTTTAGAAAAAGGAAAACAAGTTTTGAAGTATGTGCATTTTTCCTCCTTTCAAAGCTTGATAACAGAAACTCATCTTAGTATTTGACACAGAGGTTACAGCTACTTCCTGGCTTCCTGACAGAAACTTTGACAAAAAGGCATCTATGTGTGACATCTTACTTCTATTTTAAAGTGTTTTAGGGGCGCCTGGGTGGCTCAGTAGGTTGAGTGTCCGACTTCAGCTCAGGTCATGATCTCACAGCTTCTGAGTTCAAGCCCCGTGTCAGGCTCTGTGCTGACAGTTCAGAGCCTGGAGCCTGCTTTGGATTCTTTGTCTCCCTCTCTCTCTGCCCCTATCCCACTTGCATTCTGTCTCTGTCTCTCTCAAAAATAAATAAACATTTAAAAAAAATAAAGTGTTCCACTCTATAAGCTAGATACGCATTCTCACAGCTCAGTCTTGTCCATTTGCAAATTATGTGTAAGTTTTTTATTTAAATAATATTCCCTCTAAATTTGAAAGAGAAGATAAGCAGGTCAGCATACTGCTCTTTTCAGAATTCAGGCTGGGAAAAATGTTTAAAATAAGTACATTATTCTGTTTTAAATTCATTTCCTTTGCTTTAATTTTGCTGTAAAGTAGGTAAATTACTCTACTTTTTGGCTAAATCAGAATATGTCAGCTTTGCTTAATAGATAAAATATGGTTACAAATCATTTTGTCAATTTTGGTCTAACAACTGCCTCCAGATACAAAAGGGAAAAAAAGCCTAGTTTTAGAATATTTATTAAATAGTAACTATCAAGATAATTCTACCATGACATGTGGAAGACGTTAACTGTAATTGTGAAAATTTTCTGTCACCAAAATTTTTCTCCATACCAACTGTGTCTGCTAATTGTTGTGAAATTTAAGTTATCAGATAAACCATACAATGTTAATATAGAAACAACTGAGTGCATTCAATCATAAAATTAGGAACCTTACTGCAAATAGCTACTGAAAACATATATATTTGCTATTTACTGTGTTATTTTATATTGCATATGGATACTAACAAATGGAAAACAAACATTACCTTTACTATAAGGCTTAAAATTATTTATCAAAAGTTTGTCAGCTGGCAAATATTTTTAAACCCACAACTTTTTAACTAAAATCTTTTCACCACGAACTAAATAAAATGATCAGGATCCTTTTTGCCTCACTTGGATTGGGTTATTCATTGCTTGGGTTCAGTGATAGTGACTGGCTATTTTAAGAATGAAATGTTTATCTCATGCTTTTGTGCACCAATTATATTCGATTACATCTGGGGTGAATAGGTTTCAAGTTCAGTGTCTGCTCCTTTCAACTGGCTGCAGCAGACTTGAGCACAATTTTGAGGAGAAATCCAAGGCTCAGTGAGAAAGAGAAGAGCTGTCTTTCAAGTGCATGCACCCCAGAGTGTCATGGCACACCAGCAAAGTATTTTCCATCCTGGGTGAAAGCTCAAAATTCTGTAAATATCAACGAGGTTTATATTTATATTTGTGGCATCATAAACCTCGATTTACTTAAAAGTAGAAATAATACAAATGGAACAAGTGCATCTTTAAAAGGATTGTTATGCCGCAGTCTTTGTATTTTCTCTAGAAGAATTCATTTTTTTCCTTTAAAGATAACTATTCATTGACAACACATTTATTTATATTTTATGTTTTTATTTTGAGAGAGAGAGAGAGAGAGAGAGAGATAGAGACAGAATCTGAAGCAGGCTCCAGGCTCTGAGCTGTCAGTGCAGAGCCCGACATGGAGCTTGAACCCACAGACTGCAAGCAAGATCATGACCTGAGCCCAAGTCAGACACCCAACCGACTGAGCCACCCAGGTGCCCCAATTGACAACTCATTTAAAATGAACATTTTACTTTTATTCTTATCCTCAAGAATTTAGTATTGGGATGTAGCCTGTTTAATTTGGAGTCCACTGATGTTGTGACTGAGAAGCCTAAACAGAGTTAATCAGGGATCTGATATCATAAAACTAAACTATCAAAAAACAAAACAGACTCAACTACAGAGAACAGATTGATCGATACCAGAGAGGAGGAGGGTGGGGGTGGGTGGGTAAAACAGATGAAGGGGATTAAGAGTAGACTTATCTTGATGATCACTATGTAGTGTATAGAATTGTCAAATCACTACGTTATATACCTGAAACTAATATAACACTGTTAACTCTACTGGAATTCAAATTTAAAAAAAAAAAAAAAAACTGGGTTAATTATAGTTACTCTATTTTGTAGTGTCCAGAACTCTGGATTAATATATTTCTGAAAGGAGTGCTAAAATGATTGTATTGTAAAGGCATTTTGCAGAAGAATAACATTTACATTTTAAGAATAACATTTACTCTTCAATCATGCAGTAGAAGTGGTGGTGGGGCAGGGGGAGTGAGAGGAAAAGTTCTAGCTTTTGGCTATCATTTTTCTGCTTTGCTTTTGACTTCTCACCATTCAGAGGTATCCATCCAGACGGTTATAAATATTTAGAAATCTGAGGCATTTCAAAGTCATGAAATCTGTTAACATGCTAAACACAAAAGCGACTAATTCTCTACTCACTTAATGTGAAAATCTAGAATTAAAATACAAATATATATTATATGTAAATATAAATATATGCCTTCGTCCTTTTCCTGTGTGATCATCCAGAATAATCAACAGTGGCTGAACGATAACCTAATGACTTTTCTTCCCAGATTATTGTTTGAAGACATCTCCTGGCTTGCTGATCCCTTTGTGTCTCCATAACCTTGCTGTTGCTGTGAAGTCAAAATACATAGGAGGATGCACACATACATCATGCTAGTACATTATGTAGCTCTACCTGTAAGACTCTTCATTAATGAGTAGCTCAATCTCTCTGCTTTCATAGAATAGACAAAAAAAAAAAAGTTTCTGAAGTAACTTAATGCAATTGTATTTCACTGCATGTTTTAATTGTCAGCATTTTTCCAACAAATTGAACTGGCTGCTATATAGCAAAGTTAGCAATTCCAGACCTCTAAATATTCCACATATATTCAAACTCCATATATTTACTCATATGGGAAAAATCTAGAGGAAAAATTCTGACAGAAATGAAGATCCATCTCAACGGTGAAATGATTAGAGTTTAAAAATAATTACAGACAACATCATAACTAATGTTTTAGAGCACCTAGAAGCTCTAAAACGAAAAGAATCTATGGAAACTTTACCCCCTGAATTGTCACAAAGATCTATTTCATCCGTTTTTACTTATTGAACAGGGATATGACTGGTGAACACATAGTTTCTATATTACTAAATAAAGCAATTACTTGGGTTATATTTCAAAAGACTAATCTTCTAGGAAAGAATTTCATGTAAGCAGCTGTGTTCAAAATATCCGTCACAGGGTTCCAGGACAGAAAGGGATGCATGCTACTCACAGACTACTTGGAAAGAACATAAAATCTCAGTTATATCTTAAATATGCAGAATATATACGATTAAAACATATTCATCATATCTCATAAATTATTTACAAAGAGTATAGTTAAATATAACGAAAATACAGGAAGTCCGGGCACAGAATTAATAATGAATATGTTAAAACCCAAGGACTAAATGTGTTCTTAGTACCTACAAAAGAAATACTCATTAATTAATTAATTAGAGTGCTGTTTATGGTCTTGTTCTTGGTTTACAATATTTTGGCTTCAGCACAATAGATAGTAACAATAAGCAATCTTTAGAATTTCTCTGGTTTGGTAATTATCCTCAATAGCATTATTGGTAGGCAGGAAAATGCCATTCAAATAAAATATGCAATGATTAGAGTTAAAAAACAATTACAGACAACACCATAACTAATGAATATCACGCATATTCTTCTCTGCCAGAAAAATGAATCCACTTTGCTGTTCATCTTTAGTCTGACACAGTGATACATAGCTTGTTTCCCGAGGTAGATTTAATAGTGTAGATTATTTTGCAGACTAGAAAACAGCACGGAAAATCTGTACGTTGCTTTCTGTCATCCTGACATAGCTTTATGTCTTGCCACCAGAGCACAACTGGAGCATTAGAGTCTAGTGAAAATATGGGCATGTTTGATTGCTATGATTTTTGTCTGCATGTTATGAGTATTTAGGGGCGGTGGAGTGGGAGTGGGGAGTTAAATGTAAAAACGTTATTTAATCAATCGAGTTATAGGACTTATAATTGTTTCTAGAAAAGGGGAAATCTTTTAAACAAAAGAGCCAAAGAGGATTAATATCTATAGCTACAAAAATCTAAATCTATAGATGAAAACTATTCAAATCACAGCTATCATTTCAAAGTATTGAAAGGCTATAATGAATGAACTCATAGAAGTTAATTCTACCATAACTTTGCATTTCATTTCAGGCCCTATCACATTACCTGTACTTAGTAAATACTCTAAATATACCACCTAAATCTAGCTTTTGTATCATTTAGGATTCCAAACTGGCATATATTCACAATATATGTTGCTTTTCAAAAAGCTACAGCATGCTATCACTTAGTAACTCTGGGTTGATTTCTGTTAACATAATAAACTTATTTTAGGAAACGAAAAGGTGAAAAGGCTGGAATCAGTTAAACTGATCTTTCTGTTTCGTTTTATAGAAATGCATGAGTGCTGTGAAGAGAAGGAACACAATTTGAGTCCTAAAAAAGTATATTCAACGTGAAAATCGAAAAAAAGGATAGAAATATCAATCCATATTTGGAAGATTACAAAGTTCTCATTGGATATGGTGAAAAATATGCTAAATTGGGTTCTCGTATTTGGGAAATGGCCCAGGACAACTCTAGATAAAACCCTACAGAGAATTATATTGAATATGTCCTTAATTCATAAATAAGTTGGAAGACCAAAAATCAGTAGACATTTAAAGAAAATGCCTCAGGTGGAATCCATCAGAGCAGAAAGAAGAAACCAAGGTAATCTGAACAGATTTCTAGAATGCAGATAGTACATTCTAAATACATATAGATTATTCTAAATACATATTCTAAATATTCCAAATATATATGCATTTCCCAATTTTTTTTATTTTGTCAAACATGCTGCACATTTGAAAATTACATCAACCAACATAAGAAGCATCTACCAAGAAAAATAGTAATCTCAGGGGCGCCTGGGTGGTTGAGTCGTTTGAGCGTCCAACTCTTGATTTCAGCTCAGGTCATGAACTCATGTTTTGTGGGTTGAAGCTTCCACTCTCCCACAGCCTGCTTGGGACTCTTTCACTCCCTATGTCTGCCCCTCCCCTGCTTGCTCTCTCTCAAAATAAGTAACTAAACATTAAAATGATAAAGAAAAGTAGTAACCTCAGAAAAAGGGGTTCTTGGAAATTAAGGACATTACTGTAAAATGTGGAGGTTTCAGGGAACAGTGAAAAATAGTGCTCATCATTTCATGATAGTGTCAAGATGACACAGAGAGAGAAGTTTCAAAACTGTAGCATTATGGAAATATGTAACAATAAAAGAACAAAATGCAAAAAAAAATTGTGCCTTTTTTAATAATTTTACTAATTTTATCAATTACGGCAAAAGTGAGTTATTAATTTAAATTTGATCCTTACCTCTGCACAAAACATTTCTTATAACCCGTGCTTAAACTGATTTTATACTATTTTTAAAAAATGTTTTAAAGAGGATGATGGTTAAGAGATAGTACTGCTCTTAATTTTAAATATAATAGAGTGGCCAGGCAAGCCTGAGGACAAAGAAAGCTGTAACACTTAAATTTTATAGCACTTAATGAGTATTACCAGCTGTTAAAGAATTTAATGGAATGTATAGATAGCAGAATCAGAGTGGAAAAAATTAGAACAGAATGAGAGAGAATTTAAGAATGAACAGGGGGGCGCTTGGGTGGCTCAGTCAGTTAAGCGACTGACTCTGATTTCAGCTCAGTCAGGATCTCACAGTTCATTAGATTGAGCCTGGCATTGGGCTCTCACTGACAGTGCAAAGCTTGCTTGGGACTCTGTCTTCCTCTCTCTCTGACCCTCCCTCTCACTCTCTCTCCCTCTCTCTCTTTCAAAAGAAAATACACAATTTTTTTTTGAAGAAGGAACAGGAAAAATCACAAGCCACAAGTGGCTACAAGTTCATGACTAATAGCTATACAGCCTAAGGGTGTATACACAACTTTATGGATCTATCCACCTATCAAACAAGCTTGCTCACCAAGAGAAATATGCCTACTGTAAATAACACATTTTTGTGAAATATTTCATCACAAAAAACAAATTTACATATAAAATTTCAGATATGCCAGCAAAATATACTGCTTTACTTTTTCTCCAAATACCAAATTCTGAACATCATAAGGGGTATTTTTACAATTAAAAAAAATGTCCACTTCAGAGCAGCATGCTGGTTCCATCATAATTAGTTGAAAACTGGCTATATCTTATTTACATTGCTGTGGCATTCTTATAAGGGAAAATAAACTTCCATAAACTAAGTTTTATTGAAATCAAGGGAAAAATCAGAAGACATTAGAAATTCAGGTTTTCTTTTCTCAGTGGAAAGCCATACTATGTATAATTTAGATATCAGATTGAAGTGAACCTTAGCTAACTCTTTTCACACTCTTTTATGAATAAAATGTATTTATACACATAAGGAAACAAACATATGCTCATTTTCATTTTACATCTGTCCACTCTCTACATAGTACTAAGGAATTCTAAAGGTAACGCTCATTACATTTCTTAGGCCTCAAAAAGTAGCTTATAATAATTTTTAGTCAACAGTGGTTAGTATTAAACTGGTATTAACTTAGTATTACTACTACTAATAATAAATGGAGTGTTTAATTCCATGGTGAGCCTCCCTATCAATTACTGCACAGGATCTCTAGTAAAAGTGACCTAAAATATTTCATGATAGTTTATATTCAATACAGGTTGAGTTTCAAATTATAGATACTAAGAAAGCATTTGGTATTAAACCATTGCCCTTTCACTCTATGAAATAGCTAAAAACATATAAAGTATATATTAGTAATGGAATATTTGCGATATTAAAAATATGTATATATGTATCTATATTTTATATGTGTATATATACACACATACATATTTCCTCCTCATAACCAACGTATTGAACAACTGCCAACAATAGCTTCAGAATAGCAGGAAGACCAGATGCAGACATTGTCAGGTTAAACAAGGGTAAAGTATTTCTTGGTACAGGTGGAAGTCTTAGCAGGCAGGACATAGGGCAGATGGGTCAGCAACTTCTTCAAGGGCACTGTTACAAGTGACTTGACAAAATGATGCTATATCACACTGTTTTAGAGTTTAAACATTATCCATAAAAATACACAGCATATGTTGCAAAATAGAACAGCACACATGAGTTCATATCTTATTTTTAATCCTAACTTCTCCGAACTTCTAACTGGCTCAATAAACTCCTTTAGACCTGCAACCTGGGATGCCTCGGGACCTGCTAACAGGCTCTCAGTATGATATAGGGAGCATTTTACACAGTCTTTTCCTCTTCCATTTTTTTGCCATTTTATGTATTGTTTCAGCAAATATGGCTTTTTGCTTATCAAGTTTCTAGCATGTGCTAGGTACTAAGAGTAACAGGGTAAGAATAAAGACCTAACCCCTGGCCTCAGGTAGTTTACAGTCTGTCTTTGAAACTTCTGGTGGCAGGCTGTGGATCCCTTGTATTTCACTTCCAGTGGAATAGAGACTAGCACTGACAAGACACCAGGGCCTTTTCCCATATACTTGCTATATTTTGAAGTGAAGCACATTTGTCATTAAATATCATAGAGTTTCATAACTTCAACAAATATGATAAATATTGATGTAGAGTAGAGAATCTTATGCAGCTTTATCCTTAGACTATTCATGGGTGTTAATCCTTCTCAGAGATTTTCACACTTCAACTCTTCTTGTTTTCAGTTGTCATACATAATTCATATAAGAATCTCAAAAGCAGAAAACTGTGAACTAAGAATACCTTAGTAAAATCTCAAGTAGTCAAGGTGGATATAAATCTGACTTATTTATAAAATAAATCTATATATCTATCTCGATATTGATATAGATATATAGACCCTTTTATTAGAGTTTATTTCTACTCTGGTAAGCATCTAGGAGAAAAATGAAATCTTTTATCTAGTTTGATAAATTGTTGAGCATTCCCATTTTGTGTTTCTCATACTATAGAAATTAAATATCTCTCCCAATTTTATTGACTATTTTAAGGAGGTATCACCATTAGGGAATCTGCATTTGATTTGACCAACAATGAACAAGTAAAAACACTGAGAATCATTTCTGTACTTTCATAGTGATTTAAGAGCTCTGGAAACAAGTGTATATACATATATAAAACGTACCTGTGTGTGTGTGTGTGTATGTGTGTGCGCACACACGTTTGGAAACATGTGTCTGGAAATAGGAAACACAGAAAATATATACATGAAAGTGTCTAACCAAGCAGGGGATAATTTATCTATTGGTTGTATATGTTATGTACATATAAAGGTTTATTTTTAAATATCTACATAATATTTGGATACCTTGTTTTAAGACATGCATTGCAGCAGTTATGAGCAAAGTATTTCTAGTTAGATATATGGAGCTGTTTCCGTTATCACTTGTTACATGGATATAAAAAACTACCTGTATACAGAAAGAACTGTCAACAAAATTCCAATAATCTAGTATTGGACTTTTAGGTGAAAACATGCCTGCAATTTATTTAAGAGGTGACATTGGTATTACCCTTTGTGCATATAAGGATTTTCATGCATTTTCTTTCTTTACTTCCATCATCTATTATATTTATGAACTTACACAAAGAGAAGATGATTTGTTTCCAGAGTTAAAGGACTCATCTGAGAAAATCAAACCTGCATATTTATTGAGAAGAAGAAATTTTCTATTAAAATGTGATATTTGGATAATGGAAAAATGGAAACACTTTACCAACAGTCATGATGCTTAAAGCATTTAATTGATGAGTCCATTTTAAAATGAAATATAGGGGTGCCTGGGTGGCTCAGTCAGTAGAGCATCTGACTTCAGCTCAGGTCATGATCTCATCGTCCTGTGAGTTCGAGCCCTGCGTCGGGCTCTGTGCTGACAGCTCAGAGCCTGGAGCCTGTTTCGGATTCCACGTCTCCCTCTCTCTCTGACCCTCCCCCATTCATGCTCTGTCTCTCTCTGTCTCAAAAATAAACAAACATTAAGAAAATTAAAAAATAAAAATGAAACTAAATATTGTAGACACATAAGTGTTTATGAAAGAAGTCTTTTTTTTTTTTCTTTTTCTTTCTGGGCTCACAAAAATTACTTTTTTTTAGGAATGGCCATTTGATGACTGGCTAGCCCATTAAGTTTTCCATCTATGATTCTGTTTCATCGTCTGATCGATAGTGACCTACCATGAGAACAAAGCCATGCACTGATAATGGCAGAACTTCAGGCGCCCTAAATCCCTAAATGATGTGAGTAGATCCCCTCAACTACTGACCTGGAACCATGCTGGCTGTTCAACAAAGACCCTAAACTTACACCTAGAACTTAATGACCTGGTGTTGGTAAGTTTCAAAGCTAGACTGTAAGCTACCTGAAGCCACAGGTTAGCTCTTTAATTTAATCCTGTGCCCTTAGTGTCTACCATGTGCCAGGAAATTGATAGGCTGCAAGCAATACTGGAATATCGGAAAAATGATTTCTGTGGCATATATTTTTTACCATTAATTACATGCAAGAAGGGAATTGGTAGCATACATTCTTTGTCTACTGCCTAATATCTTCTATGATTCTTTTGTTTTTTATGTTTCTATGCATTATTTACATAATAGTTTATAATCATGATTACATTCAAGAGGTTTTCCAAGTTTTTATTATTATAACATAATAAAATTGTTGGCCTTTCATTGAGATTGCAGTAAATATTTTATTAGCCCCATTTATTTTTTTAATATTATTATTCCAGAGGGCTCTGACTTTTTTTTTTCAACCCTATTTTCTTCTGCAATATTTTTTTTCTAAAATTTGCAAGATTATATTAACCTTTCCTCCAACAGGTATCATAAATATTCATTATAATTCCTTCTGAATTACTAAGATCTTAATTTTTATAATTCATTTTCAGTGCATTAGTATCGTGTTTGAAAATATTTTAGTTGATTTCTCCAATATTGCCATAACTTTCTATCAGATATCTTCTTTAACCTTGAGTGTGAAGTTTTCTTGATTACATGATGAACACTTATGTGTAAAATTATTTACTTGTGGACTATCCTCTTACCATGATTTGTCTCTCTCTCTCTCTCTCTCTCTCTCTCTCCCCCTTTCTCTCTTTTTTATCTCTCTTGCCTTACATCAGTCTCAGATTCTAGTTTTTAAAGAAAGACATATTTACGAGCCATATCTATTATTTACAAACGTTTAATAAGTAGAAAAGATAATACGGACCCAGTGTTAAATCAATATTTAATGGATGTATTATCCATAAGTAATAAATGATGACTCCATAAGTTAGAAAAAGCAAAAAAACAAGGTCAGCCTGTTAGACTCCATAAGTTAGAAACAGCAAAAAACAATAGGTCGGCTATCAAACTCTATGTCAGATAATATTATGTTTTCTAGGAAAAGCTTAAAGAGATTCAGTGTACTGCCTAAGCCTCAGAAAATAATATTTAACATATTCATTACACATGATTCATTGAAAATGATATGATGTCCCATCTAATTCATCAAGGCAGGAAAGATTAATGAGATTATCACTTCTCTTTTGTGACTCACTGACACTATGTAATGACAAAGGAACCCTTTGTATTTCCTTGGATATTAGATTTTTCTTAATTTTATTTTTTGATCTCGAGTTTAAAATTGACCCAGACCTGGGGTGCCTGGGTGGCTCAGTCGGTTAAGCATCCGTCTTCGTCTCAGGTCATGATCTCGCAGTTTGTGAGTTTGAGCCCACGTTGGGCTCTGTGCTGTCAGCTCAGGGCCTGGAGCCCTGAGCTGCTTCAGATTCTGTGTCTCCTTGCTCTCTGCCCCTCCCCCACTCATGCTCTGCCTCTCTTTGAGTCTCAAAAATGAATAAACGTTAAAAAAAGAAAGTAAAACTTTAAAAAAATAAATAAATAAAATTGACCCAGAATTATTGCTATTAAGAGATCTGAAAGAAAAACAACATAAACAGCAACAATGAGCCATCATAAGCATAACCCTCATGGAGAGGCCAATATCTATACCCTGTTTACACATTTAGATTACAGAATTTTTCGCAAAATCATCAATTTACACTATTTATGAGGTCTTTTAAAACAAACAGGTTTATTTCTTGAGCTCTCAAATTATGTTGGCATACATTATTTTATTAACTTTCCAATGATACTCAAGAGGATGACAATTATTAAGTTACTTTCATTCCAATCTAACATCACTTAAAGGTATAAAACAAAAACGCTGTCAGAAAGTGAGAATAGTATGAAATAGAAAAAAACAAACAAACATAATACCCAGAATTTTCAAATGTTTTTATTAATTTTTTAATGTTTATTTATTTATTTTTAGAGAGAGAGAGAGAGAGAGAGAGAGCAGAGAAGGGGAAGAGAGAGAGAAGAGACAGAATCCCAAGCAGGCTCTGTCTTGTCAGCCCAAGCCTGATGCAGAGCTTGAACTCATGAACTGTGAGCTCATGACCTGAGCCAAAATCAAGAGCTGGACGCTTAACCGACAGAGCCACCCAGAAGCCCCTCCAGATGTATTTCACGGCTACGATTTGATTGAAACTTTTTAGAACTAGATCATGACAGAAAACACCTACCTTCCATATGTTGTATCAGAAAATGCACTCAGCCAGCTGAGTAGTCAATGAAGGCACACAAAATGGGTTAGTCATGCAGATAGGTTGAAGAGAACTTGAGTAAAGTTTTGAAGTGTAACATGAAACTATACATTTAGAATTAAAAAAATGCATTTTGGGTAGCTCCATTATAGGAACTAAGCTAAGAAGACAATCAGAAATTCAAAATGTATGAACAAAATTGACCATATCAATGATGGCAGCAGCAGCAGTCATAAACCAAAGAGACACACACAGTAGCCTGGATATCATTTCTATACATCCATGCAAATTTATATTGAAATATTTAAGGCTACGAGAACATCCGATGCTGTATCATTTGCTGCCAAAGTATTTTAGACCCAGGATATATGCAACATGTAACATAAGAAAGTGATTCCATGTATATATTCTCTGAAGAATATTTAATGTTTACAGAGATTATTTTTGAGTGGTAGGATTATAGGTGCTCTTAATTTTGTACTTGATGCATTTTCTACATGTACATAAAAAATAAATAAATTGGGGGGTGGGGGGGGGCCTAGGTGGCTCTCTCTCGGCCCTTCTTCCATGCACACTTTCAAAATTTAAGTAAACAGACATTGAAAAAAATAAATCAGTATTACTTTACGTGGATTTTGGATTTAAATAAAAATGAACAATGCAAGCATAGCAATCCTATAAGCTATTCTTTTTTTAAAAGAAAATGTTTATGTTTATTTATTTTTGAGACAGAGAGACAGAGCATGAATGGGGGAGGGTCAGAGAGAGAGGGAGACACAGAATCTGAAACAGGCTCCAGGCTCTGAGATGTCAGCACAGAGCCCGACGCGGGACTCGAACCCACGGACCGTGAGATCATGACCTGAGCTGAAGTCGGACGCCCAACCAACTGAGCCACTCAGGCACCCCCCTATAAGCTATTCTTAAAAAAATTGGGGTGCCTGGCTTAGTGGGTTAAGTGTCCAACTTCGGCTCAGGCCATGATCTCACTGTTCGTGAGTTCAAACGCCATACTGGACTCTGTGCTGACGGCTCAGACCCTGGAGCCTGCTTTGGATTCTTTGTCTCCCTCTTTGTAGCTCTCTGCCCCTCTCCTGCTCGCACTCTGTCTCTCCCTTTCTCTGTCAAAAATAAACAACCACTGAATTTTTTTTAATAAAAACTTCAATGCTCTTGAAATTTACAGTAAGTATAAATTCTATTTGAATATAAGTTAACAATATCTATGTGAGAATAACAGGAAGAACCAATGTAATAGATTTCTGACGAGAGAGAAATCTTCATACAGAAATTAGAAAGATCTCAAACAACCTAATTTTACACATCAAGGAACTAGAAAAAGAATAAATTGAGCCTGAAATTAGCAGAAGGAAGGAAATACTAAAATCAGAGTAGACATAAACGAAATAAAGACCAGAAAAACAAGAGAAGATCAACAAAACTACGAGATGGTTTTTCAAGAAGAAAAACCAAACCGAGAAACCTTTAGGTAGACTGAGAAAAAAAGAAGATTCAAATAAAATTAAAAATAAAAGGAGACATTACGATTTATTTTAAAGAAATGCATAGGATCGTAAGAGACTACTGTGTCAATAAATTACAAAACATGAAAGAAAAGGATAAATTCCTGGAAATATACAACCTTTCAAGACTGAATCAGGGAGAAATAGAAAATATGTACTGACCCATAGTGAGTAAAGGGAATGAATCAGTAACCAAAAACCTCTCAGTAAACTCTGGGACCAGATGGCTTCACTGGTACATCCTGCCAAATATTTGGGAAACTAAATATGAATGTATATATAATGTATATACAATGTATACACTATGTGTTTAGATGGCTTGATGCATTAAGACATTATTTCTATTTCTATCTTTAGTGTATTTTAAAACTCTTATAAAATTTTTTTTCTGATATAAACACAATGAAAATAATCTTAATAGCATTATATATTAATAAAGTACCTACTTAAATTGAAATGATGAACTAGAATTATGGGATCGACGTTTTGGATATTTTTTTTCACTTGGCTGATCAGCAGAGGTAGTACAAAAACTGTCCAGGAGATCACTATCCTGTGGCCTAGACGCCCCTGTGCGGTTAGGTTTAAGGAAGGAACAAGGAAAAGAGAAGAGGCATAGAAAAATCTAGGGTTGTTAACACTGTTCTCGGGAAGAGTGTTAGCAGAGAACAGAATTTCTTAATGTACGGCCCTGCCAAGTCAATCAATGGCTAAATCCCATCCAGTGAAGAAATTTGCAAGACTGAGGAGGTAGGTGTGCAGTACAATGGAACAAAACGTTTGGTTTCCTTCTTCTACAATCTCAATACCTGCAGTAAATACTGAACAGATGGTACGTAGCTATCATTAAAAAAAAATGAGTTTTCGGGAAGACAACAATATTTTTATTTTGTGCTTGAACTGACTACAACCTGATTTGATTTATATATGAAAAGAAAGATGATAGATCACTTCTAACCACATAAGTGGAGGATACTGGTTAGTAAGGCATAGTATATGCTATTTCTGTGCAGCCATTCTGTTCAGATTATTTAATTCAATTATGATGAGATATAAATAATATTTCCAATAATGTTCTTCTTCAGAAAGAAAAATATGGCATAACTTTTATGGATATTAGTTGGGCTTCTAATCTTTAATAACTAGGAATATGGAAGCCTGGGAAAAGATTAAGAGCTCATAAATCTGGATGAGAAAGGGAAAAGTTTATCTCATTTTAATATCACATGAGCTATACATACAATTTTATGTTCCAATTGGATGGTATACCTTCTTTTATTTTCTCTATATCTAACGTATGGAAAATGATACATTAATCAAAAAGTCTAAAACAGTAGCAAAATTGCCACATCATTCAGTACGGAAAACAACTTTTTCTCTTTTTTAAAATTTTTTTGAATGTTTTTATTTATTTTTGAGACAGAGAGAGACAGAGCATGAGCAGGGCAGGGGCAGAGAGAGAGGGAAACACAGAATCCGAAGCAGGCTCCAGGCTCTGAGCTGTCAGCACAGAGCCCGACGCGGGGCTCGAACTCACAGACCGCGAGATCATGACCTGAGCCGAAGTCAGACGCTTAACTGACGGAGCCACCCAGGCACCCCAACTTTTTCTTTTTCTTTTTAATAAACAGATTCTAGTTGTTGAATATTCTACTCATTGAAATGAGTTTAAAAAAATGGCATTTTGGGATAAACTTTCCTTCTCATTAGCAAACTGCAAGCCATTATTCTCAAGAGCCATGTACATGCTTATTCATGTAGTCAACAATAAATAAAGGCGATGCATTTAATTAATGGTTCTGGTGAGCTGCTTTAAAATCATTTCAGAATATTCTCACATTTGGATAGGGCTGATTTTTAAAATAAAGTAAAATATACCTAGGTAATGAAAAAGTATAATCATATTGAGTAGGCATCAGATCTAAATGTCAAAATGCAATTTTCTATGTTACTTCCAAACCAACCAATTAAAATATATATCATTCACATAACATACCACCATGCTAGTATGACATATAAGATTAATGAGTGATGTGATGTTTGCCCTCAAGCAGTTTGTAGAACTCCTAGGCCATAAAAGAAAAAAAAAAAGTGGAAGAATGATAATTAACGGAAAAGAGAAGAATTGCAATCAGAACCACCATAAACCAAATAAACCAGATTAAGGATAATGCCCAGTGCTAGTCACTGGAATACAGAAAATCTGACTATTAGACACGTTCATGATGAAATGATAGAATGGGAATCAGACTGGAGAAGGAATATCCAACCATTACTTTCGGCTTTCTGACTTTGATGGAATCATAGTGCTGTCAATGATATAAATAGAAAAATCCGAAGATTAACTGCTAGAACACAAATGGTGAAGACCCATGTTCTACCGAGGGGCTTCTCTACACTTGAGACTGTGCTGTGCTAGAAACATAACATTTTAATCCTCTCAGTTAGTGCTGTGCAGTTTTATAAATAGAAAATTAAATAATGTGCCTGTGGTGCTACAAATATTAATGTAATCAAGCTTCAAAACAATTTCTGACTCATTCGAAATCTCACACTCTTTCTACTACATCCTGTTGGTCTCAGAGAAGCAAAAGAAGGCATAATACGTATTGTTTTTATTATAGGAAAAATCAATACTGTTAGATCCACGAAGAGGGGTCCTAAATCGTTTATAAATTAGGATCTTGTTATAGTAACGTAAGTCAAGATCTAGTATTGTAAATCTAATAGTGTTATATACCTAATAAGTTTGAAGGAAAGAACAGGATAACATGGCAGAAGTCTGTTCATTATTGGAAATAAAAGATCAGATCAGAAGTTAAGGGTCAGTGCTAAGATACATGGAGTCATAAAATTATGAGTGAGGACCATGAAAGTCGATGAGCTGAACAAGGGAGTAAGAATACATAGAAGCAAATGGCCATTAAAAGAACATTGGGGATGCCTACAGATGCAAAGTGGCAAGAAGAAAAGTGAGACAGAAAAGCAAGTCAATAAATAAACAATAAAAATATATAGTAGAAATTATAAAAAAAATATTTCCCTAAAACCTACAGACATTGTCATGTCCAGTAGTTTTTAAATTTAGAATAAATATAAATTTGGATATTTGAAGTTTATCAATTAAATAGAATGTCCTTTTGTTCCAAGGCATATGTTAAGTATATTATACTTTCGCATAGCATTTTTAAAATTTTAAAATCACATAGGAAAAGGTGATTAAAACATTAAAATATAATCAGGTTAATTGGTATATAGTACAATAAACCCTCTAACTATCTCAAGTATTTGAAACTAATACCATACTACTTTGTATTTTAAAAGTCTATCTGGTTTTGTGGATAAATGATGCCAACTGCAAAAGATCTAACTGAATAAAAATGGAAATGCTAAGCTCATTAGGCTCATGGGATGCAGTTCATAACAGTATTTTTAAAAAATTCTTAGCAGGGAAAATAATTTTAATGTATTTATTTACACTTTAAAAATCACGTTTAAGCTGGAGACATGTATTAGCACTTGAAAAAGATTATTTGCTCATCCATGCAAGATCAATTTGGTATTTTAAATAATAATGAAAACAATCCAATTAGAATTTCTAGTGAAGATAACATTGATATATAGAGTTAAAACAGGCTTTTTGAAAAAAATATCAAATAATTAAGAATATTGAAACTGAATGACTGTTTTGCAGGAAAATAAAATAGCTTATTAAAATTTGTGGAATGATCTCATCATATTCCGTTTCTAACTGCCAGAGCATGTCTTCCTTACTTTTAGATTTTATTCTAAAAAACACATTTTACTATTTTTATTATGATTTTAATATTATGATTTTAAGATGAATCAAATTAGAACAAAACATGTTTATTGATTAAATGCGACTCTCTCAGAACAAAAGGAAGTAAAATTTCTGACTCTGAGAATATATAATACAACAAATATCCAAAATGTTTGTTTGTAAGTAAATATTTTAAAAACAACCTTTTCCTAATATAATAATAACCACTAAGTCAGTATTTCACAACAATGATTTGTAGTTTCTCATCCATCCAGAGCTGGTATAAGATTTTAATGATATACATTTCTTATACATCTAATTAAAGAAAGATTAAAAATCCAATGTCCCTGGGGTGCCTGGGTGGCTCAGTCTGCTAAGTGTCTGACTTCGGCTCAGGTCATGATCTCATGGCCCCTGAGTTTGAGCCCTTCGTCCTCCAGCTCTGTGTTGACAGCTGGGAGCCTGGAGCCTGCTTTGGATTCTGTGTCTCTTCCTCTGTCTCTCTGCCCCTCCCCCGCTCATGCTCTCTCTCTCTCTCTCTCTCTCTCTCTCTGTCTCAAAAATAAATAAAGGTTATTTTTTTTTTAATCCAATGTCCCTAAAAAAGATTTTGTGGAAAAAGATATGAAATATATCATCGGAGCTTCCTTGCAAAGACAAGCATGGTGCAACTCTAAGGCTGTCCCCATTATGCCAATAAGCATTACAAAAATGAGAGAAGTGTTTAAGTTATTAAAACAAAATGCAAACATTTGCTTCCCATCATTGAAACTGCCATTCTTTCTTTGTCAATAACTATCTTTGTAGTAATTAATGAAAGATAGAAACAAAAGGTGATATTCTTCTTCTGTCCCAATGGTGGTGTTATCTACCAATGACATTTGAAGCCTGATTCATGTTTTAAATATGATAAACAAAATGGATAAGCTCATTTATTTTTCCCATGGCCTTTTTTTTCCTCATTCATAGATTATCCTCACAAGTTACAAAGCATAATTTGTTTCTCTAGCATCTGAAATAAGTATACTTACTACATTGTATTTATTTTGCATTTTACCGTTTTACTTGAAGAACTGTGAAAGTAAATAAAAAATATGTTCAGAGAATTTCAAAATTGCCAAATCTACACACTCAGAAAGGCTTTCAATTTTCAATCACTAAAAACCTGCACCTAATGCCTAAAATTTGTTTTCAAATGGCCATAAAAATAAAGATAGCTAGTTACCAATAATCAAATGAAAAATAAAAACAACTGATGAATTCAGTTGTAGAACATGAATACTAATGCATTATTTTTTACTGTAGTTTTAAATATTTAAAAAAAAACATAGTTTAGGGAAGCACACAATGAAATATGTCTACATACCTGCCTGGTAGATTAAAATTAATAAGATTAAAAATAACAAGAATAACTTTCACACAATGATGTGGGAGTGTAAATTAGTACAGCCACTTTGGAAAACCATTAGGCTCTCTCTTTTAATGTTGAACATAAGCTCACCCTACAACACAGCATTTCATTCCTAGTATACACCCGGTAAAAAGGCCACATATGTCCTCCAGATTTCAAACACAAGAATGCTCTTAGCTGTATTATTTTTAATGGTAACTGGAACCAGCCAAATGCCCTTCAGCAGAATGGTGACTTACAGTATATTCATACAATGGAATAATCTACAGTAATAAAATGAAAGAAAAAAAAAAACTAATAAAACCTACTGATTTAATCAACAAACTGATGATCTATACACAAGTAATGTTGAGAAGCTGAGTACAATCGAACCAAACTGTATGATTCACATTATATAAAGTGCACAGACAAAATTCTTCAATGTTATAAGATGTCAGGAGGAAAAAAGGTTACATCTGGGGAAGAGAGAGGGACTGTGAAGGTATACAAGGAAGGTTTCTGGAAAGCAGGCAATACTCTTTTTTTTTTTTTTTTTTTTTTTTGCTATGTTCAACTTGCAGTAATTTATCTGTAGGTGCATGACTTACACAGTATTTCCATGTGTACTTCAATTATTGTTTTTTTTTTTAAGTTTACTTCTGACGTTTCAATTACAGTCAATGAATATATTTGTCTTATATTTTATGGAATATATTCTGGGTTATGTGCCAGGCAATATTTTAAACACTGGGGATCCAAAGGTGAATGAAAAACAAGATCTTGGTTCAAGTAGGGTTTACATTTTAGATGGAGGTGAAAAAAAGGGATTAAATTTATTTAAAAAAAATAGTAGTTTTTGGGACGCCTGGGTGACTCAGTCGGTTAAGCATCCGACTTCGGCTTCGGATGCTGACAGTATGGCTTCGGCATCTGACTTCGGCTCAGGTCATGATCTTGCAGTTTGTGAGTTCGAGCCCCGCATCAGGCTCTGTGCTGATAGCTCAGAGCCTGGAGCCTGCTTTGGATTCTGTGTCTCCTCCTCTCTCTGCCCCTCCCATGTTCGTGCTCTTGTCCCTCTCTGTCTCTCAATAATAAATAAACGTTTAAAAAATTAAAAAAAAATAGTTTTGAAGAGCATGAGAAAAAGGCTATTATAACAGATAACTACTTTAGGGAAAAGGGCATTATTTTTAATAGGATGAGATTAAATATGAAGGATAAAAGGACAGCCATAGAAAAATTGGAGAGAAGGACATATCAGACAAAAGGAATAACATGTTCAAACGCTTCAAGAAAGTTTTGACATATATGAAGATGGGAAGCATGATAGTATATAATTTGTCAGGAATAAGTGAGGATCAAGTTGGAGAGGGAGGTTGTATGAGGTCATATAGGACTTTAGAGGCCTTGACAAGAGCTTAAATAGTCTCAGTAAAATTGAGATTCATTGAAGGGTTTTGAAAGAGGACAACACCTATTGATTTATATTTTTAAGAAGTTACTGCTAGCTGGTATATGGTAGAGAATTGAAGGACAGCATTTGCTGATGAAAGCAAATGAGCGGAAACCATCGCAGAAGAGGTCGTTGTGAATTAAATTAGTGTGATGCCAGCATATATGAAATACACCTATATAAAATATGTGTGAAATATATTTTAGGGGTACAATATATAGAGCTGGGTATACTGAATATATAGAATTTGATCTGTTAGGAAGGGATGATACGAGGATGCAACCAGTTAAGAGGAGGAGTCAGAGTAGGTTGGGGGGAGGCGGGACCCTGAGAACTGGGTATGGAGAATAGCAGGAATGTCCTTTCACTATAATTTGAGCAGAGAAAAGGAATTAGAATTTAGGTACCGGGTCATGTGTAGATTTGGTGGAGGTGACATGAGGTAGTAACTGTCCCATGATTTTAGAAAGTTTATAATTGTTACAGGAGTCATGGTCATCAGCGTGAGATCTGGGGTCAAGGAGGTATGACGTGTAGGTGGTGATGAAGTATAAAGCAGGGAAGAGGACAGGGCACGCTCCATTGTGATTCACCTACTACGAAGTGTGACCCGTTGGGCAAGTCTGTGAACTTGTAGGACTTGACTGTACGCAAATGAAGCTAATAATATCTTCCCAACATCCAGAAGTCCTAGAAAAGACTTCCAGTTAGCATGGCTAACTACACACATACAAACAAATCATAAGTGGTAATTTATATAACGATAAATGTAAATAAATCAATAAGCTAATTAAAATCTGAGTTTGAAGTACACATTAGTTTCTCCAACGTTTTCAGTATATCAAGTCTATATTCAATAAAAGAATTCTGCTAAACTCATTTTTTCCTCCAATGAAAAATATTTTGCCAAAATGTGCTATATTTGTATTTTGTAAAAATTGTTATTTTCTTAGGCAGTAATTTTTTTTAATGTTTATTTTTGAGAGAGAGAGAGAGACAGAGTGTGAGCGGGGGAGGGGCAGAGAGAGAGGGAGACACAAAATCCTAAGCAAGTTCCAGGCTCTGAGCTGTCAGCACAGAGCCCAACGCAGGGCTTGAACTCACAAACTGTGAGATCATGACCTGAGCTGAAGTCAGACACTTAACCAACTGAGCCATCCGGGCACCCCATCTTAGGCAGTAATTTTTTAATGAAAGGCAATAAGTGGGAGAAAAGGTACAGGTATTCAGAGAAAAATTAATATGCAGAAAAATAAATTATGGAATGTCCAGGAGAAATGTGCACTTTGATAAACATCTGAAACATAAGCTCTCCATTAGTATTTACATAGAGCAGAAAGACCGATCACAATTGAACATGATGTGAAGGAATTGTTATTTTAAATATTTCATGTCTTTTAGAAAATCCAACCTTTATATATAAAGAATACTTTTTTAGTTGGTATAGTTAGAGACATAAGTATTAGCTAACAATAAACTACTCTTGTAGAGTTTATTGATTAGAACCACCTTACCTTTTCATTGAGTTAATCTGTTGCTTTTTCATGTTAAATGTTTGGCATTTCCTTTAGTAGAGAATGGGTATCCTTTCCAGGATGCTGACAGAGTGTCCCAGTTTACTTCTTTCTGAAAGCCACAATTTTACACTCGGAAGAGTCAGCAATTCCATGATGCTAATACCAAATTTGGGTTAAAAATACCTTTTTGCATACACATGAAATCCTCCTTAGCACTGGACTGGAAATAGAGTGAGATGCTTTCTCAGAAAAACAAGCTATTCTCAACTGCTACCCATCTCCAGAATCACACAAGAGCGGCCTTCAAAGTTGGTGAGAACATTTCATCTGAAAGGGTGATTCATGCCTTGACTATTTCAAACCAGTGAGATATGTACTACCGATTGTCATTTCCTGAGTTCTTTTTATTATTCAAGTGAATAATAAATGGATGCAAGTACATTTTGCCTAATGAAACTTCCAGAACTCTGTTTTAAAAACTCTGAGACAAATAATTTTAAATTTCATTTTACATCATGCATTTAATACATCCAGGGGAAAAAAGTCTTTAGATATCATTGGCAATACAAAATGTCACGGATTTGGGCACCCTACGTAATTATAGGAAAAAGAGTTGAGAAAAAGATAATACATGGGGTGCCTGGGTGGCTCAGTCAGTTGAGTGTCTGTCTCTAGATTTCAGCTCATGTCACGGTCTCCTCTAGGAGTTTCGGGGGTAATGGACCAAGCCCATGTGCTGCGTGGGGCTGTGTTAGGTGCGATGTCTACTTAAGGGTCTCTCCCTCTAGCCCTATGTATCACACCACTGACACTCTCTGTAAAATGATAATAATAATAATAATAATAATAATAATAATAATAATAATATATTCTGTGCATGCACATAAGTATCCTATACCATATATTATTCTCTGTATATTTACATACATTTACATTCAGATAGCATGTGTGTGTGTGTGTGTGTGTGTGTGTGTGTGCGCGCGCACATGTATACACACACACACACAATCTGGAAAAATGACATAACTGATGACTGTCACCTGAAACATTTAAGGGAAGGCGTGTAGACTTAGTTTCTAGTATTTTGAAGGGTTTCAGAACAACAAAGGGCTATAACATCAGAGGCATTTTTAAAGTCACAAAAGGTGACTGGAGAAAGAGGTGCATGAGGACTGGAACACATTGAGGAGATTGGAATGATCAGAAGAATAAAGAATGGCAGAAGGAAGAAATAGGGTGTTTAGAAATAACAATAATACTAATAAAATAATTTTAAAAAGAGTTGAAAATAGGAAAACAGAAGAAGGAACTGTTGCTGTGGACTGACCTGTGTACCTCCAAATTTCCTACGTGGAAACCCTAACCCCCAGAGTGATGGTATTTGGAGAAGGGCCTTTGAGTAGGAAATTCGATTTAGATAAAGTCGTGACGGTGGGCACTCATATGAGAATAGTTGACCTTATAAGAACAGACACCTGAGAGCTTGCTCTCTGCCATATGAGGACACGGCGAATGACCATCTGTAAGCAGGAAGAGAAAGGAGAGCACTTGCCAGATAACTGAATTGGTCAGCACTTTGATCTTGGACTTACCAGCCTCTAGAACTATGAGCAAAAAATTCCTATTGTTTAAGCCCCACAGTCCATGGAATTTTGTTGTGTCTGCCCAAGTTAACTAACACAGGAGCAAATAAAAATTTGGAGGGATAAGACTGAATGATGAAGGACAAAAGAGAAAAGATATGCAGTGTGGCAGGACATAAAGACAGAAGCAGGACTGAAAACAAATTAATCTTGAGACAATAAAGACAAGGAAGATTCAGACTGCTGTTATTGATTTATAGAGAGCTTAGTGATCTAATTTTATGTAAAAAATGTGTTGTACAGTAAAATCACATACTACATTTACATTAAGTAAGAAAGGTCTATGTCTGTATTATATCTCTATGCACATATATGTTCATGCATGATTTATAGATGTATACAAAAAGACTGATGGATAAAAGTTCTAATTTCGGGATACTTCAGCTGAGTAGGGGAGGAAGAGGGGGAAAGGTTGGTAATCTTACCAGTCTACTTGTTATACTGAGCACCTACCATTTAAAGAATTAATAGAAAGAATATAAATCAGAAAAGCAAACATTTAAGAGGAAAATGAAATGTCACTTGATTAGGTGCCAGGGACGGACACGTGATCCAGAGTAGGTTCTGCCCCTGGGTGGCCAGCCAGGGACTTTGAGAGCAAATCACAGAACTCAGATCACGAATGTGGAAGCTCAGATAAACAATTTTTTTCCAGTGCTTGCAATATTACCAGACAGCTAGATTAGGGGAGACTGGTGTGTGTTACTCATTTGTCTTCTCTTCCTGCTCTGTAAAGATTCATGTGCAGGTGGGCAGGTCAGTCGTCACTATTAGAACCACAGGCTGAATAGGGTAACCAGGTAAGAGTAAATGATATGTCTGGGACATTTCAAAGACTGAACAAAAATTGTAATTAGCCACTTACTAGAAGATATGCTTCACTCCATTCTTTTCGTTTTTATACATTTGAAATATGCTCAACATTTTTCTGTGAACATTCTCACGAATGTTATGCTTTAAACATGAGGAAGAGCCATTCAGAATGGGAGGCTAAGTAACTTTTTCCCTACTTAAGAGTCATCTCATTCACTTATTTAAAAAATAGATCAGTAAAGAAACACAGATTTCCATATTCTCATTCGAAATCAATCTTTGTTAGTCATACCAGGTTATATCTTTATACCCTCTAAGCTATGAAATGGCCTATCATGGTGAAGTTTGCCTTTTATAAAATGGTATTGCTCAAAAGTTGAATGTTTCCTACTATGAAAGTAAAAAAAGCGGGGGGCAGGGGGAGGTGGTTTACTTTGCTACACATTCCATTTTTTTTTACTTAATTTGTAAGTGGCTGTTTGTATTGTTACATAAATGAGTAAACTACCTAAAAGAGCTGTACAAAAAATTTGACACTCTTTAAATCATATTTGGACACAGGAACGAAAAGTCCAGTAGGCTCCTATTAATAGAAGTACAATGTACTTGTTGGGGACAATAAAGTACACATTAGGTAAGATACATTGTTTTCTTCAATTAGGGGTAATTATACTTTACATTCTGCTTTAAAAAACATTCTTCAGGTTTGATATGATTTTTTGCAACAATTTATAGTGTTGAGCAATATAACAATCTCAGGTTAATGGTATCATTATTATATACTCAACAATATTCTATGCCTTTATTCTCAGAAAAATTCAAATGATTTATTTATAAAAGGCAAAACTTAACACACCTCCTTAGGCTTGCTATATCAGTTTCCCATTGCTTCTGCAACAAAGTACCATGATTTTAGTGGCTTCCAACATTACAAAGTTATTATCTTATAATTCTATAGGTCAGAAGTCTGAAATGAGTCATAACTGCCCTAAAATAAAAGTGTCAGTGTGGCTACATTCCTTTCTAAAGGCTCTAGGTGAGAACCCTTGCCTTCTTCCACATTCTAGCAGCTTCCCATATTGCACTTAGTGCTCTGCCTTCTTCCTGTGTATCCCTAGCCAGCAATTGGAATTCTTCGCAAATGTCATCATCTGTTCTCCCTTATGCCTCCCTTTTCTACTTCCTTTTATTGTTATTATTATTGGGGGGGGGGAGGGGCAAAGAGAAGGGAGAGAGAGAATCCTAAGCAGGCTCCATGCCTAGTGTGGAGCCCAATGTGGGGCTCCATTTCATGACCGTGAGATCATGACTTGAGCCCAAATCAAGAATGGGATGCCTCTAATTGACTGAGCCACCCAGGTGCCCCCTTTTCCACTTGTAGTACCCTGTGACTACAGTGGGCCTCCCTGGATAATCTAGGATCATCTCCCCATTTTAGATTAGCTGATTAACACATTCAATTCCATCTACATCCTTTTTTTTTTTTTATGTTTATTTATTTATTTTGAGAGAGCACTGCACGCAAATGGGAGTGAGGCAGAGAGAGAGAGAGAGAGAGGGAGAGAATCCCAAGCAGGCTCCGCACTGCTTGGAAGTGCCTGGCCTGGGGCTGGAATTCACAAACCATGAGATCATGATCTGAGCCAAAATCAAGGGTCAGAGGCTTAGCCCACTGAGCCACCCAGGTGCCTCCCCATCTACATTCTTAATCTTCCTCTGTCATCTAACATATTCACAGGATCCAGGAATTAGGACTGAGTATCTTTGGGAACTGTTATTCTGCCCACCACATTAGCCTTCCACGTGGCCACACACAACACTTATACAAATTTTTATATTGTTCAAGGTATTATTGTAATTTCCCTCATAAAACTGACTTTTCAAAGTTAAGCACTTCATTTATCTGAGATTATAAACATTTTAAGTGAAGCTTTGTTGATAAAGTGCTAGTTAATCAAGCTGATTATCTGTTAGATTAAGAAAAAGAAGTGGCTCCCCTGGGTGGCTCAGTTGGTTAAGCATCCGAATTTGACTCTGGTCATGATCTCCTGAGTTCGAGCCCCGCCCCCCCCTCCACCCTTGGGCTGTGCTGACAGATTCTGTGTCTCCCTCTTTTCGCCCCTTCCCTGCTCATTTTACATATCTCTCTCTCTCAGTCTCAAAAATAAATAAACATTAAAAAATATTAATAAAAAAAGGGGCAACTGGGCGGCTCATTCGGTTAGGCATCTGACTCTTGGTTTCAGCTCAGGTCATGATCTCAAGGTTCATGGGTTCGAGCCCTGCTTCAGGCTCTCTGCTGATAGTATGGAACTTGATAGGGATTCTGTCTCCCTCTCTCTCTGCTCTCCCCCTGCTTGCTCTCCACCTCTCTCTCCCTCTCTCTCTCTCTCTCTCTCTCTCTCTCTCTCTCTCTCAAAAATAAACAAGCATTAAATTTTTTAAAAAATAAAAGAAACAGAATGTTATTTGTTGTATGTGTATGCACATGTGTTCACATGCATGAATCTTAGAATAGTTGATGAAAAAAAGCTTTAATTGTTGTGAGCATAATTGATAAAAATATACTAATATAATAATCTTGTATATTTGCTCCAAGATAAGTTTCATTATTTGATAGTCACGTTAAACTTGCAGCTACAACTGTAGATTCATATCTGGGTTCTTTATACAGCTCACCTGCATTTCAAAGGCTGGACATAAATCACAAGCAGGATAGCAATGTAAAAACATACAGTTCCTTAATTGGAATATTGGCTATAGGAAATTTCATCTACTTTTTAAAATACTTACAGAATAAAAAATATAGAATAATTTGTAGAATTATTTGTAGAATAATTTTGGGTTGGAAAAAAGCAAAAGATTCAGTCATTAGTAAATTATATATATTTATATTACATATTTGTCAGATCTAAAAGGCAATAATTGTAGGGGCACCTTGGTAGGTCAGTCGGGTAAGTGAGCAGCTTCAGCTCAGGTCATGATCTCACGGTATGTGGGTTCAAGCCCTGCACCAGGCTCTGCGCTGACCGCTCAGAGCCTGGAGCCTGCTTTGACTTCTGTGTCTCCCTGACTCTCTGCCCTTTTCCTGCTGCCACCCTGTCTCTCTCAAAAATAAATAAATATTTAAAAAAATTTTAAAAAGCAACTATAATGAATAAAGTCCTTCAAAGATGGACATTTTTAATTAAGGAAATTACTTCTTAAAACTTATAATTAAAATGTCCAAAATGCATATGTTTATATGTTTTTGGGAGTTTCCATTTCCATAATATAAGAGGTTCTTCAAGACGGTCTCTTCCTTGAAATCATCACTCGTGGAGTGGAGTTTCTTCCTCCCTCTTCAGCTTCTGCTTCTCAACCTGGTGTTCTGGTGTTTCTTCATTTCCCATCCTATCTGTGTCAGGTTGCCTCAGGTTCTGGCCTTGTGATTTACCTCTTTTCATTCATATCCACTCCCTTCATTTTAAATGCAGTCTGTGGAGGGTGGCTCCTGATTTCCTACTGGCAGCCTATGGATCGCTCTCCCCTGAACCCCACATTTGTGTATTCAGCAGACTCCACACCCTACTTAGACATTTCTATCAAAAAATATACATAGTTCTTCATATCTAACTGCCTGTCCCCCTTCCCCTGCCAAACTTTGTGCAGCTCAATTCTTTCCCTTCTTAGAGATAGGAACTACATTCTCCTTTTTTTTTTTTTTTTTTGTTATGCTTATTTAAATAATCTCTATTATTCAAAGCCCCGTGGGGCTTGAACTCATGAACCTGAGATCAAGAGTCACAAGCTCTTCCAACTGAACCAGTCAGGTGCCCCAGCAACTACATCCTTGTAATTGTGCAAAATGCAGCAAACAAAAGTTATCCTTTACCCTCACTGTCCCCCACTTCCCCTAATATCCTATACAATGTCAAGTCCTGGTAGCTTTAATTTCAAGATACACCTGTTTTCCCCACCTCCATTGCTTTCTCTCTCCTACAAGTCACCATCTTTTCTCCTACAAATTATTGAAATAATTCTACAACTGGCCTCTGTTTCTGTCTAGTTGCAACCATGTGGCCGGAGTTCTTTGTTGAAATATAGCAGATTAGTCACCTTAATCCCATCTGTATTCTTCATCTTCCTTTACCACCTAACATAACAGATATCAAATTAAGTCATTTCTCTGATCAGAAATATCTAAGACTACCCCAAATGTCCTAGGAAAAAATACAAAGTCTATGTACTAATCTACACAATCTATACACAATCTGGTTTCCATGATCTCTTTTTTTATTTTTTAATGTTTCTTTATTTTTGAGAGAGAGAGAGAGAGACAGAATGTGAGCTGGGGAGGGGCAGAGAGAGAAGGAGACACAGGATTCGAAGCTGCTCCAGGCTCTGAGCTGTCAGCACAGAGACTGATGTGGAACTCAAACCAGGAACCAAGAGATCATGACCTGAGCCAAAGTCGGACACTTAACCGACTGAGCCACCCAGGCGCCCCATGGTGATCTCTTAATGGTATCTCCTTCTATGCTCCATTTCTGTTACTTCATGCCAGCTCTTCTAGCCTTCTTGTTATTCTTCTCTGGGCCCTGAATGTTTCTCCCCACTTCTGTACTTGCTTTCCCCCCGCCCCTGGGGGGTTATCAGATATCAATACTGTCCATAACCATAATTCCCCCAAGGCTTTATTCAAAGTCATCTTCTTAGTGAGGGCTTATAAGCCATAAAAGCCAAAATATAAACTGCCATTTATTTCTCCAAAACTTTTATTCCACATCCCACTTTTATTTCCCCCCCTTAATAATGGTATTTTCTACAATATATTATTTCCCTTGTAAAACATCCCTCTTCTAAAATAGAATGCAACCTCCATAAATGAATTTAACATTTAATACAGTAAAATATAATCTAGTATTTAACATGGCTATTTTTACTTTAAAAATATGATAAATCATCTTAAAAGTAGAATTTCAATTATCAGAATTGAAAATCTTATTGAATAATCTTTTGGATTATAGAACCAATCAGCCAATAAGCAGGTTCTCTATAAAAGCAACAAAATTGCATGAAGCTGAAATAATCTGTTTATATTTTCATGGCTCATTTAATGATATCACATGAAGGCTAAAGATACTAATTACACATGTTTAAATATATCAATAGTACAGAAAAATTGGAAGATACACATTTTGTCTCAATACATTATCCAACTCAGTGGCTGTAGGTTAAGTGTCTGACTCTTGATTTTGGCTCAGGTCATGTTGTCACGGTTCATGAGATAGAGCCCCAGTGGGAGGCCGAACTGTCACTCTCTATCGCTCAAAATAAATAAACTTTAAAAAAATCAAGATATAAATAAATTATAAAATTTTGTATTGAGTTGAATATTCAGGTTCCATCAATTTGTCATTTTGGGATTGATCTGAATTCTTAAGCTTAACTTCTTGAATGATTTCTTAATTTTTTAATACTTTGTATTGTTTCCTATTGGTTTATTCCCACAATTGGCATGTAAGGAAGTCTGCCTTTTCCCGCCACTGGCCATGGACTGAAAGTTGCTTTTCAAAGTTGGTATATTAATTTTCACTTCCACAAGGGAAAACTATAAATAAGAGTTTTATCACACCTTTGCATCTTGGTTTCAAGATGGTTGGTTTCAAAAATTATTTGTATTATGATGATCCAATAGGTTAAAATGGCATTGAGCCTTCATTTAAATCCCACTGATGACTGTGAGGTTAACGCAGCAGATATTTTTATTTAAAATACTTGTGGTATCAGGTAGACTGAAAATAACTGGGTCAAGTGAAATTGCCAGTCACACCAGATTGTGCATAGTTATATAGAAATCATATATATTGTCCCAAGGGCATAAATATAATGACAATGAAAATCTATTTGAAGATCCTTATGATCACAGAAACAGAAGTAAAATGGAAAGGATAGTTGAATTCCTTTTTTGTCAGTGGAGGTACCTGCAAAGTCCAAATTCATTTTACTGGCAATTCATCTATTACATCCCATTCACTGTGAGTGAAATATTAGATAAGGCATAATCTAAGGGAGCTCAGTTAAGTGAAATACTTGCTTTATTCAATATTTCACTCAAATACGTGTAGGGATTGAGCTCTGTTCATTTTATTCTCAGATTACCAAGAAGTTTCCTAAATTGATGTAGCCACAGTGTAGAAGTGTACATATCAGAATTTTCTGGAATCTACAGAAGCAACATCCAGACATATCAGGATACACTACAGTGAATATTCTTAAACCTGCTCTTACATTTCCCTGAAGCCCATTTCTTTTCCTGAAAATCTCTTCCAGGAACATATGCCACACTTAAAAGTCAAAACACTAACAGCAATGATAGAGATACTGAATTATTTACTTTGTTTTGACCTTCTCTTTACTATTAAAAAAACATTATAATAGAGGATTACTTAAATGAATGATAATAATCCATACAATCATATGCGATAGTCAAAATGTATATTCTCACTATGGCAGGGACGTCAACCAATGTGAAATCACCCTGATCTAATAAGAAGAGAAAGCTGTACACAAATGTGTGTCCCTAACATTGAACTAGAGTTAAATGCCAGATCTGTACATAATGGTCTACTGGATTCTTGCTAAATATTCATGAATTCTCTATAAACGCACATGAAACAGTGAACACACTATAAAATTAGTTGGGTATAATATTGAGCTGTGTTTATTGTATCTGTATGCATATGCTTATATGAATGCATACATCTGTGAGTAAATGCATCCTTAAATTTAAATCTCTATTTTAGAATTATATGTAGATATCCACATGAATCCATTCATTAAAAATCACTTTGAAAATACATACCAAATTGGTAGTAACTGTTAAATGGATTTTATTGAAGAGTAAAGTTCAAGATGCATTCTAGATTTCACATTTCTGTATTTTTAAGCAAATTATAAATGTAGATAATATGGGCAAGGATGGAAATGAGAAAATAAGGAGGTTTGTCTATAACTTAAATCACATTTCAAAATGAAGATGTTTTATTTAATCCATAAAAAAATAAGAATACTGACATTTGTACAAATGAGCAAAGGGGGGGGGGCGGAGAGGGAGAGAGAGAGAGAGAGAGAGAGAGAGAGAGAAGCCAAGAAACAGACTGTTAATTATAGAGAACAGACTGATGGTTACCAGAGGGGCAGAGGTGGGGGGATCGGTTAAATAGGTGATGGTGATTAAGGAGTGCCCTAGTAATGAGCACCGGGCGTTGAATCAACACTATATTGTACTATATTGTACACCTGAAACTAATATTACACTGTATGTTAACTAACTGGAATTGAAATAACAAAACAAAAATACTGCCATTTCTTACAGATAATCTTTAACCACAATAGCTGGAAGATTTAGCATGATGAGTCAATTCTCGTCAAACAAATCATCAAAGACATTGAACCTATGATAATTTACTAAGGTTGGTACAGATCTTTATAGACTGCAACCCATTTTAACACCTTGTATTATTTGATTCTCATGCCTATTCCTATCTCCTTTTGCAGACGAGGAAAAAATGGCCTATATACAAGGGACATTAACACAAGTAATCAAGGTCAGGATCAAGTTCTCCTATGTCTCCAAATCATTAAGCTCAATATTTTTTTATCGTGCCACACATCACCACCTATTAAGAACTATGCTTTTAAAATCAAAATGTTTTCCTTTTACTTCTGGACACTTCTAACATTATAAACTACTCCAAGCACATGGAATTACTAGACTGAATACCCACTCCTGACATTCCAAACATATACATACTCCAAAAAATAATAATAATAATAAGCAAAAGCTATTATAGAAGAGAATCAGTATCTTGAATTTACTTATAATTTATACTAAAGGCTCATATGAAACAAAAATTAAGTGAAATATGCCTTCAACCTCCACATGTACATTTGCTTTTTCTCATTTTGTATTTTCTTTTGTTCCTACAAATGATAGCATATGATAACACAGCCCAATCTTTCAGTTCATAGAAAAAGTAATACTGCTAACACAAACTTCCACAGTTCATGTTAGGGACTTAATGAAACACCTAAAATTTGAAATCCATCCCAAGCAAGAGAAGAGGAATCATCACAGAGCATCCAAAATGAACTATACATGGGCGGTTGCCCACTCAAACCATATATTGGATGACCCTTTTCTGCACACAGTCTTTAGGTTTTTCTACAGCAGTGGTTTTCAACGAGACAGGGGTGCAAGTCGCCCCCCCCCCAAGGAAATAGTTAACAATGCCTGCAGATATTTTTGGTTGTCACGATCTGGAGATGCTGCTACTGGCATTGTGTGGGTAGAAAACAGGGATGCTGCTTGGCATCCTACAAAACACAGGACAGCCTCCCGAACCCATAAGAATTATACAGCCTACCATATCAACAACACCAAGGTTCAGAACCCCTTCCCTAGCGACTCTTGGGTGGCTCAGTTGGTTAAGCTTCCGACTTGGGCTCAGGTCATGATCTTGTGGCTCACAAGTTCGAGCCCTGGGTCAGGCTCTGTGCTGACAACTCAGATCGTGGAGCCTGCTTAGGATCCTGTGTCTCCCTCTCTCTCTGCCCCTCCCCTACTCGTGTTCTCTCAAAAATAAACATTTAAAAAAATTCATAGAGGACTTTACCTAAAATATAGTTCTGTAGGCATGTATACTGCAACAATATGAACGGCAGATATTATGCAAATTAAAAAGTTTGAAATCCTCCACTTATTAAAATAAAAAAATGCAAAACAGCATCTCACATACTTGCAGTCTTTAATCTCTCAATTTTTCTTCTAACTTTTCACTCGACTACACTGTATCGAATACAGGGATTTGAGATCAGTAAACCTTTTTTAGGTCAATAAGTTCAATATGTTTTATCCTAAATCTATTGAAAAGTATATGCACGTCCAGATTCTAAAGGATGATTATATCAGGTTGCAAATATCTCAGGTTTACTTCAAATTTATAATCATCAACAAGACAAATACAGGACATGTGTGAGATACACGCTGTGGAAGTGTAGTTTGTATTCATCAGACCACAAAAATCAACACGAAGCACAATAAGGATATTTATATAGGTCAATAAAAAGCACCATATATTTACTATATATAGCACCCTTCGTCTAAAGAATTTATGAAGTTGGGCTGACTCATTCATTCTCATGATTCCATTTTATCCATCTGAAATAGAGCATCAGGAGGAATAATTTCCAATTGCCCAACGTACAGATTTTATTCAAGCACCGGTTGGTATTGACCACGTTTGCAACTGTGATAGCCAATTATATTCAACATGCACTAGACAGAGTTATAGCTAGAGTTTCCCAGCTCTTACCTTCTTTCTACTATCATACTTTCCTTTACTATTGGGTAATCTTCAGTTGGACATTTCTGTGGCATCTAAAAGAGTGAATCCTCATTTTCTACCTCTCACTCTTGGCAGGAAATCAGACTTCACCGTTGGCATCATTTTTGTTTTTTTTTTTTTTTGTTTTTTTTTTTTTTGTCTTTTCCCTTCTTACGTTAGCTATGTCTGTGAAAATCATCAGTATTATGGTTTATAAAATACATATCCAACAAGGCATTAAATGAATGTGTTATTAAGAGAATGAGTGGGCTGACCTACACTAGGTTAATTAATTATCAAGAAACCCAGAATTAACTACCTAACAGGAGGCTGGAAAGAAACCAGCATCATGATTGGTGCTTGGACCGGCGTGTTAGAGCACAGAACTAATTCTCTACCAGGATCGTATCCCGCGTTCCCCTCCCACATCGAGCCAGATACACCAGAGATCTAATCTGGACTTCAAACTCTTGATTTAGAATATTTTCTGCAGTAAGACAAGTCCACTAAAATAAAAGAGAACCATTACTGCATAAGGGAAGCCCCCTGCTTTCAGAAATCTGTGGGTGATCTCAGAGTGGAAAATAAAGGTTCCAAAACATTGTCAGAGCTTAAGGTTATTTTATTTATGTGTTTGTTTATTTATTTATTTTACTTTTTTTTTTTGGCTACACAATAAAATCTTTCTCTGATCTATCTCTCTCAGCTCAAAGCAGTGATGCCATCACCTGAACGAACAGAAGATCATAATAATTTTAGCTAAGAATTTTATTTCAGGATTTCTTGATATCTAGCAGGGAAATAGCAAGGAGCATGTACTCTTGATTAATCTGAAAGTTCATTAAGTACCACAGGATTGATATAAGGAAATACTGTAACAACCAGCCAATAAAATTGTATATTTTCACCTGTTACATGACAGGTTTGCTCAGTTCCACATCCGCACGTACAACACACACACACACACACACACACACAGACACACACACAGCCATATAAACATGCATAAGGCACAACTTTACCTTGATTTTTAGACGCAAACATTAATAGATATCAGTGTTATTCCCACAGGTTCAAGAAGTTAAGAAAGGTAAATGAATCAGAGTTAGCAACCAGAAGGGCACATACTAAATAAAGTGTGCTGCTAATCACAGGAGCCTACCTAATTCCTTTTTATGCATCATTTATAGTGCCCTTTAAAAGAAGTAAAAGTTTCACCTTAAGCGTTAACAAGCACTTACGGAAGAAATTCAGGGGAAAATAAAGAAGAATGAAAGAGAGAAAAAAGAAAATGAGCGTTGCTCTCCTGCAGCTTCAGACCTCAGCTCTCACGAAATTTTAGAGGATATTGGCAAGGCAATAATTAAAAAGCACTACCAAAATTCCAGTTGCGACGTCCCTGTTTCTATTCTGACAATGCTCCCCCTCACTTTCACAGTTAGACATACGTGACGGCTCAATTTGAGGCCATCACTACTCAAAGGTGCCTTGCGGACTCCTTCCAACTTCTTCGGGGGGCAGGGCGGACCACAGCACCATCCACCGAGAAACATAAACAGACACCCAGCGGGCTTCTTAAGACTCACATTCCATAGGCTCTAGGGCAACATTCCTGGGTAAGAAAATTTCAAAAAAAAAAAAAAAAAAAAAAAAAAAATGTATCCCAGCCCCAAGGTTTCCGACGCATCAGCCCCAACTTTCCCGCTCGCCCTAGATCCTGCGAAGCCAATCCGGGAGGAGGATCTCACCAAACACTGGTTTTGACTCAGAACCGGGTAAGCAGCCCCACTGCCCCCCAAAATAAATAAATAAATAAAATGCAATAGATAGTAACGTCGCTACAGAGTAAAGTGTCGTCTACGGAAGCCTTACCTTGGCTGACTTGCCCCGACTGGCGGAAAGGAACTTAATTTACGAGCAGCAAAGAGGGGACTCCCCCCCCGCGCTCAGGGCACAGCCACCTCGTCCTCGGAGAGCCCCAGCCTCGGCTCAGCGCTCCTGGAGCCCCGGGCTCCGCGGCTCCGGCTGCTGCAGCTCCCGAGCGCGCCTCTGATTGGCTGGCGGAGCCCGTCCGCCTGATGCTCTCCTCTGCCCGTCTCTCCTCCTTCCTCTCCTCCCCGCTCTCCGGCCGCTGCCTTTCCCTTCTGCTTCTGTCTCCTTCCCGCCCCCCTCCGCCCCCCCACATCGTGCAGCTTTGGGGCCGCGCAAATGGACACCCTTTAGAGCCCTCCCTGCAAGGTCAGGTGGAAAGCAATGCCCTTAAGAAAAAAAAAAAAAAAAAATTAAACCCCTAGACCAACAGCAGCATCATTAGCATCACTGCTCTTGGGGGGGAAAACACACACACAGGATTCCAAGACGGTGTAGACCCTCCGTTCTCTGCGGGGAGGGGAAACCGGGGGACGGGGCGGGGGGGGGGGGGGGCGACAAGGGGTTTGACTATATCAGATGGCGTGGGAGTAGACGTTGGGAGGGACCCGGAGGAAAAGCAGCCAGGACAGGCACTGCTGTGGCAGGCGGGTAATAAATTTTCCTATTTCCGTGCAAAGTCGTCACAGCCTGCTAAACATTCAACTGCTGGCTCATTCATCAGTGATCCATAGTCCGGCGGTAGCCGTGAGATTTAGCTTGAGTGATGCCCTTTAATGCCTTACCCCAAAGTACTCGAGGCATGGACGGTTTATATGAGATAGAGCGTTCCCTTGGAGGTCAGCATTCTATTTGGAAAGATAAATAGGAACTCCAGTGCCTCGCCTACCCCCTTTTGCCCGCACCAGGGAAACGCTCTCTCACACTTAAACTTCTCAACTCTTATCACTCCGGAGTAAATTAAAACACTTTGTAAGGTACATAGATTTTGATAACAAGGATTCGGGCCCTGACTGGCGGTATTCAAAATTAATGTGAAATAGCTTCGGCACTTTCCCCCAGCGCAAAGTCACCCACATCCACTCCTTAAGAACATGGGGCATCCTTAAAGGAGTGTAGCAAGGGACTGTAGGAGTTTATCTCAACTGAATGGTTATTCCGAGGGTCACTTTGCAGGTGTATCAAGAATTCCACAAGACCCTCAGACACTGCCTCCAGGAAGACAGCAGCATTACTTGCTCCCATCCTATAAATGCTCAGGTTCAGAGACTCAAAGGAACAAAGACATAAACTCAAGAGACGCGGTAGGATGGGGAAAGAGACCCTGTAAAGTCCAGGAGACGTGGATTCAAATCCTGATTCGGACTTTTTTCTATACCCAATGCGTATATGGCGTTTCACTGCTGAGAGGATGCTTCTCTTTAAAATCCAGAAGGCGATCTTGACTTCAGAGGGTCTTTGCAAAGATTAAATGAAAATCTCTGCCATTGTGCTTAATCCACG
The DNA here is from genome assembly GCF_046562875.1 of Panthera onca. NCBI lineage: Eukaryota > Metazoa > Chordata > Mammalia > Carnivora > Felidae > Panthera > Panthera onca. Next base: position 16,104,506 of record NC_138339.1, read on the forward strand.
AGAAACTTTTAATAAACTTGAGTTCATGTCTAATCATCTCCTTCTTTTGTTCCGCTTCCAGAGAGGTCAAAGAGGTTGAGAAGCAGGTGGTATTTCCAGGAAACGTCTAGTGCCTAAGCTGAGATGTTTTGAGTCAACGAGTTATATTTTACTACCATTATTTAGCTTGAGTGATGTGAAAAGTGAAGGGACTTAATTTGGTTTGGGTGTTTGAAGCGATTAAACAAACTAACAGAAACAATGCAAAAAGCATTTGCATTGGACAGTCTCTGGTTGTGAAGGGACTGTGCATTTAAGTGAAAAGTTACTCCTAAGAAAGACATTAGAAGTCATTTGGCATTTGAAAATTACCAAAAACTCAACTCAGGGAAAAGTAGAACTGAAACGATAGCATCAGAATAATGAGCCAATGTTGTTTTATGTTTTGTATATCTTCTCTCATGCAGCTTCTGATTTAAATGAGATTTTCCTTGCATAGTAGCCAAACATAAGTTCTTGTTTGTGTTTATTGAAGCAAGTATTGAAAAATTATCCACTTCAAGGTTTTCAGTTTACGAACTCATGGCAGGCAGCACGAGGAAAGGGATTGTTGTGAAAAATAATAGGGGATATAAAGAGGAGTTTGGGGTCTGTAAGAGGTCATGTAATTTAATTTTAAAATTTCACATTATGACATCCTCTAGAGAAGCCGGTTTGTTTAACTGCCTCTAGTTGAGGGAAATAAAATGTTTGCCAGCTTGCTAGTGAAGCTTTTGCTGAGACACCGGCAATGAGCATCCTAGGGATACCCTTGAAAATAAGCTGTGTTTTCACTAGTCTTCCTTGGTGGTTTTCCCTGGATAAGACCCTAATAAGCACATCTAGTGGCCAGTCATAATGGAAGTCAACAGGCACTTGCTCCTGAGTGGGATGGCATACGGAGGGATTTGTCAGCATCAACAAACAATACAACCCATTTCTAGAAAAAGAATCGATACACCAGGGGAGGATTTGTATCTCTGAGACTGCATCCAGATTAAGGGCTCTAGATTCTCCACAAATCCAATGATGTAATGTACGCTTGGTTTCAATGGTTTCCAAAATTTCATACCTGAAACTATGCCAACCTTCTCTCGCCATAGAAAGGTGAACCTGTCAGCCGCTAACTGATTCTCTTATATTTTCAGCTTAAAAAGAATAAAGTGAGTAAACCAATGTGGAACACGCTGCCAGGTGTTGGGCAGGTGTTTATTTTCTCCTTATGTCAAAGATTACTTCAAAAAACTGAACAATGCATCAGTCAGCAGAATTTATTACAGAGTTAATCTTTAAACTGAAACCATGGACATTTCTTTTTTTTTTTTTTTTTTTTTTTTATTTTATTTTATTTTTTTTTTAATATATGAAATTTACTGTCAAATTGGTTTCCATACAACACCCAGTGCTCATCCCAAAAGGTGCCCTCCTCAATACCCATCACCCACCCTGCCCTCCCTCCCACCCCCCATCAACCCTCAGTTTGTTCTCAGTTTTTAACAGTCTCTAATGCTTTGGCTCTCTCCCACTCTAACCTCTTTTTTTTTTTTTTTTTTTTTTTTAAACCATGGACATTTCTGATCCCAGTCCCCACTGCCGTTACCTTGGGAGAGTTATAAGAATCATTTTCACCAGTGACAGAGAAGCATCAGACACACAATTGATGCTGGTCAGACTATAGAAACTGGAAAGAAAAAATTGTAATGCTAAACTGCGATCATTCTCTGAGAGACAGACTCAGGAAATTGTCTCTTTAGATGTTATCTCATGCTCGATTTTACCTGGAAATTCAGAAGGCTATGCAATATTTTCAAATCTAAAGAAAGAAGGAATAAAAGGAAATGCAAGGATTGCCCTTGTTATAATTCAGCATGTAGAATGGTCAACTGTACAAACTTGTTACTGTGGTTGTTTCTTTTATTATTATTTTTAAATTTATTTATTTAAATTGAAAGTAGTTAATGTACAGTGTAGTATTGGTTTCAGGAGTAGAACTCAGGGATTCATCACTTACATGTAACACCCAGTGCTCATCCCAAGTGCCATCCTTCATGCCCATCAGCCATTTAGCCCATCTCCCCACCTACCTCCCCTCCAGAAACCCTCAGTTTGTTCTATGTATTTAAGAGTCTCTTATAGTTATGTGGATCATATGTAACTGAAATTACTGAAAGTATACTAACATTTAAAAATGATCTGAGTTTTATGTAAACAGAAACAGCTGCTGAAAACATGAATCAATACGCAATTTCCTTTACAGCTATTTTCTTTTATGTGTTTAGGTAACGGGTAGCACAGATTGTGCATACCTTTTTAAAAGAAAGAAAACAGATTAATAAAAATATTGTCTCTAATTGTATGATTAAAGATGACCTAATAAAGTTAGCCTTTACTCGTGCTATTATCACATTTCAAATTAGGAATTAAAAAGTACTGGGAAAATATTGATATACGACAATGAAGAAGAGTGATCTATCAAAAATATTTCAGACTACATGTATAATTACTTTTAAAAATTAGCACCTCCCTTACTCATAATGATAGTTAGAAAATGAATTCACTTTTTAAGAAAAAATTCTTCTGGGGTGCCTGGGTGGCTCAGTTGGGTGAGCAGCCGACTTCCTCTCAGGTCATGATCTCACAGCTCAAAGGCTTGTGAGTTCAAGCCCTGCATCAGGCTCTGTACTGACAGCTCAGAGCCTAGAGCCTACTTCCAATTATGTGTCTCCCTCTCTCTCTGTCCCTACCCTGATCTCTCTTTCTCTCTCTCTCAAAAATAAACATTAAAAAAATTTAAAAAAAAACCCAAGAATTTCTTCAGTCCATGTAAAATATCAACAACCAATAAGCTTGTTTAGATCTAACAGAACAGAATTGTTAATTGACAAGAAAAAATAAAACTCCTCAATTTCTTTTTTTATTTTATTTTTATTTATTTTGGGAGAGAGAGAGAGAGAGAGCGATGGAGAGAGAGAGAGAGGGAGAGAATCCCAAGCAGGCTCTGCATTACCAGCAAGGAGCCCCATGCGGGGCTCTAACTCACTAAATGGGAGATGACGACCTGAACAGAAATAAAGTGCCAGACATTCAACTGACTGAGCTACCCAGGGGTCCCGAACCCCTGAATTTCTATGTATATAGTTTGATTTATATAGATAACTATTGCACTGTAAATGACAGAATGAGGAGACTGGTTCCCAGATAAGTGAAAATTTACTAATGGACCCTAGTTTCCCAAGATTAATTTTTGGACAAAAATTACACAAAGTACATAACAGAATTTCTAATTTTTAATGTTTTTATTTTTGGGGGGCAGGGGGAAAGAGAGAGAGCATGATTAGGGGAGGGGCACAGAGAGTGGGAGAGGGAGAAACCCAAGCAGGCTCCCGGCTGCCATCACAGAGCCCAACGTGGGGCCCAATCCCACAAACTGTGAGATCATGACCTGAGCTGAAACCAGGAGTCAGACGCTTAACTGACTGAGCCACCCAGGTGCCCTCATACCAGAATTAAAAAAAAAAAAAAAAAAAAAAAGAATCTGAAATAATCTCAGTAAACTTTGCAGGTTTGATGAGAATAAAACAGTACACTAAGACTACAGATGAACATTTCCCAACTTTTGCAACTTGATTAAATATAGAGTCTATAAATTAGAAATCATTGAACTAAAGGTGGAATCTGGCAAAGATAGAAGGCGATTTATTAAAGAGATTAGCAAATCAGTAAGGGAAAAAAATAGCGGGATCACTTTAGTCGGTATAACATTCATATAAAAGTCACATCAGCATAACCCCACTGCTTCCTGTGACAGACACAGCAGACTATAATTAGGGGAGATGTATATGACATGATCTTTCTATCTGCCATCATTATATCTTGCACGATTTCATTACAGCCCACATGGAGACGTTTTGATACAATTATTTGGTGTAGCAATTGGTTAGGCATCTGTCTCACGTGTTTAGAAGTGTAGTGGTGCTTGGCTGGAAGAGGGTCTCTAGTGGTAAGCTGCAAAGCTCTGACACGAATCTCTTCTAATTACTACTTCTATCAACTCTATGGAAACCAACGCCATCCAGAGAAATTTCATACATTACAAAAAGCCAGTATATTTGGATAGAGAACGTGCAATACCTTTTTAGGGTCTTGAGAAAGTTAACTCACATTTCACAAAGAATACATACTACAGCTGGGAACAAAAGTATGAGTAGTAAATACATGGCAGCGAAGATAAGGCTTTGGACCAAAACTTGTAAATAAGGCTGAGAGGCTTCTACTGACAATAGTTTCTGTATAACTCGGTTATGTGATATAGACATCAACAATGTAAACAGGCATGCTGAATAAAAGTATCGAAGCATCGAAATATGGACGGCAGTGATTTCACGCCTCTAAAATATTGAGAATGTACCTGGAATATTGAATTTTCAGAGGGCTATAGCTAATTCTGTTTCTTTTCAATTGATGTCTATTTTTGTTAGCCACATCAGGATATATTTATTAAGTTAACAGTGCTAATATCATTTCTAACTCCACGTCTGTCTCCCTCACCCTTGGGATGATCACCATCCTTTCTTTCCCTGTAGCCCCATGCCTTATCTACCCTTCAGGGGTCAGAACAAAGATCATCTCTTCTGAGAAAGCACCTTGCCTCAACAGTTCGTACATTTTTTCAGGCCATAAAATGCAGCCCCTGATATTTTTTTTTACGCCATAAAATACTTTTAAACCTCTGATAATATCTTGCTTTAACAAATTGTGTTATAGTCAGACGCAACATGGCACAGTAGTTAAAAACACAGATTCTGGAAAGTTGGAAAGTTATATAATTGGAACTTGGAAAGTTATATAATTATATGTGCTTTGTTTCTTCTTCAGAAAACTGTGCGTATAATATTACCTATCTCTTTGCTTACTAGGAGGATTAAGTATGTCGAAATAGATAACATGCTTAGAAAACTATTAGGCACACAGTTACTTGTATACAAACCTGCTTCCTTTGTCATTTTTTTTTCTTATCAGTCTCCCAATTGAATTCAAGCTAATAAACACCAGGAACACTGTTTGTCTAAAAGCAGTTTGGTATAATGTAAACAAGCCTACCTAGGGTCAAGCTCTATGTCCACCATTCATATTTAAATAAAAGTTGCTTAACAAGGTTGTTTTACTCCCTGTGTATGGTGCCTGACTTGTAATGTGGGCAAACACACTCATGTTACAAAGCTCTCTTGGTCCCTGAAGAGTTTTACACACACAAAAGTGTCTAGAGCAGTCCTTGGCATATAAAAGGCTTTGAATAAAGGTTAGTTGAATCCAAATTTCAAGCGCTCAGTAAGCACTCATTAAATAAATTATATTTGCTACCTGTGCTCCATTTTATAGCAGAAAAAGGCAAATCACAAACTCTTACCTGGAAGCTTTTTATTAATATTGAAAATATAGCTTCCTTGACATGTTGTGAGGATAGCACTCACTCAGTGCATATCTGTCTCTATTTACCGATATCTATATCTATCTCTATATCTACCTCTATTTACCTATATCTATATCTATCTCTATATCTACCTCTATTTACCTTTTTTGCTACTACTTAAGAAAAATTTACATTTTGATTACCCTGAAACATTCTAAGATTCTTAACCATGAAATAAATATTATATTGCACACCTGAGAGAAATAAAAGTCTAAAATGTCTCTAAACCTCAGTTTATAGAAACAAGGGTTATTTAATTCATGTTCAATTAATCAACTCTAAGTTGATGAAATCATTTTGAGAACTATATTCAATTTGCTAATGTACATTTGTGACCATCCCAGAGGGAATAGTAGTATAACAGTGACTTTTAAACTTCCTGTTATTAATGCTTTCCCTAGGAATACCTTACAAGACACTTTGAAAACTGATACATATATCACCTTAAATTTTAATATAAGATATTCTCTGTAATTCAAAGCACTTATCTAACATTTTCAAAAAATAATCCTAGCATATATGCAAATACTTTAACCTTTTTCCTATCATTGAACGTTAAGGTTGTTTTTAACTTTTTGATATTATAAATAATGCTTCTATGAACATCTCTTTTTCTAAATCCGTATTTCTAAACCCGTATTTCTGACTACTGGATACAGGATACAATCCTGATAGTGCAACTACTAAGCAAAATATGTGACCATTTCTTAAAACACATAAATTATCTTTTTTACTCCTCAACACCTTTAGAGGAGAGCAAAATATTAATTGGTCCCTCACTACTCCTGAAAAAGAACATTTCAGGGCACCTGGTTGGCTCAGTTGGTTAAGTGTCTGACTCTTGATTTTGACTCAGGTCGTGATCTCAAAGTTCATGGATTCAAGCCCCACATCAAGCCATGTGTGGACAGTGGATTCTATCTATCTTTCTGTCTTGGCCCCGTCCCCATCTGCTCGCTTTCTGTCTGTCTCTCTCTCTCTCTCTCTCTCTCTCTCAAAAAAAAAAACAAAAAAACAAAAAAACAAAAAAAACAAAAAAAAAGCAAAAAAACAAGACAAAAAACAAACAGAAACAACAACAAAAAAACAAAAACAAACTTGAAAAAAAAATTTCTTTTTCCATTTGCTTATTCGGTAGCTAAGAAATTATCTCATCATTTTAATTTCTCTTCATGTGAATACTAGAATGTGTATTGATGGTTTCCTTGTTTTTTTTCTCTCATACTTTTCTGTCCATATCCATTCTTCTAGTGTGCTATTGCAAATAGGGAGTTATAATATAAATTGTTCTAATGCTCAATCAGAAGATGTTTTGGAAATGGAGTTCAACAGAAGTTCCTATTCTTCTTTCTTATATTTAGTAAAAAAATGTGTGTGTGTTATATAAGCTTATAACCTTATGTACGTTTAAAACCTTATATACAGTCATTATATGTATATATAATACATTTACATATACATATAAATAAATATACATGGATGCACATGTATAAGTATACAGGTATACAGGAACAGATTTTTTACAGAAAATGTACAAAAATTACCATATAGAAAGCACACTTCTAACTTCCATTGAGAGATATAAAGAAAAAGTAGGGGAGATACTCTGTGGCTTTAAACTAAAATAACAACCACCACAAAACTAGAAAGAAATCACTAAAATTCACTGCAACACCATAAATTCTGTAAGTTATATAAGGACAGTGTTTCTCACATATTAAGAAATTGATGGGGTGCCTGAGTGACTTAGCTGGTTGAGCGTCCAACTCTTGATTTCGGCTCAGGTCGTGATCCCGGGGTCGTGGGAGTGAGCCTCGTGTCAGGCTCTGGGCTGAGCATGGAGACTGCTTACAATTCTCTCTTTCCCTCTGTCCCGCTCCCTGACTTAAGTGTTAAACAAATAAACAAACAAACAAACAAATTTTAAAAATGAAATGGATAAATTACTTCCAATAGCACTTCATCTGAGATGAGGAGGGAGAATGGAGTTGATAAAGTGTGTACACACACACACGCACGCACACGCACGCACACACTGGTCTGAACAAAATGATGGCATTAGCCTTGATATCTTTCTTGTCTTCGCCACCAGGACAAGCTCATAATTGGATGAAGGGTGAAAAATAAAAGTATGGGGACTCTTGCTCAAAAATTAAGGATAAGCTTAATTGAATTGATGGCACCAATTTAAGCATGGGACCTTTCTGAATATGGGGCCTTGTGCAGACTCATGAAGAGTGCTACTCACTACTATCACCAATCCAATAAATTAGGTTCAACTCCCCTTGAGGGATAATCCTCATGTCATCCATTGAGCTCTATCTCGAGTTCTTCTATCTTCATATAGTGTACCATATTTTATCATCAATTATTGCCAGAGTTTTTGCTAATCATGTAGGTGAAATGACTTGTCAGTTAACATGAGTGCTTAACTCTCATGTCACTGTGATCTACCAAACTATACAGCGAAGGAGTAAAAGGAGGAGGAATTTTAGTAGTTTTTGCATTTTAGGTGTAGGAGCAGAGGCATCAGAAATGGAGCCCAGCATGAGGAAGGACTTTCTGCATGCTGACTTGCAGAGTGAAAAAACTGTGGCAAATTTAATAGTTAAAATCTAGACAGTTATAATAAATGCCTTTAACTTGGCATGAGAATAGAAAAATAAAGGTACACATATTTGGCGATATTTAGAGAAATAATTAGATTTATCATAACAAAATGCAGGTAAGAATGAATCAGAGTTGCCAAGTATTATTTTGGGGGAAAAATGGCACCATCAAAGGGAAGAAAATAGTAATATCTGGTTGGGAAATATATTTAAGTTGGAGTATGCCCATGTTGAGGTGTTAACCAGACATTATGAGGAGATCTACAAGAGTCACCTGGTAATATGAGACTGCAGCTTGGGATAGGGTTTTGAAGTGGGAAGCACAATTTTATGAGTCATCTCCACAAGAATACTAATGATATAAGCCCCTAAAGGACCAGAGAAAAGTTTCTACAGGATCAATGATGAGGACATACTAGGTAATGCAACAGAGAGAGGGGAAGGGATGGGAAAGGAGGGGAGAGGGAAGTCAGAAAAGCTAATCAGGAAACACTATTAAATCTTAAGCTGATATGATTCAAAAGGGGTGGTGTTTTAGTCAATTGAACTTTATATTACAGGTTCATAAACAAAACTTTTCTAATATTTGCAAAGACAGTGTAAAAATGTAGAAACTCGAAGATAAGTTTGGTTACTATAAAAAAAAAAGTCTGAACATGGATAAAATGAACTCTTAGTAGAGATTTACTTATTCTACAGCATGCAAAAATCATCAAATGAGATCTCATACTTTCTAGGTTAACGCATGAAAAGCCTGATCTTCATTTGAAGATATGTGATTAGCTATATTTTACCGTTTCCTTGCTTATTCACAATTTCTTTACAGAAGGATTTCCAGGTTAGTAAACATGTGTAATTATTTATAATGGAAATTAAAGACTGTCTTGAAAGCAAGAATTTGAAATGTGAACTCCATCACCTTCCCTTACGCTGAATGTGTTTGAGCATACAACGTAAGGGTAGCTACTGTATATTAAAGGTTATTTATGTTGCTACCTTGAAAGAAAACTTGGGTCATCACATAAAACCTGATTATTTTTAACTCAGAAAAATTTATAGAGGCCATCAATCCCTCTAAAGAACAGAACAAGCTACAAAGAGAACAGTGTCTCTAAAGTATTGTCTAGAAAGTGAGTCTAAAATAAATTTCATATTGCCAGTGTTAATTTGGGACTCTACGAAGATTGGTTAGATGAAAAGGAATTTAATTTACCCATATCTCAGGATGCTTTATATTCTTATTCATTTTTATTTTTATTTTTAAGTGCAAGTCGATTGTGATGTGCCAAAAGAGTTTCCCTAAAGCACTTTCCCATTATAAGCCCAGCCCTTTTTGGCTGTCACAGACTCTGGGGATTACACAACAGGGCAGGAAAGCAGAGAAAAAAAAAAATCAGTCTTTATATTTATTGCCCTGCTCTGCGTCTGGCCCTTAGAGTGGCAAGATTAAACTGTAGGTAGGGTTAAGTTATTATCAGAATACTGCAGTCCGACTGAAACATAAATGTAGGCCTCAAGTCATTGCCACAAAGGAACTGCCATTGTCCTTTGCCTCTCTAAAGATTCCTCCAACTGGCAATATTCATATATTATAGTTGGCATTTTACACATAGTACCCCTAACCATATGTTCTGACCATCACCGCTAAACAGTCATCATTGACATTGATGATTTTCTCAACACATTCTTCAGTCTAGAATTTCTCCTTTCTAAACACCCTTAAATCTTTCTAGTACCTGTCTACAATATTTTGAATTTTACTCTGCACATAAAGGAAATCCAATGATACAATTTCTGTGTTAAAACGGCCTTGATCCCATTTAATCAACCATTTTCTGAATTTCCCTTAGAACTTCAGTGAATGCATTATGTATTTGAGTTCTTTACTGCAAAATCCTTGTGCCATTATTTTTTTTTTTCCCTCAAGGGACTTGAACACAAAAGCTTAGATTTTAGATAGAGACCAACTTGGGTCAAATTCTGGCATGGACACTTATTCAGTATGTTGACATTGATGGACACTGGCTCTCAGTTTTCTCATCTTTTGATGGTATAATAGCATCTTCTGGAAGAAAAGTTACAGTGATTACATACATTGGAGATAATTTATATAATTCACCTATTACAGGATCTGGAATGCAATGTATACCCAGTAGATAAAAGTTATAAACATAGACACAACCTCTCAGTTACTGTTATGATTTTACCAAAATATATGCATATAAATGGCATTCTTCCTAAATGTTACAAAGTTAGAAGTGACTGCAAAACAGAAGAGAATGCATTGCAAAGGAAAATCAGGGTCTGATATCAGCTGATAGCAACAGGGTTCATTTGTTGACATTCAGTGCTGTTGAGATCACCTACTCCTCTGAAAGGTGAAAAGCAGGACAAAAGTAGGGAATCTACTGCTATCCACAATCTGTTCAGGGAAGATACAGACTTTCTCTATTTTAGAGTTCCAGAGAACAAAATCAGAACCCAAAGATAAACGCGATTGGTTTGCCAATCACAGAGCCTATAGAGCACAACAATGAGTGAAACAGAGTGAAAATCATAAAAGGAACCCATGCAAAAGGAAGCAATTCACTTGTTGGGTGTGTTTCCTGGGAAGCCATCACAATTTGCATTGGAATTCATTATCATGAGGTTACTCAATTATTTTAGGGCATGATCAGTACTGCCTTTCCCAAATTTTGACTGATTTTGTCTGATTGAAATCAGTTAGAACAACCGTACATTAGGATGTGGAAAGAAAGATGAGTGTGTGTTAACACCTTTTTTTTTTTAAAGTCAAACAATTTTTTTTTTTGTTTAGAAAGTTGAAAATCTACCACAAGACTGTAAAAGTCATGTGAACCTGCAAATTTTTGTGAAAATTACAACATATATAAATAACAGTATGTGGCTGTGCATTGGAGGGTCATGGGTGGAGCATTAAAATAAGGATTTTCTATTACAGTTTTAAATTGCTAGAGAAATACCATACTATTCTATAAATTATTCTGTCTTTAAAACAGACTTCAAATGGACAATGGCTTTTCCTAGTAACTGTATTGGGCTTCCCAACTCTATTTTTTTTTTTTTAATTTTCTGAGGTGACCAGTTCTACACTTGTCTCTTTTCTTCTCTACAGTTTTTTTTTTTTCTTTCAGTGAGTGACCTCATAAGAAATCCGTTTACAAAATAAAAATAACCATAAAATAACTATTTTGTCCTCATCAGACAACAAGTATCTTCCTCACACGGGGCAGAATCCTAAAATTAACAACTCAGGCCATGGCAGATGGTGGTGAGGAGAAAGAGGAACCCTTTTGCACTGCTGGTGGGAATGCAAACAAACAAAAAATTAAAGAAAATTGGAAAAGGGAAGGTGCAATATTCGGTTAACAATAGAAGGTCAACTGACTAACCATTTGTAATAAAAAATACATACTGATTCTAATCTGATACATATTGAAAATGCATACCATAAATATTTAAGATCAGAGTGTTAATTTAGACAAGTTTCCATAAAAACATAGTAATAAGCTGATCTATGTACGACCTATTTAAGTAAATGATGTTATGAAATATTAGCACTTAAAATGCTGAGTAAAGTTTACAGTAAAATGTTTCTAAAAATTTTTGAATGCGGGAGAAATTTTTAGGCGTGTCTCAAAATGTGGAAATGATCAAGTGAGTGTTCATGGGAGAGGAAAACAAACAAAAAGCAAAATGGATAGACCAGAATGCACAATGCAGAGGAGAGGAGAAGGTGAAATCAAGAGGTTTAACGAATAGTGTGAAGTGAAACACCTTACTGTAAATAGTGGTGTGTGTGTGTGTGTGTGTATGTATGTAAGTACATGCATTTGCATGTGTGTAGACCAAAGAGTGAAGGACAAATTATGCCAATTTTTGTATGAAATGTGAGCCTAGAATTTTTTGTTTTTGTTTTTGACATTTTTAAGGGGTTATTGTTTAATGAAATGTGATTACATGGAATTCAAATTTCTGTGTCCATAAATAAAGATTTACTGGAACATAGGCATACCCACTTGATTACATTCTATGGCTGCCTTCATGCTATAGCAATACAGTAGTTTGACAAGAGACCATATGGCTGAGAAAGCCAAAAACATTTACTATGTGGTACTTTACAAACAAACAAAAAAAAGCTGACCCCTACTGTAGATACATCTTTTGTGAGTTTCTCAATACATAACACATTCCATCAATATGATCATCAAAACTTGGGCCAATTTTCATATATGTAATATTATTCTACACATCCTATTTATTCTGGATATACTTTTTTGTGATGACAAAGCACAGTTTGCTTTGCAGATTATGCAATATACAAGTATAATTGTATGTGAGCATTATAAAAATATATACAAGTAGAAAATCAGCATACACTCTTTTGAGATACATAATCACTCATGTTTGCTATTTTTGGGGGCTGTGTGGATTTCTGAGAACAAGGCTTTATTTTCCATTTTAATTAAACTAAACATTTAATTACATTTCCAGTATTCTGTCAGCAGAAACAAATCTATAAATGTGGAGTGAAAAATTATGAGAGCTGGTCTTTAATATCCCATCACAAACAGAGCATGTTATGGGCAATCTGTTCTTTGAGGGTATATAACAACCATGCTTCACATGAATGTTAATTCCACTAAAGAATCCAACTACAGCACAGAACTTTTTCATTTTTAGCTAATATCTACCCATTAAAGCCCAAGATTTTGAAAGTCTATCATATTTACAACAATATCCTGCTCCTCAGGGTTTTAATTTCCAGCACAAGAGAATTCAGTAACTTAATGGATAATGCCTACTAAATACAAAGTTGGCTGCCAAGCAAATAACACCCTGCCTATGCCCAAATTCATATCAATAAAATTATACAAACACTTAAATTTTTTATTTTATTTTCAGTAGTCAATATGTCTACAGCAATTTGCTAGGTGCTCTAGAAAATAAATGCTATCTGTCCACAAAGTACTTAAAATGATACATGAGTTGCAGACTTGGAAATGTGAAAATGGAAATAAAGGACACCTCATATCCGATAAGGGATGTTAAATGTAGAGGACTCTATGTCATAGTTTCTTCCCATCTGCTCTCCTGGAGGGCTACACCTCCATTTACTAGCTGGGTTCTGGAATCAGTTCTTACATCTATGTATTTAGAAATCTGATTCCATTATCAACTAAGAACAGGCCCATTTCTCAAGACAAAATTGCCATTAACCAAGATCACAAGAATGATATATGAAATCAGAATAGAGATGGGTTAATGTATATAGAAAACCCCAAGTACTATGGAGACCAAAATTGCAAGTTCACACAAGAATCTATTCTTACTCAGTTGAAGCAGAGTAAGAAGTCAAATTGTTATGAAAAGATAGCTTTATAAGAACAAAAAGGGGGCACGAGTAGTTAATATCATTCACATTTTTAATTGCATCAAACTAAGATAATTCATGTTTCTCCAAAATATAGTAACACCTGGCCAAGACAACTCCTTTATGGATGGACAATGCTAATAACTGACTCTCTCTCTCTCTCTCTCTCTCTCACAGTTTCCATGGTTGATAATACCCCATTTTCAAAGATAAAGTATTTACAAATTTAATAAATTTGGGATGGCTGCAACTTTATTTTTCTGGATTAGAACTATTCTATCTCTTTATGTTTGTTTTTTTACACTATTGGTCCATCATATTAATAAAGAATTTTAACTAACAAAGTATAAACTTATTTTTTCCTCTTCTTGGCAGATGTATCAACTGACCCCCAAAGAACTTGCATGGATAATGATAGAATATTCTCTATCCTCCATTTACCACACATTTTGAAAAGTCGTATATTATTTTTCTTAACCTTTCTACCATCTCCTTAGATCAATTTTATCTGGCTTCTCTTGCCCTCATTCCACCATACTAATTCCTCACAAAGAGTACTAGATCATTCCAAAGGACATATTTTAATCCTCATCTGAATTTTCAGTAGTGCCAACTAGGCTTTCACACAACCATTATTTTCTTACTTTTCAAGACAAAGTGCTTTTCTATTTTTACTCCCATCTCTCTGATTGCACCTTCTCAAACTCCTTTGCAAGCTTGCTCTTCCCCATGTTTGAGTGTTGCAATTACTCATGACTATTTCCTTTGTTTCTTGGTTGGTACTCAAACCTAGGCAATCTTGTCAGAGACCGGGCTTCACCCAATTTCTTTCCAGGGATGACTCTCCCATACATATCTCTAGCCAATGCCTCTGCTTTGACCTGTATATACAACTGCTGTTTGAACATTTCATTGGATTTTTAAGATGCCACGAAGTTAGCATTCTAGAATGCTAGCATTCTAGAAAGTTAGCATTCTAGTTAGCATTATGTAGAATGAGATAATGATCTCATCCCCCAACTCTGGCCTTCTCCCTACAATTTCCTATTTCAATGAGAGGTTCTATTATTGAGGCAATCACACATTTCATGAACTCAATGGATCACCTTTTATTACCAACTCATCTCATCCTCCCTTACCACACATACATCTAGTGTGCTATCACATACCATCATTTTGGCCTACAAATAGCATTCCAATTCCTTTCACTGCCTTCTATCTCAGCCAACATGCTTCTTGTCCAATTTAACATCATCTCTTCCCAAAATTACAGAAATAATTTCTTAACTGGTCTCTGCACATTGACCGTTATTCCTATACAAACTATTCTACTCACTACATTAGAGTGATTTCAAATATAAACCTGATGTTTATTGATTACCTTATTAACCCCCTTTGATTCATTCAACTGCTTTAAAATAAAGAGGGAAGTCCTTGCTTTGACATTCAAGACTAAGCATGGTTATTTAATGATTGTTTAATCTGAAATGGTATAAGGACACTGAGAGTTAAGAAGATATTTATAATAGTTTATGTGTTCTAAAAAGGAATATGTCTACCTATACTGACAGAGTGTTTAGTTCTTAATAATGGAATCTAAAATGATTTCAAAGAAAGTGGGGATAGAAAGGATAAGGAGAATTTTTTTTTATGAAAAGAAGTTGGAGAGGTCATTTTAGTCTAGAAAGGAGAACATAAGCAAAAGTACAGTAAGCATCATAAAATGTCTTGTTTGGACTAGGAGAGATCAAAATTGGGCGTGATACCAGAAGAGTCAAATTTGTAGGGTTCTTATATAACCATTTCCATGCTTGTCACTAAAGCACTCTCCCTGAAGCAAATTCCTTTTGCTGCTTTGTAATGATATCACAAAACTCCTCTGTAGTCATCGATTTAGATCCCAGAAGAACAGGCAAAATAAAATGAGACTTTGTTTCATTCTCTTACTTGGAGGACACATCAAGAAGCTTCCCAGGGAGACTAAAATGACTTCTGAACTTCCCATTCATGTACTGTCATATAATAATATCTATAATTAATTTTCTATTACTTATTAAAGATACTTGAGTAAACACTTTATTAAGACAATGTCAACATGATAAATATTTCTGTGCATTGTAGGAAATGTCCTCTAGTCTAATAAGTGTGTCCTATGTAACTATACTCTAGATTTCTTGTCTATGTCAGTGAAGCAATGCCTTAAAAGAAAAATAATTGCGAATCACTGTGATGTTTGACTGTATGTTTGAGACATTCATATATATGTGATGATATTCCAATGTTTAAAACACATTCCACACTTGAAGAAAAAACTAGCTTGAAAGAGACTTCCAGCATTATTCAAATTCTGCTTTTTATTGTTAGAAGTTAAGACTTGTCTTCCCTAAACAGATACAGTGAAGGTTAGAACTCATTTTAAATTACTGAAAAGTCTGGAGATCATGCAAATTTAAAATAAAGTCACTGGAACCAATGTCATTTAAAAATAGGAACCCATGAGCAAACTCATCAAAAATATAATGTTTGTTGTACCTTCTCCAATTTTATTCTTTGGAAGTGCTTTGGAGTTGAGGTTTACTATTCTGTGGAAACAATAAATACTGAAGAATCAACATAGATCACCGCCTCTACCTCAGTCAATGCCTAGGTGAGGGTTGTTTTTTTTTTTCATTCCCCAAAATGACCACCAATTCTCAGTGCCCTTAGTAGTTTTCCAATAAAGATTCCTTGTGAATAGAATCATTTGGGAATGATACTAGAACTTTATAAGTATTTGCTGCTAATAAGTTATTATTTTTATAAGTGTATCTAAAAAGGAAAAACAATTTGTCAACTTTTACATATCAATCTTTACATATGATCCTGTGGTTATACACATATGAACTTGCTTACAATGTGTGAAGTAATGCTACTGCTTCCTACTGCAAAGGCCATCAAGCAGTTGATAGTTCAAATGCTGTAGAATATGGTCACTAGGGTCCATGTTCCACACGAGGAATGTTGTCACTGGGTTCCCATCCCACTGGGCTGTCACTGGTATTCTAAGGAAATGGGCTGATGGTTGTGACCCTGATAAGTTCTCCATCATAGCTCAAAAATAAGACTTATTCAGGGCACTTGAGTGGCTCAGTTGCTTAAGCCTCCAACTTCTGCTCAGGTCATGATCTCATGGTTCGTGGGTTCAAGCCCTATGTCGGGCGCTGTGCTGACAGCTCAGAGCCCGGAGCCTGTTTAGGATGTTTTGGATTCTGTATCTCCCTCTCTCTCTGCCTCTCTCGTGCTCTCTCACTCTCTCTCTCTCTCTCAAAATGAAATAAACCTTTAAAACAAAATAGGACTTATTCGATTGACGACTAACCAATTTAGAAAGTCTGTGAACCTTTTATTGTCCAAGATGTTAAGGAAGAAAAAGATTATATTCAAGGCCTCTTGATATCTGATTCTGTTTATTTATATTTATTGGCTAATATCATGATGAATTTTATTTGGAGATACCAGCCATATAAAATAGTGAAGGCTTCTGTTTCATCATTTCCTCAATTTAGAGTTACACAATTCAACATAGACGTTGCAAACAAGCCTCAGGATACAACATGCACATTTAAATTTACACCTATCAAACTATTTTTAAAACCAAACCTTTGGGGAACCCAAAATTTCCTTTGTAACTACTTTTATATCTGTATTTTGAGAACTAAAATTAGACTGTCACTTTGTTTTATGCAGCCAACTGTATTTTTGATGTGCTTTTCCCCAAATGCTGTGAAGAGTTAGAAAAGTTGTTTATGGTGAGATCCAAAATATTTTTAGATTACTTATTTAAGTCAACAGATACCCTGCTGCTTAATGTGTCATTTTAGAGAATATGGTGGTATGAAAATGCCAAGGACAGAATATTCACAGCATTTCTCTGATACTTAGAGAAGATCAGAGTAGGGGTTCTCCAAATATGCCAGGGAAGCATAGGACTACCATACTTTCAAATTCAATGAGGGCAGTCAAGTCCAACAGTTAATATTCAACTGCATTTCAAAATGTTTATAAGTGAAGGCTCTGTGCTAAGTCCTGCCTATGATTTTAGAAGGAAGAAAAATCCACAGCCTCTGCTCACAAGCCATCTTATGGTCTACTGGAGAAGAGAGAAACAGAAGGTAGAGGTTTAATGCTGTCAATGTGATAAGTTTTGCTATGATCTGATGAAGTCAGGATAAGAACTCTTCCAGAAAAGGCATCTAATCCAGTCTGAGAGGAATGGAAAAATCTCCCCAGAGAAGATGTACTGTGTTGATACCTGAAGGGTGGACAAGAGATAATCACGTAATGGAGGCATGAGACAGCCAAAACTTTCCAAAGCAAACAACTAGATCTAAGTTTTGGCTGTGTAGGAAGAAAGCAAAAGATACAGTTACTTACTTGCACATGAAGTTAAAAAGTCAAAGCTTAAAAAAAAAAAAAAAAAAAAAAGCCAAAGGCTAAGCATAAGAAATTAAGAAACAGTCATGAATCTTTAGCAAGACGATCTTATTACAGTCATTTTTTTTTTTCTCTAACACTAGACAGGATTAACAATCCTGTGGATTGTGGATAGGGAAGTGGAGTACACGTGTGAATCCACAAAGTGGGAGCCTCAGTTTCAGAAAGTACTATTCCCAGATTAGCACCGATGAGGCAGGTGGAGGGAGGCAAGTGTGCATTGTATTTGTTTTCTTGACAACAAGAAAAGTATCTGATGATAGTGACTTGTTAAACTGCTGACCATTTGGTTAGGAGAGAGATTTGTCCAAGCTCTGACATTCTCTTTTCAGGTAGAGATTATCCCTCAGCAACCCAGGCACACACATTCTTCTAGAGTGGACAGTGGAGCAATGGACTTCTACAGAGTCAGAGATAAAATGAAAGGAAAAGAAATGTACGGGAACAGAAGAATCAACAGGAGGAAGCATGCTGGGGACGTTAGTAGGATGAACCTGGGCTTATGATAGTATCTCCTAGAATCTTCGTGAATTATAGATTTGCAGTTCATGTTGATTACAAACTCTGGCTCAGAATTGGAGATAGGCCATCTTTAGCTGTGACACAATAGGCTGGCTTCCCTAAGTTTCTCATAGGTCCCAAAATGACAAAAAAAGTGTGACCCAATATTTACTCTGTACCCTGAACTGGATATGAGAGAAATCAAGCTCTCTCAGATGTTACAGTGATTGGACATAGACCACCCATCAGAAGGACATGGGAGTAAAAACAGCATGTACTAAGGATCAGGAGCATAGTTATATCTCAGAGATACAGACAGTCATGTATTAGAATCGCAGCAAAAGCCTGGTCAACTATCAGACTGTTGGATCTAGGGAAAGAGAAAAAGATCAATTCCATGTTTATACACATGGAAAAGAAAAGTGAGCATATTTAAATTAATATATCACTTTAAAATGGTAACTAGTATGTGAATGTTCATTGTTGTGCACCTACTGAGTTGTATCTG
This sequence comes from Panthera onca, assembly GCF_046562875.1. NCBI lineage: Eukaryota > Metazoa > Chordata > Mammalia > Carnivora > Felidae > Panthera > Panthera onca. Next base: position 16,123,480 of record NC_138339.1, read on the forward strand.
AGAATATTTACATATCAGTTACCACTCTCTTACAGAGAACAGGAGAACTGAATTATGATGTAACAGCTGAATAGGGAAATCATGAAAGGTTGCCAGGGATTATTGAGTTTTCCCAGTATGCATTGGAGATAATGAGTCTGTGTTCCACCAGCAGAATGGTAAATACTTTGACTAATCAACATGTAGGTATCTGGACTGCATGATGTGGTAAAAAGACAAGGGTGTAAAGTTGGTATTCATAAGATTGAATGAAATTATAGACAAATGAGGTCTTCTGTCCTTAGGAAGTGCAGCTAAGAGAGGACAGAATTAAATCAAGGGATTGTGGGTCTTGACAGAAATGTGGAAGGACAATCAGCAGTAAAAGTAGAAAGAGAAGGTACTGAACTTTACTTGTTCATCTGAGATCCTCAAAAAAAAAATCTTTGCATCAACAAAACTCAACACTATGTATTTACAGTCTGAGTGCTGGTTTTAACAGACATGCAAAGAGATGTAGACAGATTTTCATGGTCCAATTTTAAGTGAATGGTATATTATCTAGACTCTGTACCAGGAGGAATGTAAGAGATTAATTTTGTGTCTGACTTTTTCTAAATTTCTGGGCATGGGTTGGTTGCAGGCTTCTACTTTAATTCATGAGTTCTACTTGTGTATGAATATAGGCTTGTCTCTATATGCCATGGCCCAGGGACCAGTTTATAATTTCCAAGTCACATTCAAATTGCCTACAAGAGAAAACATCAATAATTATGATTATAAATGTACATTTTTAAATAGTAATGTCTTTCATTTGATTTTTTTTTTTCCTTTTCATGTCTCATGTTCCCTTTTTAAGTAACTGGCAATGTCAAAAGATAACCATCCACCTTGTCAAGAATTTCAAAACACATTTTCAAAATTCCTTGGAGAAACAATTGAAGATTTTTTCTCCTAATTAAAAGCATCACTTAAAATATCAACTAATATTCCAAACAATGTATTTCTGAAGGACTAAATATGCACTGAAAAAACTCAAATACTTAAGGAAGTTATTTTCCTTGAAAAACTGGCTTTGGCTAATCAAGAGTAACCTTTCTTTTTTTCCTTTTCTTTTCCTTTCTTTCTTTTAAATTCAAGCCTTTACATTGCCAACCTGGGAAAGAAATACAAGTCCTCTCTAAATTCTCTTTATAAGGACATTGTCATTTCTAGGGGAACAAAACACAAAAATTCAAAATTGCTATTTTTGGTTATATATCCCATTTCCCTTTATTTTGCCACTGAGGAAAGAAATGCAATTTTAATGAATAATATTAGACTAACGTTTCAACAAAGCAATTTCAAAACCATTAAAAGGTATTAAAAGATGAATTTTCATTTGTAAAAAGAAAAAAAATGTTACAAAAACATAATATTTGCAAAACCCACATAATATAAAATTAAAATTTCCTTTACACTTAAATAAATTACTAAACTTCCGATAACACATACATGTTTGAATGGCTGCATTAGTCGTCTGGCAACTCTAAAGAGAATATTGTGGTGTCACATTAACGGTCACCAACGGAGGCGGCATATAAGGATGAGTTCTTTCCATAGAAACAGATTAGGAAAGACACCATATTTAAGAGAATTAGTTTGGAAAAGTGGATAAGCAAAAAAAAAAAAAAAAAGTCTTAGTTCTTGGGTCTGAAAGCAAGAAGTGGACATCTCTAGGTAGGTCTTATAGTGAAAATAAGAAAAACAGAGCAGGGGGCTCCTGGGTGGCTCAGTCAGTTAAGTGCCCTACTCTTGATTTGGGCTCAGGTCATGATCTCATGGTTCTTGAGATGGAGACCTGCATCGGGTTCTGCACGGAGAGCATGGAGCCTGCTTGGCTCTTTCTCCCTTTCTCACTGCCCCTCCCCTGCTCACCCTCTCTCTCAAAATAAATAAAGTATAAAAAAATAAGAAAGGAAAAACAGAGCAGAATAGGAAAGCAAGTAGATAGAAATTCTTCTCTTAAGTACGCTCTGTTAAGATTTATCACTCCCCTTAGTGAACCAGAACTAGACCCCATGCCTTATCCTTAAGGGCTGGTTATTTAGGAATACCTATGGTAAACGAGTGCATAGGTCTCTATAGATCCTATTATTTCAACATTCTCAACAAGATTTTAAAACAAGGCTGTAATCTAAGGTGAGGGGTGCCTGGGTGGCTCAATGGATTAAGCCTCCGGCTTCCACTCAGGTCATGATCTCACTTCTTGTGAGTTTGAGCCCCACGTTGGACTCTGTGCTGACAGCTCAGAGCCTGGAGCCTGCTTTGGATTCTGTGTCTTCCTCTCTCTCTCACTCTCTGCCCCTCCCCAGCTTGCTCTCTCTCTTTCTCTCTCTCTCTCAAAAATAAACATTGAAAAAATTAGAGAAAAAGAAAATCTAAGGTGAGAGAGAATGATTTAGGGTAGGGGAAGAGAGCGTGCATAGAAAATACATATATTGATCTTTCCACTTCCCTGGTTTCTGGCACAGAGTTCCTAAACCCTTGTAATTTCCTAAGTGATAAGAACACTAGGAGCACCTATTGTAGTATTTGTCTTTGACCCCGTCCCTGACACAGGGCTCCTAAAATCCTTATAAATCCCTAACTGACAAGACTGCTGGGGGAACAACTTCTGTTTTATTGAGGTGGCTAAGCAGACTCCTGAATGGGGCTGGCCACTGGAAAAACCAAGCCAAGATTAGGAGCTTGGGATTTTCAGCGCCACTCCTCATCACCGAGAAAGGTGAGAGAGGCTAGACTTGGATTTAGTTGCTGATCATGCCTGCAGGAGGAAGCCTCCATAAAAATCCCAGTAATATGGGACTCAGAGCTTCCAAGTTTGTTAGCACATCTACGTATCCAGAAGGTGATAGACTCCAATTCCATGGGGACCGAAGCTTCTGCACTTGGGCCCCTCCCAGACATTGCCCTATGTATCTCTTTAGCTGGCTGTTCACCTGTATCCTTCTTCGTATCTTTTAATAAACTGATAAAGGTAAGTTAAATGTTTCTCTGGGTTTTGTGAGCCACTCCTGCAAATTAATCAAACCTGAGGGGAGAACCTCCAATGTGTAGCCAAACTGAAAAGAAGTTGTGGGTAACGTGGGACCTTACTACTTGTGTTTGGCATCGGGAGGGGGAAGTCTTATGGGACTGGGGCGTAGCCCAGACAATCTGACACTAGCTGTGGGTAGAATTCAGTTGTAGGACACCCAGGTGATGTTGCAGACAATTGTTTTCTATGGGAAAATAACCGCCACACATTTGGTAACCAAGAGTGTCAGTAGTGAAGTGTTTTTGCAAGTAGTGAAGGAGATACTCAGGTGAAAGAAAGACACAGTAGGAAAGAAGTGGGTTTTTCTCAACACGGCAGGTGGAAAACCAAGTTTTTCAATTACACAGAGACTTAAGAGTTGCTTAAGAGAGACTTATGGGGGCTTAGTATTTGTCAGAATATTAGTAAACACTTTAGAGTATTTACCATTTGAATCTAATAACAAGATGAGGAAGGTATTCTTGTTACCCTTTTGTTCATGGCTGGTCCTAACTGCTGGGAGGTTAACTTGCCAATGTCACCCAGAGGGGGGCCCAAAGGGCCAATTCAGGGGTTCTAGATACAGAGCCTGTGCACTTAACTCCTCTCCTGTTGGGCACATATTATACAGATGTGGACTCAGATAGATCCAGGAAAAGTCTAGAGACGCAAGGATAATTTTAAGTGAAGTGAGGCCTAATATACAATATAAATAGATAGCTTTTAGGCTCCATGGTATTACTTCTTGACATAAGATTCTGCTGCCCAGAATAGAATGAACATGAAAAGCATTGCCACTTAGATATTTTTTTTTTTTTGCCTATTGAGCTTTGCTTATGAGTAGATATGATAAAAAGTTCATGTACGTGAAGTGAGACATTCTGTATCATAAAGAATTTCTAACATTTGGGTGTGAAGGAGCTTAAGAAAATAAAAGTGATGAGATATTTATGGTACATTAGTTATTTTTATATGGGTTTCCTAAAGCAATATTTTAAGGTTATAGGTACAATTAATAAAACAATGAAAGTGAGAAGAAGAGTTTCCTCCCATGGAAGGAAAATGAGCAACTGAACCATTTAGATCAGGCAAAAATAAAGCGTCTGGATGTTAGATAGAAGACCGCTAAGTGAGTTATCTGAAAGCAGGACGTTGCTAATAAACTTGCAAAGTTAAACAATGCCTTGGTATTTTCGTGGCTATAAGCACCAAGAAAACATCACTAAACAAGGAATGAATATTGTGCTGATTTGTGTCTAGACAACAAAATAAGAATGATAATGTCATTTGGAGCACAAAACAGAGTAGCTAAAGTTAAGGCATGTTTGTTTAAAATTGACAGAGGGCTCACTTCTGAATGAATAGTTTACATATAGTAATACAGAATGCGTGCGCTCTTTTATGGCTGTAAGTATTTTCACTGAATGAGAACAGTGGAGAATTACAAACTATTACTCACAGGAATTTGGCAACAGATACACATTTTTTTTTTCTCCAATACGCTGAAGTCATACACGCAACAGTTGATAAATACTTGCTTAATAAAAACAGTGTGGCTAAGGGGATTTTATCCCCAGAAAATAATCACTTTAGGGATATCACAAGGCAATTCACTTCTTATGTTTGCAAAGGAGTAATCACAAGGCAACTATTAATCTCTTCTTATTATTCACATCTTCCTCCACTGCCCGCTGGTAATCTGTGTTTCACTGAAAACCTTTTTTTTATGACTTAAACACTATGAAACACCCTGGATATCAACTACTCCATTCAATTCATAGTTAGCAAAGACCTGTTGTTTCTCTGTTGCTACATCACGTTTTCAAGTGCTCATTTTAGTGAAATGATTCAATGAAAATAGTTTTATAATAAGAAAATAGCAGGTGAGACCTGGGAGCGAATTTTCCAACATAAGGATTATGAAATATATTGATTCTGTAAAATCTAATAAAACTGAATCTGTTTTTACTCCAATGTTTAGATGAATTACATTGCCATCTGATCTTGAGGGGACCCTAAAAATAATATAAAAGAGTCATCAAGGCTTAAATAAACATACAATATTTGGTAACAAGCATAGGACAGATACAAAAAGACTTTATTTGCCACATATTTTAACAAGATCCACACCTTTAACCTTAAGGGTCAAGTAGGTAGCCCTCGAAATATTTTCCTTAAAATGATTTTACAGTTTAAAAATAAATTTTCACTTAGGAAAGAGTTATACAATTTACACAAATCCTGAAAGGAAAAAAAAAAATAAAGAATGAAAATTAGGGATAAAAATCAAAGGATTCCAAAGGTTTCATATATTTTGTATAGTTTATGGATGTAAGAGCATTCTATGCAAGGCTGTTATGAAAGTAGAAAGGCAAAAATGTCATGCATATATAATTGACTTGATTTTTCAATGTCTGTATTTCTACTCAAGTGTATAAAATCATTACCTTCCAGCATCTTTCACAGACCTTGTAATATTTGGTGTTGATAAGTTTACATCAGGTAGGAAAAGGATCCATTTTAACCCTTGTAGAAATATCAGTTTTTTTCCACAGAATCTACGTTGAATAATGGCTACACTTTTTTTTTTTTACTTTAAAATATACTAAAGCTTCGCCCCAAATACCTGCTCCCTCTTGAAATTCCTTTCTATGTCGATGACATCATTCTGCTCTGCCATCTTCTTTGACATCCTCCTTCCACGGTCAATCAGTTTTTAGTCATATCTTTATTTCAAAGACGACTTCAATGGATTCCCACAGTCTAATATTCATAGTCCTCAGCTTTGCGCTGCACGGCCCCCACCATATCTCAACGGTAAATAACGGTACTTGTTGGACCCTTTGTCTTCTGCTGTTACTTGTTTACATTTTTCATTGGCTGATGTTCTCAGTTATAAAAAATAAATAAATAAATCCATTCTACCTAAGGAAGAAAGGGATTTTGTAAGTGGTACAGATAGCTCCCAGAATCTTCAATGGTGCTTTAAAGTCTGAGCTTCCATGAAGATCTCCAAAACTACACCACCAAACTGGGTCACCAAAGGAGCAGGATCAGCTCTGATCAGGACAGCAAAGCACTGCACGATCATACTGTCTGTGATCTAAGTCAACGAAATGCTCGGTCCCTCTAACGAACACAAGTCTGTGCATCTTGCTATTGGCGCACTGACAAGATCAACTTAACTTCCCTCTGGATCTCTTGATGCAACCAAATCTGGGAAATGCAGTTTTTGCTTTTCAGAGGAAGGCGATACAAGAAGAGGAATTAGTCGGGGTGAATGTTGAACATACAGGTTCACGACATCCATCACATACCGTAAACAAAATTATATTTTAAAACTCCGATCTCATAGGGAAACTATGATTTCTTTGCCAAAATATCTTAAATTAACCATTGTATAAAGACTGATATCCAAGCTTTCTTATTAATCTTTCTTTATATACCATTTATTTGCTTTAAAACCTTCCTTTGGAATTCAATTTTGCTTAGTATTCTTCTAGGCTTATTTTAAGAAATAATATATACCTTCTGGCTATCAAAGCATTTAAACTAAATGCTCTGTAAAGTAACTAATAGGAAAAGTGAGCTGCGATGATATAATGATGTTCTGTAAAATGTCCCTGGAAACCTGAAAGGGGTAACATGAGGTTAACAAAGGAAGAGGTGAGGAAACTCTTCAAAAGATCAAATGGTATTTCAGCAAGGTTCTGAATCATGAGAATGCGTTGTCCTGGTCACCATGTAACCCCATTGTAGAGAAAGAACGAAAGAAAGAAAGAAAGAAAGAAAGAAAGAAAGAAAGAAAGAACGAACGAACAAAAGAAAGACAGAACAAAAGAAAGAAAGAAAGAAAGAAAGAAAGAAAGAAAGAAAGAACTTACAGACTTTTGTAAAGATATGAGAATATGTAATACATACGAGAACGAAAAAGTTGGAGAATGGTAAGTCATTAGGAACGACTAAAAAGTTGGCTTTATATGTGCACATAATGAGGTGATAAGCAGCTGAAGAAGATTCCCATCAGCTTTACTAAAGGTTTAAATTGTGTTGTACATGTGGTTTAAGTCATTGAAGGAGCTTGAACAGTGATGGATATATTATTTCTATGAGTAGGAAGGGACATAGAGTGAAAAGTGGTGGGACTCAAGCCATGTAGAACACCTAGAAGCGATTACTCTAGGTTCACGTCCAGATTCAGGCAGTGGTTTTGAGTATTAGAGGGAGCCAATGTCTTGAAAACAAATGAGGATATAGCAACACCCCGACCCAACTTGGATGGTCTTCGAAATTGTTGTTTATTTACTAACAATTTCCCTGATCTCACTCCAGTAGTTCTGAACTAATCACCTGTCTGGACCATTTTTTTGTTTGTTTCGTGCCTTTGTACATTTCTTTCCCTCTGCCCAGAGTAGCCTGTCACTCTTTTCTGCTCAGTTTTCTACTTAAGATCTAGCTCAAAAGAGCTTTACTTTGTAAATCTTCCTTCCCTCCAAGGCAGTGATGGACATTCCCTTTACACTGCATTGAAGAAATCTGCCTTCTTTCCTAAATGAAAGCACAGACCTACAACACCATAAGTATTTGTTTGTGGGCTATATTCCCACTTGGCTATAAGCTAAGGGACGGAAGCTATGTCTTGTCTTATTTTATCTTGTCTTGTGGAATGTTGCAGGTTTCTGAGAGATGTAGAAAATTCATATAAATTAATGTAAAGTATACAGATGTTTTCTAGGATCCATAGGAAAACCTAAGAATAGTACATATGTTGAAATATTTCCAACTTCTCTGTTCTATTTTTATACTTAACTGGTCATGTTTGCATTCAGGGAATGTGGATATAAACACGTAAGATGGATTCAGATACTTTCAAACTAGTAGGCGTGAAAATGGCCACATTTCAGTCATTTAGTTAATTAGCAAAAGCGAATCAGCATTTTACTTTTGTCTTTGGCCAAACCTCACCAGTCTGTGTTTTCCAAATAGGACTTTTATTTCCTTTCAACAGAATAATGGGTGGTGAAGGCTCAGGTCATTTTTAACTACTATTCTTTTCTCTTAATCAGTCTTCGTGTCCTAAGCTTCATTTTCCTTCTGTCATTTCAGCCGTTTTCTGTTGTTAGGAGCAATTCAAAATTATAATGTTCAATTCTGTTTTCTAAGGCAGCTACTCAACAAATTCCTTTTTTTTTTTTTATGTCATATCCGTGTTTTACACACTCCTTTTCTTTACATACTCCTTCCATGACTATGCATTTAGCACTTGGTCCCTTTTCCAAAGTGATAAATTCCGCTTTAAAAGATGTCCTATTAAGTATCCACCAACTACCAAGTTTGATAAAACTCATTTGAGGTTACTCGGGTGGCTCAGTCAGTTAAGTGTCTGACTTTGGCTTAGTTCATGATCTTGCAGTCTGTGAGTTCAAGCCTTGCGTCTGAGTCTGTTGCAACAGCTCAGACCCTGGAGCCTGCTTCAGATTCTGTGTCTCCCTCTCTCTCCGCCCCTCCAGTGCTCACTCGCTTGCTCTCTCTCTCTCAAAATAATAAGCATTAAAAATTAAAAAAAAAACCAAAAACAAAAACTTATTTTGAACCATCTCTCTCATAAAAGGGTGTTAGAGACTAAAATAGTCTGAAACATTACTGGTTTTCCTTGGGGGCCTGGGTGGCTCAGTCGGTTGAGTGACCAACTTTGGCTCAGGTCATGATCTCATGGTTTGTGAGTTTGAACCCTGTGTTGGGCTCTGTGCTGACAGCTCAAAGCCTGGAGACTTCTTCTGATTCTGTGTCTCCCTCTCTCTCTGCCCCTTCCCCACTCATGCTCGCTCGCTCTCTCTCTCTCTCTCTCTGTCTCAGAAATAAACATTAAAAAAATTTTAAAAAAATACTGGGTTTCCTATTCTATCTCTTACAAAAATTAAATATACTTGTATACCATTCCTTCTTAGCTAATTTAGTTTTGCTTCATGTTGGTAAACTGACCCGGATTATTCTTAGAACAGGTTGCCTTTCTCTACCAGGAGAACATATTGAAGCAGCTTGTTGTATGGGAGTTTGGGAGGGAGTTTGTGGACAGGCAGATATGACCTTTGGTCAAGTGATGACTTTACAGATTAGTTGCTATGTGACCCTTGGTGAATTATTTAGTCTTTAGTTTCCTCAAATATAAACCAACCAAACAAAATCGATAATATCTTTCTCACAGGATTTTTGTGAAGTTTCTAAGTAATGTATATACCAAGCCTATAAGCTGTAGTTAGAAAATATTTATTTAATATAAAACCTATCTAAATAATATATATTACTTGCCTCTACATGTATTTAAGCCTAGCAATTCCAGTTTCTCAACAGGTAGCAAAATATAAATGCCTCATTGTCTAGCTTGGAACCCTTCTTAGAAAGCCATAGTTACGTTAAACTGTGCTGTGCTGAACACGACTTCGCAGCTGTGAATGGCAGGTCAACATTAGGAAGAAGGTCAACACTGTCTATTGAAAATACAAAAGAAAGTTCTAGCTAACAGCTTTACATAACAGAAGTTGGACCTTAATATTAGGATCACCAAAAAAGATTGTTTATAAAATAATACCAGTTATCTCAAGTTGCTTTTATACAGAAATGACTACGTATGCTTTTTATATATCACTGGATTATACGTTCAAATACATAGATTAACTCCCTAGCATCCACATAACATGCACAGAAGACTTTTAGTTTGGTTAATATGATACCGAATGAGGAAAACGTCTGAATAAAATATAATATGCACAGAATCTTATTTTTCTCAGTGTTAGTAATGGTTGTTTGTTTAAAACATGTGGTCAGGAAAAAGAAAGTTCGGTGGGAAAGGATTTAACATTTATTAAGAACTTCTTACGCATCACTTCCACTGCTGGATGCCATTACCTACATTGATTAATTGGATCTCCGAGCACTACTGAGGGAGAGAGTGTTTCCTCCAGTTTACACAGGAGTGAAGGGAGTTCTGTGGAGAGTTTCCCCCCCGGCAATAAGGGGCAGTAAGTGCTGAGGTTGAAACAGTATTGGCTGCTGGGCTATGCTACACAATTCAAATTCCCTCTCATGGGGGAGTTTGGTTTAACATTTATGGCTTAAAATATTGCTTCTGGTTTTCATATTGTTGTCTTGAAAGAAAAGTCACTGGACCAGTTGGACTTAAAAGAGGGTTGTAAGCATCAGGCCATAATGCAGTTGAACTTGTTTTCTCTCTTTGGGGAAGGATGGATTAATATCAGCCATCTTCCCTGTTAGCATAAAATGTACACCAAATGTTGTCAAATATTTGCATAATTAACATTCATCTATTTCTCATTAATGATTAGTTAACATTAGTCTACCTAGAAGTGTTTTGAGATGCTCTAAGAAATAGTTTCATTTCTTCAGTGTTTTAGTTTTATACATATAAATAGAGCATACACACACACATACAATCTGTGAACTCTTCAGTAAACGTAATGCAAATTTTCTAAATTATCATAAAATTACCATTTTAATATTAATCATTATTACCAATAAATTACAAGGGTACTATATATGTGTCTTACTTCTGGAGAATAGACCTTTCAAGTCTATCAGAAGACTAACTTATTTAACTTATACCCCAGAATGTTACATAGATGAAAGAAAATTAAAAATAACAAAGGTAACAGAAGTTTCTTGTATCCTTTCCATTGTTTCCTCCTTTGTTATAATAGAATCTGTGTATGTAACTCAGATGGTGGTTTTACTATTGACTGAGTGAGGCATATAACTACAACTTCCTGAGTGATTTCAAACAGTATTGTAAATGTTCAGTCAAGAGCAAATGAGACTTTGCTGATAGCTGAGAGTTCTAATCCCTTAAAACTACTAAACAAGGGCTCCTTTTGGCCATTCCATGATGGAATAAATTTATCAGTTTAAATTAAACTGCAGAAGCTCCTACTTTCCTATTGCCACCTTCCCAAAAATCATCTCGTGGACACCAAATACGTTGCTTTTATTCACACATCATAGTTTATATATTATATATTGAAACTTCAAGCCCCTTATCAGTAATCTTTAAACACCTCAATTATCACTAATGGAATAGGTTGTCCTAGGGAAGAAGAAGAAGAGAAAAAAAGAACTCTGTGATATAAAAAAATGTGCTCGTGCATATTAGCACCATATACGGGAGGTGATTTTTGCAAAGCTCAAAGAGAATAAGCATCTTCATGGTCAGAATAAGGTAAATGCCTACAGTAAAGTCTGCCTTTGAGGAAGGAGGGTCAGAAATGTTATACTGTTCTTATTATAAATAGAATAACTACCCACTTTTTAGAATCCCACTGACGAACCTCTTTCCTTCGTAACATTGTCATGAGAACGTATAAAAGGTTGGCCATTCTCCCAGAAAAATTCCTACACTTGCAGGGCTTCTTTTTCAATTAATGTTATGTTCAAATTTCAAAATTTACAGCAAAATTATTGAAGTTGTTTTGCTGCTTACTTAAAACAAGAATGTTTCCATGCGGCGGTGAGATTCAGTGCTATTTATTAAAAAATGATGAAAGACTCATTTTCAAAATCACTTTCTATGAACCAAAATAGTGAATTTTAAAGTTTCTTATTTGGAAAGTTCAAAAAAGGTATGCTTTCTAATTGTATTATTTCTAAAACACGAAAGAACACAACTCAGTTTCTATCGCTATGTAACAAGAAACCACAAACTCAAGGCTGTAAAATAACACAATGCTGGAGGTAAGAAGCCAATTCGTGGCACAATTGAGTTCTTTGCTCTGTGGGATCACAGGCTGAAATTAAGGTGTCTGCGAGTCTAAGTTCTCATCTGGAGGCTGTGCTGGGGAAATCCATTCCCTACTTCTTTCTGGTTGTTATTATTATTTAGTCCCCGTAGTCATAGAATTGAGGTCTTTTTCTTTGACTGTGGTCAACAGGGAGATACTCTCAGCTCCAGAAAGTGGCCTACAGTTTCTGCCACGTGGCTCTCTCCAGCTTTAAGCCAGCCGTGGTGCCATGAATCCCTCCCTTGCTTCAAATCCGTGACTTCCTCGTTTCCCCCACTGAAGACAATTATCTACTTTTAAAGGGCTCATGTAATTAGGTCAGGGCTTCCCGGATCACTTCCCCATCTTAAGGTCAACTGTGCCTTATAACAGAGCAGGAGTAAAATCTATCATTTGACACTCCCAGGCATCATGTGGCACCAGTACCACAGAAGCATGCAAATATTAGAGGGCATCTTTGAATGCTCCCTCTCAGGGTGAATCATAGGGCTTCTAGAACCTCTCAAACTCTACAGCTCCTCCAAAGTGATGCTTTATAACGCCAATTTAAATACAACACACGAGAGTGAATCATTCATAACGTGCATCAGCTATGGAAATCTTCCAAAATTCTAAAAGGGGACAATACGTATATATTCTACTTATACCTTTATGTGAGCTTTTAATTACTGCACAAAAGAAGCATATAACAAGAAGAAACACTAAAGTACACATTTGTTTTCATTCTGGTAGATTTTTTCCCCTTAAGAAACATGTTATTCTATCAATAAAGATATAAAGATATAAGGATACTATTTGCACTCTTTTTTTAGATGATTGTGTCCCTCTAAGAATTGCATTTATTTCCCAACCTAAAGTGCCCTTACTCTGGAGAGGGCCATAATGAATCTAGGTGTCAAAGTTTTTTTTTTTTTCCAGCCCGACAGGTAGCTCCAGAAAAAGATAGGCCATTAAAGAAGTCCTGGACTGGGTAGAGGGGCGCCTGGGTGGCTCAAGTCAGTTAAGCATCTGACTTCAGCTCAGGTCACGATCTGACAGTTCATGGGTTCAAGCCCCGCATTGGGCTCTGTGCCAACAGCTCAGAGCCTGGAGCCTGTGTCAGATTCTGTGTCTCCCTCTCTGTCCCTCCCCTGCTCACGCTCTGTCTTGGTCTCTCGAAAATGAATAAATGATTTTAAAAAAATGAAGTCCTGTATTGGGTAGAAACATCTAGGCCCTTGTATCACCGCCTTGCTCTGTTATTGGCTGAGGGACACGTGGGAAGGGCATGTCGTCAGCTTAACAGATAAAATGGACTCTTTAGTTGTTAATGGCTGGCAGCTGGCAGGTAACCCCACTCCCTGACAACAGTTCTGAGAGAACACCTCAGGGTGTACCATACTTACAAAGCAAATAATCTAACTTTCATTGTATTGTATTTACCCTGAAGCTACCTTCATAGAAGCACATGAACAAGAATGTTATGACATGGCTGTCAAAACAGTGACATGATAATAAGATATACACATGTGATTGATACAGTTCTTCCAGTAGGCACCAATAAATATGTGCTTCAGCATCAACCAAAACTCATTCTTGTCATTCACGAAGCATAAGTTGCAATGATTGGCCATGTTGCATTGTGAGGAAAGTAGGAAGTAGTCGTGAATTTAAAAAAAAAAAAAAAAAGTTGAGTTATGCTGTACAAATGTGTACTTTACGCATATCAATTAAGGACATAAGGAGGAATTCAGACCTACTGAGATGTGATTGGCCAAGAAGAAGAGAGATGGAGAAAATTGTTCATTATCCCAACGAATCTGGCATAGTTCTAGAAATTAGGAGGACGAAAACAGATGTGGCTTTACGGGCCAGCTACACCTTCATAGACACATGGAAAAGGAGAGCTATAAGAAAGTTGTGCAAGTATTGTAAAATGATGGGGTTGTCCTAATATAATCATGTTTGCCCTGTTAGAAGGAACAGTGAGAAGAACTATCTAAATAGAAAATTTCAAAACTGACACTCAGCCCATCCATTTCTATAATGCAGAGGACATGAGTGTCTGTATACGTTTCCTTTACTTTCTCTCAAATTCACAGAAGCCCAAGAGAGTCAGGAAGGGACCTCAGCAATATCATTATTGCTACCTGTGCATGAACTGCCTGGGTTTGTTCAAAGGAGATTTATATATGAAATAGTTCTGGAATCCTGTAAGCTGCTCTGATCTTTATTCATTCTGGTTTCTGTTGGGCTAAATTTTATCTGTAAAAGAAGGTTGTCACAGGTGAATTACTAGGATGATAATGACTGGAAAGAATGAGGATTCCCGTAACTTACAATAGGAAGAAAAGAAGGACAGGAAAACTTATTGGTTTAAAGCATTTGTGTATTAATGAGCTTTAGAAGAGGCTGATGTTGTCACAGGTTCCTGGGTACAGTATTAGGAATAACAAATTGGCATCTCTAAAATGGCAGGTAACAAAGCCATAAAAAGTCCCCGGTGACCTCATGCAATTTCTGAGATCATTAGGGAGTTGCCTAACTACCTCACTTACATCTCATCAAGTGAGACCTCAGTTTCACCCCTGCTGATCTCTCTGCTCCGGTTTCTATTTTCTTTAATTGGAAAGTCAGGTAGTGACACTGGTTTTGGAAGGAATCCAAGATACTCATGCATGAACTACTGTGTGTTTCCAAAAACCAAAACAAAAACCTAGAGCAATGACTCTTGAGAATCTTTAACCTTTACTTGATATTTGTAAAGAAATAACATTAAGATAATTAGTACAGAATAAATACCTCCAATTTGACAATACACAAACATCCTTGAATGGGATCAATTGACACTTGGAGATGAGTTGTGGAAGAAAATTTTTAGAGAAAGGAAGTGAATTCACTCTCCACCAATTACCAGACAGGTAGCGCTCCTATACTGCAAATCAAATAGAGTGTCCAGCATCTGTGATGAGGAAATAGGGCATCTGTAAAGGATGGGTAACTGATGTTGAGAAAGACAGGGCAAGGCCCACCTATCAGTCCACACAATGTAAGCCATTTTCCTAAGTGTTTATTTGTTTTGTTTTGTTTTGTTTTGTTTAAGATTGTGGCCACTTCTGGATTTGTAAGATGAAGACTTGTGAATGCATTACCTAATAATACCTCATAAGTCAATATAGGTTTAGATATACACAATAAAAGCAAAGTTTGGAGGAAAAGGAGAACTCAGTAAAGGACCCAGACAATAGAATATATTAGAACTCTTAAGAGAGCAAGATATTTTTCAACAAGAATGGACAAGCTATGTTTTACAGAGAAGGTGGGGTAACATTAGCCTTAAAGAGAGGATAAGAAATTCTAACAAACCAAGATTAAAAAAAAAATGGTTAGTATGGTGAGCAGAATGATGTCTTTTCAAAGGTGCCTATACCTTATGCTCATGACCATGTAGATGTCCTAATCTCCTAGTTAATAAATCTAGTGTTTATGTTGAGAACATGGTACCATTACATTTGGTTACATAGGTAATGGCTTACTTCCACACTAGCCCAGATGGGTAGTAATATTAGATTAGGAGTCAAGGTTTGGAGAGTTTATTTTCCGCAAAATTCCAAAAGTCAGTATTTGAAACTAGATGTGCATGTTTCTCATCACTTTGCTGCCTTACTGCCTTTAATTGGATGTGCCAGACCCTGTATCATACATTTGAATGATCTGGATTGTTTGGGGTTATGCAATTTCCAGCAACATAGGATTCATCTGCCATTGGAGACGAAGTGTAGCCTTTGAGCGAATTACACTCTTAAATTTGAGAATCTAATTTGATCCACAAGGCTTGGGCAACGTTCCTTTCTCTGAAAAATGTTTCTCCCATGTCACCAGAATCTTAAAAGTTTTCCATGTTTCAAAAGTTAAAGAACAAACAGAATAAAACACCTTACCCTTTATCAGTTGAGAAGAAAGCTAGATTAATTTGTCTAGGGACAAATAACTCATTAGTAGTAA
This sequence comes from Panthera onca, assembly GCF_046562875.1. Classification (NCBI taxonomy): domain Eukaryota; kingdom Metazoa; phylum Chordata; class Mammalia; order Carnivora; family Felidae; genus Panthera; species Panthera onca. The sequence continues at coordinate 16,139,290 of NC_138339.1, forward strand.
GTTTGTAAAGGAGGCAGAGTTCCCTAAATCATCCTTTGGTTGTCTCTGAATTTTGTATTATTCGGAGGCTGAAATCTACCAAATAAAGTTAGGTCCTTGGAATACACCAAGTTAGGAGGGAAAGGGAACACAAATGACATTTCCCTTGATATTTTCCTTGCATAAGACCTTAGAACAAGCCGTCACCTTTCCAGGCTCTAAAGAAACCTTTATTTTACATGCAATGCATGCTCAGCAAGGGGTTCAGAGGGAGGAAGCGATTAATGATACTTGTGTTAGTGACAAGAAGCAGCATCTGTCTCTTTTAAAAAATGTGTCTTCTTCTACAAAGTGACGAGGTTAAATGAGGTAATCCCTAAAACATGTTTTCAACGGAAAGGTCTTCATACTGCAGACCAAAACTATCAGAAAATATTGAAATATCTGAAGGACAGGTGTGTCTCAGATCAGACAGATTGGTGCATAAACACTGCATTGAGCTGTACCAAAAGCTCGAGGCTGTTGCAAAACAGACTTGGGAAAAATCACAAAAAATGGAATGAATGGCTTCCCAGGAAGAAAACAGACTGTGTGACATCCAGAGTCCCCCATGTTTCGCCCTTCAGAATGAAACAACTTCAACTTTTAGATTCTAGAGTTGTTTTTGCCTAAGTGGCTATAATGCTTACATTTCCTGTCCAATTTGAAAAATTGAATTCCTTATTTTGGAATTATTCCTTATTTGATATTTGGAATATTTGATATTTATTCAAATATCAAGTCAGAAAGAAAATTTTTTTTTGCAATGCATCATTTGCCACTGACAATTAGATTCTTTACGTTTCGCCCATGCCAATGGCAAACCAGGTATATGAATATTTTAGTTCCCATAAAGACCAATCTATTCCATTAATGTTAGTAATGCTTGCATAATTGAAATGTAGTTATGTGGGTGGTCTTTCGTTTACAGACATTACTTTCTTTGAATGAACATTAATTATTGGCTATGTATTACAAAACTCCTTGTGGTGATGTTATTCTAGTGATAATATAAACATGAGCACAGCATACAATTTGTACATACTTATTTAAAAGTACTCTGATCATGCAGTGTCACCATATAAAAGAGGAACCTCATACAAGAATGACACAATGCTCAGAAATTACATAAAAATTAAAAGAAGTTCTTACAATAAAACAGATGGCTCCAGAAGCAGCTGTGTTGTTTCATTTCTGAAGCGTGTTAGACACATATGTGGATGGGAATGTGGAGTGTGTAGGGGGAAAGAACTGCGACTGTACATGGAAATAAGAAATTGATGGAGTTTTGGCTTTTTTACTATAAGATTAACACATGAGGGCCAGGGATTCAGCTACCTTGAAGTACTTGGCTAACCATAAAATGAAGGAGAGAATGCTACCCTTACATAAACTTTACTTTAAAAATGCACTGTGTGGGGCACCTGGGTGACTCAATTGGTTAAGTGTCCAACTTTGGCTCAGGTCATGACCTCATGGTTCATGAGTTTGGGCCCCACATCAGGTTCTGTGCTGACAGCGTGGAACCTGGAGCCTGCTTCAGATTGTGTCTCCCTCTCTCTCTCTGCTCCTCCCCCATCCGTGCTGTCTCCCTCTCTCAAAAATAAGCAAACATTAAAAATAATAAAAAAATAAAAATGCACAATCTTTCCATTTTTTATTTCAAATCATTGTATTTTATGTTTTTTTTTTTTTTTTGGTTTCTGTTTTTGTTTTTTGCAAACCCCCCATATGTATTCCAAACTTACAGTGCTTTGGAGACACTTATAATGGTTAATGGCATATGTCAACTTAACTGGGCCACAGGGTGCCCAGATGATGGCTTAAACATTATTTCTGGATGGATCTATGAAGATGTTTCTGGATGAGATTGACATCTGAATTGGTAGACTGAATTAAACAGATTGCTCTCCCCATAGTGAGTGGGCCTCACCCCATCTGTTGAAGGCCTGAATAGAATAAAAGACTGAGTAAGAAGGAATTATTTGTCTTCGTCTAATTATCTTCAAGCTTTAACCCCGTCTCTTATCTTTGGACTTGGACTGGACTATACCATTGGCGTTCCTGGATTTGGACTTCTCCACCTCTACACTCATGTGAGCCAATTTCTTATAACGAATCTCTTTCTATACACACGTAACGCATACACATACAGGCACGCCCTATTGGCTCTGTTTCTCTGGAGAGCTCTAATATATGGATCAACATTTACTCTTTACTGCTCCTTTCAGGAACCTTGTAGTAAAACCTATAAGCCATATAGAATGTATTTCATGGCCAATGAATGCAAGTCCCCTAATTGCTCCCATGTGGAAACCTTAAGATCCATCATAGAATTGAACATAGACCCTCCCTCCCCCTTTTCTTTTTAACTCCTTCTCAATTAGATGATCGTGTCAGAAGACTGTCTGTCATCATCAGTTCTTCAGTAATTACAATGAGTGAAATTCCCCGCCAAGTCACAGTAGACACACAGCATTAGTCAGACATAAATTGTATACTATGAGCCCTTGAATTTATGGGATTGTTAACCATCGCATGGGGTAGCCTATGCTGGCTGCTGTGTTCCTAGCATTCTCATGTGACCTATTATATGCTGGATTTTATTATAGTTTATTTTCTTAACAATTCCAGGCATTGTGAGAAACTTTGCAGATATTAGAACACAAAGGTTGTTGTTTTTTTTTTCCTAAGATAATCAGTCTCAGAAATATTAACTTACTGAAACTTACTGATAGTGATAGAATTGGTCACCAAACTCAAGTAGGCCCTGATGCCCTTTCTAATCTTCCCTAATAACCTTTGATTTTTTGGATTGTTCCTGATTTCACTTTATAACTGGATAAAGTTTTGTGGTTGAGTACTTTTTTCCTCTGGTTTGCTCTGTGTTGTAACTGAAGTTATTTTTGGTTGAGATTTGAGAGATGAAGGGTATTTTTTAGTATTTTGACCTTCAAGACAGTATGTTAGAAAGTCATTAAGGGGCACCTGGGTGGCTCAGTCCATTAAGCATACGACTCTTGATTTTGGATCAGGTCATGATCTTGGGGTTCATGAGTTTGAGCCTCATGTCAGGCTCTGTGCTGACGGCTCAGAGCCTGGAGCCTGCTTCAGATTCTGTGTCTCCTGTCTCTCTGCCCCTTTCCTGCTCACTCTCTGTGTCTCAAAAATAAACAAACATTAATTTTGTTTAAATCTTTAAAAAAATAAAAAATAGAATTGTAATCAATATCAGAAAGAAGTACAGGTCTCAAAAAGTGCAATAAATTAAGGGCACGACTGTTTTCAAAGGGTATGCCCCAAAGTTACTGGCCCCTGACTTCCACCTGGTGAAGTGCATAAGCTACGGACAACCTCTCTATCAGCCTCTTTGCATAACAGAAAACTAATGACTTCGTCTTTGGTTGTAAAGATTAAATAGGATGACAAAGGTAAATTATTCAGCCTAGCAGATAATACAACGTCAATAAATTTTAAATGATAGCTTAAAAAGAAGAAATGAAGGAGAAAGAGAACCAGATGGAGAGGGAGGAGGAGGAGGAACCAGGTTCCAGTCTTTGGGGCTGCCTCACTCAAAGCTTTTAGAGGACAGAACCCTGAAGGTTTTCCGTGTTGTTTTGGACAACTCACTAATATGCCATTGTATAATTTCTTAAAACATTTCTCTAGATATCCCAGTTAATAAGGGCCAGAAGGGGCGTGTGGCTAAAAAATTTAACGAAAACAAGAATAGATGCAGGCAGAAAACATTGAAGAGCTCAAGATAGGGAAATAAAAGACACTTACATGGGGCTTATAACAGAACAAATGAAAAGCTGTGTCTACTAAAACGTGTTGTGTATGAAGAGGGCTTTGAATCTGAAAGTAAGCAGGCCTATAGCATTCTGAAATTTGTCAGGAAGGACATAAAGATGTTTTATTTCAAAATAAAGAAAAGCATCAGGATGGGTATGCTTATACTCTTCCAATTTATGAAAGGAATCCTGAAGAAAAAGTTCTTTTTTTAGCTTCAATGAACAATTTAGGAAACGGTGCTTAATGTTCATTCAAAGGGGACATTCTTAAATGTTAGAGTTAATGGGATCCCAGGAAGGCAGTCCTTATGAAATAGGTTGCCTCCTAGCATGGCGAACTCCTTATTAAAGACAGGATCAGCAGTTGCTCTTCTGCCTTCTGGGGAGATCAAAAAGAGAGATCAGTAGCCACTGGGAGACTGGGGCAGTGGATATTTAAATATCCTTTACACGATGAAATCACATGTCTACTATTGCACATACTTCTGTTAAACGTTACTCCCAGATTCATCAAGCATTCATTAAGCATGTGCTATGAGTAAGGCACTATGAGCTGATGTTACTCATTCATCATCTCATTTCACCTTTGGAGAAGGTAACATCTTTTTAGGAAAGTGAGGGATAGAGACGTTGAATAGTGTGTGCGTGATCACAAGCCACTATACCAATTTTCCCATTGAGGAGCCCTAGCAACAGGATCCTAAAATGTGGGTTTTTCACGTCTTTCTTTCTAAACTGTGAACAGTCTATAAACATTTCAATGTTCCTCATGATGTCTTGCCTGGTTTGTAGAAGCATGATACAATGATACTGCACTAGGTTTCTGAGTCATCTTTACAAGATACAGCATTGGGGCCTAAACAGACATCTTTGATTCACAGTGGTTTAGTTCTTACTGGTGTATTACCATCCTTTTCATCTTGATGAAAATTAAATATGAAAACTTGATTTAAAAATCAAAGCTAGGGTTTAGAAGTCTTTAATGTGAATATTATTTGAGTGACTTGTGTCCCTCAGATAGCTAACATCGCATACATTTCTTTTCTCTAATTCAATGACTTGAAAATATAAAATTTGTTTTTTGAAATGACTGAACAGCTCAGGATGTGGTTTTCTTTCCCTTTTCTGAGAAAAAGAAAATCAAGCTGCTTGGCCTATGTGATAAAACAATGTAGATAATGTTCACGTGAAAAGGTGCAAGATGAAAATGTGAGAATGATCGGAGATGCCGGCACTGTCCCACTATCTAAACGTACTTTTAAACATTTTGAGGAACTCATTATTTTGTTTTAAACAGAAAATCTATCTTAACTGCTGGCATAATACTGTCATATCCTTTCAGATGAGTCAGCAGTCACAAAGCCAGCACGTTAAACAACATTTTGCAGATGAGAAGAGACAGAATAATAATTCTGTTGAAGATAACCAAGCAAGCAATAGAATACATGGTTAGAGATCATTGGTATTATTCGAAGCAGAATTCTAGCTGCAATACCATATACATTTGCTATTTAAATAGCAAGAAGCATTCTATGCTTTATGGCAACACAAGTTGAGATGTTTAGACATATCTGAGGTACACATTTATGGATGTATCACCAGCACTGATTCAGGAGTGAAGTTGTGAACAGAGTCAGCCAGAGTTCAAGGCTCATGAGTACTCATCCATTCTGATTCTAATGCAAAAGTATGCTTTCTTTGGCCAATATTTCCTTTTTTTGTTTTGTTTTGTTTTTGTTTTGTTATTTTGCTTCATGATCCAGGATGAGGAGTATCCCTCTTACTATGGATAAATAAAACATAATAAAAACTGAGTTAAAATTCTTTGTTACATAATTATTATTCTACCATTTATTGTATTTCTATAACTGGGACTAAAAAAAAATCTCTGGACAGCATCCTGTGACTTCCTTATCTGGAACTTCTGAAATTCAGTCAAGAGTTTCATGTATGTATGTATGTATGTATGTATGTATGTATGTATGTATGTGTGTGTGTATGTGTGTGTGTGTGTGTGTATGTATAAGAAAATTGTCACAAGATTAGATTTCTTATTTATAAAGCAATCTGAGAAAATGGCATACTTCAAATCAGATAAAACTTGCTACTTTTTGAGAAAGAAAAAGCTTAGAACCAGGAGACTTTTTTCTTTCACATAAACACAACATGACAGCTTACTTAACAGCATGAAATAATGACTACAACAAGAAAATATTTAATTTTCAGGAAAAACACATCAGAAGAAATTTGATTTTAGAGATGATCTCCCTTTGACAGACTTTCATTCCTTCTTAATATTTCATACTCTTTAAAAAATAAAAAATAAAATAGTGAATGTGTTCATCTAGGGTATCATCAGACTATTAGCATTTCAGTGTGGCTCATTCTTTGATGTGGGAAGCTTCCCTGTACATTCTGGAATGTTTAGCAGCACATTTGGCTTTTACTTACCAGATGCCAGTGGCAACCCCTCAGTTATGACAATTAGTAATGTCTGCCAACATTGCCATATGTCCCCTGGGGGGGCTGAAATCTTCCCCTGGTTGAGAACCACTCATTTAGGGCCACCATAGTTGACCTGCTTTTCCCCATGAGAGCTGAGATCATCTTCTTGCTTTCTTTTCTGTTTCTTCTGTCTCCATTATAATTTAACAATCTCATATCTCTACCTTTATGGGAATTAGCGAAAACATCTATTTGAAGGTATTACACAAGAACATTTCTTCCTCTTCCTACTGTGGACACACATCGGGACACTGAACCTAAGAGAGAATGGAGACTAGATTCCCACTGTCATTCACCCATTGGACAAGGCATAACTGTGTAGAGCAGTAACGGTCCAAACTTCCCTGGTGCTCTCTTTCTATTATTATGACATCACATTTGTAAATGAATTGTGTAGAACTTAGAAATCAATGTCTCCATACTGACAGCATAATAAAGGGGAGCTGTGTCTTTAGGCCAGTCTCCAAAAGTCAATTTACTTATAAAGCAGTTGAAATCTCTGAAAGCTGATCTCTTTAATTTTAAGACCTGATAACAGGAATCCAGGCAGTACGGTTTGAAATAAGTAGATGAAACAGTGGATTTTCCCTCCTCTGAGCCAATGTGATAAAACACACTAAAAATCAAATTGTCCTTGCTTTGATATCTATGCCATTTATTCAACTCCCTAAAATTAAATTTTATGGAAGTTCCCTCTAGTTACTCTATGCTTATTCTCCACGTATGAAAACATTTCTTCTCTTAGTTGATGCCATATTTGGAGAAATGTCAGCCAGTGAAGGGAATCACATATAGATTCTAAATCCCTATACAGATTAGTTAAATTTATTAATAAGTATGCTTGTTGACTGCATATGTTCACAGTCACATGTATTTAAAAAAAAAAAAAAAGATGTTTTTTAAACCCCAAATCCTTTCTCATTGTCTTTTTTTGAAAAGCGGAGTAACATTAAATGCCTATTTACTTGGAATTCAATATACCTAGCGTGATGGTGACCACAAAGGTGGTTAACACACGATTCATGTCTTTAGGAATGTTGAAAGTTAGAGAAAGATTGATAGAAATAACTATAGGAATAAAATAAGGTTGGTAGGAGAAGGTTCTTTATTATGATGTGCCCTGGGAATGATTGTAATACACATGAATAGTTATGCACATCTGTTTCACCTCCTATACATTCTAAGTGTGACTGGCCTAATTATGTGCTGTTCACCCACATATTTAGCTCCCATATACTAATTTTGCAAAAGCAGAATTAAGGTCAATTTAACCAAAGAGAAAATGAGGCAGCTAAGCCTTATATTCACTCGGTAACTCTTTCTAAAAATACAAAAAGTCCTCTTGGAGTTACACTGTGGTGAAGATGTTATGTTACCTCTGCCTTGAAAACTCTCAATTGAATAAGGAAAAAACCTTGGATTGGAGTTAGGTCTCCATCCCTGTAAGTCAGTACTACGTAAGTCAGTATTGCAGAAATTATAATTATGATTTTATTTTTTTATATTTAAAATGTTAGGAAATTTGCTGAACTCACCAAAACCTGGCACTTCTTTTAATATTAAGGAAATTAATTTGCTCTTATTTTCTTATAAGAAATTAGGATATATGGTTGAGATTGCCAGACTGTCTATTGTCTCCCTATAGTCACTAAGCCATTGCATGTATATATATATATATATATATATATATATATATATATATATATAATTTTTTTTTTTTTGGTTAAGCACATGGCACCTAAGAATACAGATTATATTTTCCATCCTCTCTTAAAGCTACGTATAGACATGTGAACATTTCTGGAAAAAGATTAGGTTTAAATAGTGTATATAACATGCAGCAGTGGTTGTTAATGAGAGGGTGTGGTGTCTCTCCTTAAACCTTTCTCTTCAGCTTGTGGGAAGTGATGGATGGAAGGCTACTGGTGGCCTAGAACTTCTAAACTCCTAGGGCCAGGTTAAGAGCAATGTCCTGGGAATGAGAACCTGAATTAGGACACCCTTGGAGCTTCATACCAGATTCGGACTAATTCTGTGCCACTTTTACTTGACAGAAAGATTCTCTTTACAACATTGCTTTTTGTGCTATTTCAAGTGGTGTGTAATCATAACACAGGCAATTTGGCTTGTTATGAAAAAAGGAAGAATCTTGGAAAGAGCCCTTTCAAATGCCAGGAATTTTCTTTGGGTTTATGCTATATTTCTTTCCCTAGAGTGGGAGAAGCACACAGGTCATGGAGCAGGCTCTTTTTTTTTTTTCCTAAGTTTATTTATTCTTTTGAGAGAGAGAGAGAGAGAGAGAGAGAGAGAGAACACGAGAGAGAGAGAGAGAGAGAACGAGTGAGCATGTGCAGGAGTGAGCAGGAGAGGGGGAAAAAAAAGAAAGGGAGAGAAAGAATCCCATGCAGGCTTCCTGCTGTCAGCACAGATCCCTATGTGGGGCTCCATCCCATGAATGGAACCATGAGATCATGACCTGAGGAAATCAAGAGTCTGAAGTGTAACCCACTGAGCCATGCAGGTGCCCCATGGAGCAAGCTTTTAATGCCCTGTGTATACCTTTCCTCATGACTCAGGTGATCGGTCTGAAAGTGCTAATATAACACTTGTGAACACAATAGTTTCACAAAGCCTAATATTAATAGTCAATGTTAACTGTCAAACTTTTGTTTCAGGCAAGACAGTTCTAGTGCCCTGAAATTCTTCAGCAGGGATAAAATAATACTCCTTGTAGGCATAAAGCAAATGAAAAGGCTTTGAGTAAGCTGACAAATAATGATAAGGAAAACACCTTAAGTTCACTGCGTCCTCCTTAAATTCTTGTCTCTGTACTAGCCAACACCAATGACATTCCTTACATCCCTCATGCTTTAGACCATTTACCCACATAGCAGCCACTTAGGAAGAGGAAATATTATAATACCCGGTAACCAAAAGGGAAATTGTGTTTCAGGGAAGGTGACTCACTTAGCTAGATTCATAACGGCAGCGAAGATGGAGAGCCAGAATTCAAGTTAGATCATCTGATTCAACACCCCATCTTACCTTGCTCCCTTCCGGGTCACTTCCCTTCACCTCCTTCTCTTTATTTCTCACTCTGCCCTCCCTGGATCTGACAGTTCAAAGCACCATTTCCAGCTGTTGATGGAGCAATTGTTTTTAGTTCTGGGGGCTTTTCAGAGGTCTCATCATGCCACATCAACACCTGCCACTGCGCCACACAGTGCTTTCACCAGAAGCAGCAAACGTGAGAAAAGTAACAGCAGAGAATTCCCCAGGCGGATGATGAATTGGCCTTCATGACTTTATAAATTCCAATTTTAAGTATATAATAGTCATATGGCACGACTGTATCGTAGGTCAAGAGACGGTCCCTGTGCCCAATTTATAATCACTTCATCTTTGAAAGGAATTAAGGTCATGTAGAAATGAGAAACACAAAGCATTTAGAACTGCAGATTATTTAAGATCCAGACTTCACTATACTTATACTCATCTGGATGACTGATTTATTTTGAATTACGCACTTCTTAAATTAGCCATTTAATAACACCAGCAGATCTTGTTCGTAAAATCATATCTTTAGAAGGGACATTAAATTACATTCTGTCTAATCAGGCCTGGAGATATGTTTAGAAATAATGTCACATATAGTCCAAGAATCTTCCTCAACACTAAAAATACTTCGTAGTATTGGCAATTACCAAACAGCCCATGTGACCCTATATGATGCATACAATTCAATTCTCCCTTTTTCTAATTTCTCTCTAGAAGCAATCACTACTAAAAATTACTACTTTTTAATCAATTAACATAATTAGTGAGGTAGTCTCTAATACCAGAAATCTCACTTTTTAGTGTGGGGAGACATATATTTCACGTGCTATGAAGAAACATAATACCATCATTATTCTGAAGAAAATAAAGAAATAAGGAGGTAGTGGGAGGGCTAGCTGAGGTTGATGCTTTTTAGATAATGTTGTCAAGACAATCTCACCTAGGGGAAAACATTTGGACAGAGACCTGTAAAAAGAGAAGCTAATCATATAGGAAAGAATAAATAAGCCAGAGTGAACAGAGAACATGAGGCCCTAGGGTAGAGACATCCTTAATATCTTCAAGAAAAAGTCCAGAGTGACTGGAGGAAGATATTCTGTGCAATGAGAGTATAAGACAGAAGGTAGGTTGTGGGCCATTGCAGACCTTTTAAAGACATTGGATTTGATATAGTACAATTTGGTATGTGAAGGGTTTTGCTGATATTGAACAAGGATATGATTATAATTAAATTTCAAAAACATCACCCTAGTTCTTGTGTGAAAAATAGACCATTTAGCAGAGAGAGTAGAGGTCAAAAGGCTAGGATGCTATTTCAAGGGTCCAAGGTAGAAATTAGAGTAACTTAAATGTAGTGGATTTCTGGGGCAATAGTAAGCAGCAGTAACAATCTGAATATATTTTCAAGAAAGAGCCCATGGAATTTATTGACAGATTAATGTGGGGGTTGAAAGAAACACAAGAGTTCATGATGACATCTTGTTTTCTGCCTTTAGTAACTGGAAGAATGGAATTTTCTCTATCAGAATTACCCCCACTTGCTGCTATAAATGTTTCTTAACATCATACTTTGATATTTTTCCAAATCTATATTGTTATAAATCTACTACATCTATTGAGATGGGAAAACCTTTGGGAAAAGGGGGTCAATCATGGGTGCAAGAAATGATTAAGTTTTAGATGTAATAGTTTTGACATCCCAGTGGAGATATCTAAGATGATTGGAGCATGACCTGTAACTTAGGGGGGGTTGTCAGAATCAGAGATAAATATCACTATGTATTTGGAAACAAAACATTTATAAGACTGGATTTCAAAGAAGATATATAAAGGAGACAGAGAATTAGCAGTGAGGTGGGAAAATAATATGCCGGGGTCCAAGCAAAAGCAAGTCAAAGATGAGGAATCAACACAAACCAAATGTCATGAACAGGTTCAAGAAGACAGTGAGAAAGAATGAACTGTTGGATTTCAGTGCTTTTAGCCAGAAGCTTCGTCAGATTCCTGGGAAAGAAAGCTTATTGGTGTTTGTTCAGAAAGGAATGGAAGAGGATATAGATAACAATGAAAAATGTTTTGCTATAAGGAAGAGTAGGAGGAAAATGGAATCGATAAAGCAGGATATGGAAACAAGGAAAAAGGGAAATGTCTATGTTTAGCATCTTGATATGTTGATGAGAATAATGTAGTAGCTAGGTAATGTTAAAAAGCAAGAGGGACCAATGTAGCAAGACCTTGGAATTAGAAAGGATTGTATTCAACCAATAAAACAAATGGCGGAGGGACCATAAATAGGAATGCATGTACGATGCTATATTTTGTGGTAAAAATGATCTGAAGAGAATCTACAAATCCTTAAGAGAAAATGATTCACCAGAAATATGTGTTTTATAAAGAAAAGAACAAATAGCCACTGGATAATACATGTGAAATTATTTTTTGAATTTTAAAGCATCCTAGCACTATGTTCATTATGAAATATAAGAATAGAAATTACTATATAAAGAGATAGGGAAATCCTTGAAAGAGGTGGGAGAAATATGTTTTTAAATTGCACAGCTAACTGGAACACATATCGGAAACAAAGGTTTGCAGTCTTGTTAACCTAAATTCAAAGTAATTTAAACGAGAACTGTAGCTCTCAAGTGAGCAAATGTTTGCTTTCAAATGGTCTATTGTTAAAGTTTGAAAAGCACAATTTCTTCAAACTGATTTTGAGTTTGCTACTCAATAGAGGAAAGCAATTAGGAAGCAGAGTATTAGCAACTATCACTCACAAAATATATATTTACTGTCAACCTTACAGAAGTGAAAAGTCCCGTTTCCACAGATAGTCCTAATTGGATTTCAACGGCTTCCTAAGTATTTCATTAAATCTTTGATACTCTTTTAACAAATTGTAGTGCCGTATTATTTTCTTAAGCTTTAAAAATCATCAAATCTAGCTTAGGGCATTAATTACCTAAAACCAAGAGTGTCTATTGGGACTTTGTCCCAGGGTCTCTCTTAGTATTAAGTTATTTCAAAGTACAATTTATGAAAAGTTTTTCAACACCATGGCCAATCAGAGCTTACATGATAGTTTTTGTTACCATTAAAATGAATTCCAAGTATTTTTAATGTTTTCTAGCCACTGAAAAATTCTCACCTGAATATTTATTAAAACTTTAATCTTTGGGGGCACCTGGGTGGCTCAGTCAGCTAAGTGACTGACTTGATTTTGGTTCAGGACATGATCTCAAGTTCCTATGATTGAGCCCCAGGTCTGGCTCTGCGCCGACAGAGTGGAGCCTGCTTGGGATTCTCTCTCCCTTCCCCACTCTTGCTCTCTCTCAATAAATAAATAAACTAGGCGTGCCTGGGTGGCTCAGTTGGTTAAGTGGCCGACTTCGACTCAGGTCACGATCTCGCGGTCCGTGAGTTTGAGCCCCACATCAGGCTCTGTGCTGACAGCTCGGAGCCTGGAGCCTGTTTCAGATTCTGTGTCTCCTTCTCTCTGGCCCTCCCCCCATTCATGCTCTGTCTCTGTCTCAAAAATAAATAAACGTTTAAAAAAAAATAAAAATAAATAAACTTAAAAAAAATTGAGCTTTTTCTTAAAAAGATTAATTTCTGAAATTAGTGGATGTGAGAAAAATAAACAATAGGGTATAAGTCTATATTCTTTTTAGCATTATGAATTGTGCTACATTTTAAGTACATCAGTTGCCAAAGGAGAAACAAGTCAAGTGAATTAATACTTGGTGTTGGGGGCGCCTGGGTGGCGCAGTCGGTTAAGCGTCCGACTTCAGCCAGGTCACGATCTCGCGGTCCGTGAGTTCGAGCCCCGCGTCGGGCTCTGGGCTGATGGCTCAGAGCCTGGAGCCTGTTTCCGATTCTGTGTCTCCCTCTCTCTGCCCCTCCCCCGTTCATGCTCTGTCTGTCTCTCTCTGTCCCAAAAATAAATAAAAAACGTTGAAAAAAAAAATTAAAAAAAAAAAAAAAATACTTGGTGTTGTACTCAAAGTGCTTGCACATGATTTTGTGTATCATAAAACCAGGTTGAGGAATGCAGCCTCATAAATGCATAGGTTTTGAAAAAAAAATTGGTGTGATAATAGTCGCTACCCTCTTTAAGTAATAATGTTGAATATAAATATTGAGTTCATACTATGAGATCATTTATAATATTTATTACATTGGATTTCAGTATAAGCTAAAAGCATAGGTATTATTACATCCATTTTTCTGATGTGGGCCTGGGGGTCTCAGAGTTTAAGAAAACGGGCAAGAAGTAACAGCAGTAATTCAATGACTAAGCAAGATTTTGAATTTCAGTTGGCTCTTTATTCTACAAATATTCCCCTGGTTACTAATAGGTGATTAGTTGATAAGGAATATCCAGAAGGCACACATTTCTGGTCCGCAGTGTCGCTCTGATCTATAGAAGTTAAGTAAATCTTCTGATTTAGTATCAAAATACTTAGCAACTTCTTCTACATGAATGTTGACATGCTTGTACTTTTCAGTAACACAACTGAAAAGTTTTGTTGTTGTTTTGTTTTTAACAGTTGTATATTATTTGTTTTCTTTTTCACCAGCTCCCTTTAAATACAACAGGGATATGAGTAGGATAAAAATTCAAAGCAGAATTGATTTGCAAATAAAATATACCCTACAATGTCTGCATTTTTCAATGCAAACTATTTATATTGGTATAAAGAGAATATAAATCAGTTTATTTGCTAAAAAAGTGTGATGTACTCAAGGAATCTTTTCATATAATATTTCTTCTATCATTGTAGCTGTACTGTAAGCTGATAGGAAATATACGTAGGAATGATTAAGTGGCAATTTTACAAGGCAAAAACACTGATAATGTAAAATAAAATCATAGATGTATAAGTAAAAGTCAGTCACGAAATACAATGGAGTGGGGAGTTCTCAAAGAGTATGCTAGAACTTAGGGTATCAGAGCTATCACGGCTGTAAAAGTTGACCTAGAGTTTCATGAAGACAGTAAAGTCATAAGATCTACAAGAACCACCAAAAAGCCTTACAAAAAATTAATGATTTGGGGGTGCCTGGGTGGTTCAGTTGGTTAAGTGACTGTCTTTGGCTCAGGTCATGTTCTCACGGTTTGTGAGTTCGAGCTCTGTGTTGGGCTCTGAGTTGACAGCTCAGAGCCTGGAGCCTGCTTCAGATTCTGTGTCTCCCTCTCTCTCTCTGCCACTCCCACTCACACTCTGTCTCTGTCTCTCAAAACTGAATAAATGTTAAAAAATAAATAAATAAATAAATAAATAAATAAATAAATATCTCAAATACAAGAAATGCTAAAATATAACAAACTTTAGAATACATTGTGAAACCAATACACAAACAAACAAACCACATATTGTATGTTGCCCGGAGAGGAATCTCCTTTGAACAGCCCCTGTCTACAATGGCTCCATGGTAATATTTGTGTATTTGTGTAGTTGTACTACACATCTTGGTCGATTTTTACTACACACCTAAAGCCACGCGTGAAACTTAATTCAGTAAAGATTGGAAATGTTACTAACGTTTTCATTCTTATTGGAAGCCTTTTGGTTTGCAAGTCTACTAAAAGCTGGGAAGAGATCAGAACTGGACACAAAGTCAGGAGCACAGACATACTCAACTTACACGAGGTCAAGAGAAGAGATACTGTTAAAACATTAGAAATAAGAAAAACAAATTTAACTACATAAAGTTGAAAATATAACTAAGAGAAAATAGTGACAATGATTAAAACCATGGAAGGGAAGAAAAATGAGTGTGGAATAGGAGTGGAGTCTTCCGTCAAGATAAGAAGTGAATAAATAATAAAGTTGATTCATGAAAAAATAGTGGTACATAGCCTCTTATTTATGGACTTGAGTGTAACCCACCTTTAAGATAGAGAAAATATTAGAAGTTGGCCTCTGGGTGAATTGAAGCTTGGGGATTTTTTTCCTTATATGGCTTTCTATTGCTCTTTTCTTTAATATTTATTATTTTTTATTTTTTAAGTGCTAAATGGTGATCCTGTTGTACAGTTTTCTTTGGTTTCATCATGCTGTGACTCTTAGGGCCCTTGCAACTTGAAAAACATGGATGTACAACAAAAATTCAGAGTATTAGTGATAGTTTCTCCTAACTATATACATGCTCTGAATTTCTGAACAGATCAGTATAATCATGTGTTAGGTGAGGATAAGAACTCAGTGGTTTACAAATGTTTTAATTCACATTTTTATTTCTGAAATGTAAATGGGGACATTTAGTGCTTTATATACATCATTAAGTACACATTTATATACTTTTATGAGCTAAATATCTTATAATCCAAAATATTGCTTCTTTCGGACAGGTTTTTTTTTTTTTTTTGGACAGATATATTAAGATACTGCATGATGCTTCAGATTACATTTTTGTCTTAAGGTCAGTAAGAAGGTTAATGCTTAGCCATAGTCAGTTCAAGTAGAGTATGGGTGAAATGCCAGTTAAGCAGAATAATGACAGTCCCTTACCAACCAAAATAACACAAAATAATTACAGATTCTAACCAAGGCAGTCTTATTTTTAACCTATGACTGTCAGGACGTAGTCTGGCATTTAGTTCTTTGGAAACCATGCCTTAATTTTCCTTTTTTGGTTGAAGTATCATGGGCAATGCGTTCATTCCCTATAGTCACCTATATTTTATGAAAGGAGCTTAAGTCAGAAAAAGGCAACAGAGTTTTGTAATAAAAATGCACTTTGACTTTACCACACTTGCTTATGATCTAGGAAAAGCCAAAGACATGATCAAAATACATTACATATATTTTCTTAATTGTGGCAAGTGTGATTACGATTGGAAGCAAGAGAAAGGTTTTTTTTCTCATATAATAGGGAATACAATTCTTTTCCTACTTTGTGGCTTATGCCCAAGGCACGATTTAGTCTTTTAATAATAAAGGTTGTATGGAATGCTAAAAATTACAAATCTGAAATCCATTCTTACTAATTTTTCTCCAATAATGTTAAATAGCCCACTGTTATGAAGATATGTTTCAATGTAATTGTGATGAGAGTAAATTCAGTTTATGCGATATTTCTTCTATAAAATTTCTAGCATTAGGGGCGCCTGGGTGGCTCAGTCGGTTAAGCTCTGACTTCGGCTCAGGTCATAATCTCACAGTTTGTGAGTTCGAGCCCCGCATCAGGCTCTGTGCTGACAGCTCAGAGCCTGGAGCCTGCTTCCGATTCTGTGTCTCCTTCTCTCGCTTCCCCTCCCCCACTTGGGCTCTGTCTCTATGAAAAATAAATGTAAAAAAAATTAACAAAAAAAAATAAAAATACTCTAGCATTGTAATGTTTCTATATAATTATATATTTCTTAAGTTATGATTTTTGTACATTAACACAAAGGTAATATTTTTCACAAGTTTGTGGCTCAACTGATTGTTGAGCTCTACAAGGGATCCAAATATTTACAGACCAGTTATGGGGAGATTAGGAATGAAAAATGATGAGATATGCAGATAGAGGCATATTCAAAAACACATGGAGGGGTTCCTGGGTGGCTCAGTTGGTTAAGCTTCTGACTCTTGGTTTTAATTTTTTTTAATGTTTTTATTTTGAGAGCAAGAGTGCACACGAGCAGGGGAGGGGCAGAGAGAGAGGGAGCGAGAGAGTCCAAAGCAGGCTCCACTCTGTCAGCACAGAGCCCCACGTGGGGCTTGATCTCATGAACCGCGAGATCATGACCTGAGCCGAAGTCAAGAGTCGGTTGCTTAACCGACTGAGCCACCCAGGCGCCCCCTGACTCTTGGTTTTAGCTCAGATCGTGATCTCATGGTCCGTGGGTTCGAGCCCCACATGGGGCTCGGTGTTGCCAGTGCAGAGTCTGCTTGGGAGTTCTCTCTCCGTCTCTCTCTGGCCCTTCCATGCTTGTTTTCTCTCTCTATCTCTCTCAAAATAAATAAACTAAAAAAAACAAAAAAAAAAAAAACAAAAAAAAAAAAAAACCCAAAAACTAAGAAAAAGAAAAAGAACACATGGAACTGAAAAATAATTAGGACTGTAGAAACAGATTCAGTGGTAATCAACAGATTTGGAAATAATTCCTTTATCCCAAGAATGGAAATTGTGGACACGATTGACATTTCTGGGAGGGAACCTATAAAGTGGGAAATATCACCTCAGTGCAAGTAAATGGGTTGGCAAGAGATTCTAAATATCGTTATTTGGGCTCATACAGGATGGTCTGAATCAGCTCTTACTCCCAGATTTTCAGTTAGACAAGACATTAACAATGGAAATGTTTCTTTCTAGTTTACAGATAAATATGAGTTCCACAGGTCAAGATGGATTAAATTTTGAAGGAATTTTCTCCAGAACACAATGGCCAATTCTGAGAAAGGTGGAAAGTCAGAGAAGCTAAATGGCTTGCATTTAGCCCATGTATAGTAGTGACAGAGTTCTACAGGATTACAAAATGAAGATGTAATTATCCGACTACAGAGACTTCAAAGATTCGCCTGGAATGCTAGAAAACTGGTATCTCAAGACTGTAGAACAAGATGAGACATGACATACTTATCATGAGGTAAATGATGTTATTGCTAAAATTCAGTTTTTTTAAACATACAGTGTTTTATTAGTTTTAGGTGTACAATATAGTAATTCAACAACTCCATACATCACCTGGTGCTTATCACAAGTGCACTCCTTAACCTCCATCACCTATTTAACCCATCCCTCACCCACTCCCCTCTGGTAATCATCAGTTTGCTCTCTATAATTTTTTTTGAAGTTTATTTTATTTTGAAGGAGAAAGAGTGAGAATACACAAGAGAGTGAGGGACAGGCAGAGAGAGAGATAGAGACAGAGAGAGAGAGAGACAGAGACAGAGAGAGAATCTCAAGCAGGTTCCATGTTGCCAGCACAAAACCCAATGCAAGGCTTGAACCCATGAACTATGAGATCTTGACCTGAACCAAAACCAAGAGTCCAATGCTTAACTGACTGAGACCCCCAGGCTAACCTGTACTCTATAATTAAGAGCCTGTTTCTTGTTGCTCTCTCCCTTTTTCTCCTTCCCTCATTTGTCTTCTCTTCTTAAATTCGACATGAGTGAAATCACATGGCATTTGTCTTTCTCTAAGTGACTTATTTTGCTTAGCATAGATTTTCTAGCTCCATCTATATCTTTGCAAACAACACAATTTCCTTCTTTTTTTATTGCCAGATTTAGATATAGAGATGGAGAAACAGATAGACAGATAGATATAAATAACTAGATCACAACTTCCTTCTCCATTCATCAATTGATGGATACAATGGACACTTGATTTTCTTCCATATCTTGACTATTGTAAATGCTGCCATAAACATAGGAGTGCATGTGACCCTTTGAATTAGTGCTTTTGTATTTTGGGGGTAAATACCAAGGAATGCAATTGCTGGATCATAGGGTAACTGTATTTTTAACTCTTTGGGGAACCTCCATACTGTTTTCTAAAGTGGCTGCACCATATTGCAGGTCTACCAAAAGTACAAGAGGGCTCCTTTTTCTCTACAGCCTTGCCAACACCTGTTGTTTCTTGTGTTGTTGATTTTAGCCATTCTGATAGGTGTGAAGTGATATCTTGTAGTTTTGATTTGCTTTTCCCTGATGATGATTATGAGCATCTTTTCAAGTATCTATTGGCTATTTGTATTTTCTTTGAAGAAGTTTCTATTCATGTTTTCTGCCCATTTTTAATTGGGTTGTTGTTTTTTTTTTTTTTGAGGAGTGTTGAGTTTTATAAGTTCTTTTAATATTTTGGACACTCGCCTTTTATTAGACATGTCATTTGCATATATATTCTCCCATTAAGTAGGATGTTTTCTAGTTGTGTTGATTGTTTTCTTCGTTGTGCAGGAGCTTCTGATTTTGATGTAATCCCAATAGTTTATTTTTGCTTTTGTTTCCCTTGCCTCCACAGACATATCTGGAAAGAAGTTGCTAAGGCCAATGTCAAAGAGGTTACTGCCTGTATTCTCTTCTAGAATTTTTTATGGTTTCAGCTCTCACATTTAGGTTTTTAATTCATTTTGAATTTATTTCTATTTGTGGTATAATAAAGTGGTCCAGTTTCATTCTTTTGCATGTAGCTGCCCAGCTTTCCCGACACCATTTGTTGATGAGACTGTCTTTTTCCCACTGGATATTCTCTCCTGCTTTGTCAAGGACTAATAGACCATATAGTTGTGGGTTCATTTCTGGGTTTTCTGTCTGTTCTATTGATCTATGTGTCTATTTGTGTACCAGTATAATATTTTGATTACTACAGCTTTGTAATATAACTTGAAATCTCGAACTGTGACGCCTTCAGCTTTGCTTTTCTTTTTCAAGATTGCTTTGGCTATTTGAGGTCTTCTGTGGTTCCATACAAATTTTAGGATTTTTCTAGTTCTGTGAAAAATGCTGTTGATATTTTTATGGGGATTGCATTTAATGTGTAAATTGCTCTGTGTAGTATAGATATTTTAACAAGATTTGTCCTTCTGATACATGAGCATAGAATGTTATTCCATTTTTTTTTTGTCATCTTCAAATTCTTTCATCAGTGTTTTATAGTTTTCAGAATATACGTTTTCCACCTCTTTGGTTAGGCTTATTTTTAGGTATCTTACTATTTTTTTTTTCAATATATGAAGTTTATTGTCAAATTGGTTTCCATACAACACCCAGTGCTCATCCCAAAAGGTGCCCTCCTCAATACCCATCACCCACCCTCCCCTCCCTCCCACCCCCCATCAGTATCTTACTATTATTGGATGAATTGTGAATGGAATGGATTCCTTAATTTCTATTCCTCCACTTTATTATCAGTATATAGAAATGCAACAGATTTCTATAAACTGATTTTGTATCCTGCAACTTGACTGAATTTGTTTATCAGTTCTAGCAGTTTTTTGGTGGAGTTTTTCAGGTTTTCTATATAGAGTATCATGTCATCTACAAAGAGTGAAAGTTTTCATCTTCCTTGACAATATGGATGCTTTTTATTTTTTGTTGTCTGATGTCTATAACAAGGGCTTCCAATACTATGGTGAATAAAAGTGCTGAGAGTAGATACCCTTGTTTTGTTCCTCACCTTACGGGGAAAACCTTCAGTTTTTCCCCACTGAGTATGACGGTTGCTGTGGGTTTTTCTTGCATGGCCCTTATTATGCTGAAGTATGTTCCTTCTAAACCTACTTTGTTGAGAGCTTTTATCATGAATGGATGTTGCACTTTGTCAAATGCTTTTTATGAGTCTTTTGAAATGATCATGCAATTTTTATTCTTTTTTTTAATTTTTTTTAACGTTTATTTATTTTTGAGAGAGAGAGACAGCATGAACGGGGGAGGGGCAGAGAGAGAAGGAGACACAGAATCGGAAGCATGCTCCAGGCTCTGAGCCATAAGCCCAGAGCCCGATGCTGGGCTCGAACTCACGGACCGTGAGATCGTGACCTGAGCTGAAGTCGGACGCTTAACCGACTGAGCCACCCAGGCGCCCCTACTTTCTTTATTGATGTGATGTATCATACGTAGACTGATTTGCCAAGATTCATTCTTCCTCCCCAAAGGCAGCCCACACGCTATGGTTGATCATGAACAGAGGAAGATACAAGCTTAAACACTTGCTTTAAGATGGAATAATGTTCAAGAGTCATTCCAACTTCAAAGCTTATGGAAAACCCTATGGTATGCCTATGTTGCCATTCACGTCCTTTCTTTGCATAATCTTTGTTCCTTCCCCCCCCATGGATGTTGACACAGAGAGACACCTACATAAACATTCTGCAGATGATTTTCTGCACTAAAGGCTATTCCCCAGAGAACTGAATCTAAGATATATATTATATAATTTGCATTTAATATGTTATTGTTTATTGTGTATCATTCTCTCCTAAATATCTTCTCCCTAAAGATGGGATATTTCATCCCCAAATATCAGACATATGGTAGATATCAATAAATGGCCGTAACATAAGAGAGCTCTCACTCAGGTATATTCATAGGTTGGCTTGTTCATCATCTGTCATGACCTATCTCTGCCCATGTACATCCTCTATGACACAGCATTGAGTACAATAACTAGATTGTCGTTACCTGATTGTCTCTAAATTTCTCAATTACTCCGACTCCTAGGAAAAAAAGTGTATTAATTTTTAGCTTTTTCATATTTTATCATTGAATGAATTAAATGCTTGAGTCATTTACTCAGCTGAATGCAATCACCTGTGGCCATCTGAAACACAGTCAGGTGGTACAGACCTGACTGTGTAAGTCTGTGCCCTGATGTCAGAACCCAGGAAAAGATAGGGTCTCTGTGAAGGGTTTGCAGGTATAGCAGCCTGAGCAATGGCTATGTAGGATAATATCTTGGTCTCAGACGACCCCGAAATGCAACTCCTTTATGTATACTTCTGTGAACGACCAGTAGCATAAGAAAATCTGTTTTATTGTTCCCTTTAATCTAATAAATCATGGTTTTATTTTATATAACCAACTATTATAAAATGTATAAGGAAATTGTGTTAAGCACATGCAACACCCATTTCTGACTTATTATCAATGGGAAATATAAAATCCCTTTTGATAATGTTCAAGGCTATTGGCACATAAACTCAAGCCCAAGATACTCCTCACTTGTGAAATATCCTCATGTTCAGGTTTGGCAGCCATACAAACTAAGGTCTAAATTCTCAAATCCAGATGCCAAAACACCTATTCTTTTAGTTGGGTTCCATGATGGGTGGGGGAGAAGGAAGAAAGAGAGACAGATTGAGAGGTGGAAAGGGAGAGAGAGATCAGTTTACGATTATAAATCATAGAGAGCCCGTCTAGAAAGGATTTTTGTCAACAGGCAAGTGAGATACATTGTGTGAAGATGCTTGGAAACAGCAGGAAACCATATGTTATATTTTACTTCCTCTAACTATTGGTACTCTGCACCCTTGCTAAGAGAATCAGGCTAGGTGTGCAGTTATAAAATAAGTAAATATACTAGCCCAACCATTGGCTTTCAGGAAAGCTAGCTTTATTTCAGCTATTGGTGTTTCAGAAATATAGCCTCAAGACTGGAAGAAATGAATAAAGTGGACTTGGAGAACTTTGTGGAGTCATCCCACACTGAGTTGACATACAGGTTCTGTTTTGAAGGAATCTGGCAGTATTAGAGTCAACATTTAGACTTTCATTTTTATCACCTGACCTAAAATAGAAGGTCCTTTGTAATAGTGACAGGAATGCATAAGCACCTGTTTATAAGATCATTCTAAGCAATAGCCACTGCTGTCTGGGGAAGAAAGGAATTGGCTGTTTGCCAACATTAAATGGGCCTGGCACACTGAGGACTTCAGCTTATTACTAAATTCAGAAGACAAAACATGTCTGCATGTATCTTCTAAATTTACAAACATGCACTTGAATATGCAGGAATTGATGAGATGCTTTTTAAGAAGTAAATCTTCTTTGACCTGGATACACGTTTTCAATTTTATTATTTTGTTCTGCTAAGTTTTTGGGGGGAGTGGCGGTTATTTGTTGATTTCAGCTCATTTGAAGGAAAAGTGGTCTCGGGTTCTAAGTGCATATGTCAAGTGTCTTTATTTCTCTTTTGAAGAAAGCAAAGAAAAGCATATCCTTTACCCAAAAGTGCTGAGAAAAGTTAGGAAAATAAACAGAGTAGCTGATTTTCATACTAGCAATCAACAAAGTAGTAGCTACAGTTGACTTGTTTCTTTGTGTAGACTTGAGATGTCATCCTTAAGTAAATGGCAGCCAATGGATTAAAATTTCCACTTCATGAGGAGAAAGACCACTTGTCTTGTTAATTGCAGTATTTCCAGTGTTCAGCATAGTGCCCATTAGACAGTAAAAACAACAAAAATATTCGTTCAGCATGTGAATTAGATAACTTATGACTAGATCCTTTATAAATTTCTATCATGACAACCTGGTCCACATAAAATCTGAAGAACTCAGAAGAGGAAGATTATGAATTTATTCTAACTATTGTAAAGATTCTAAGTATTTTTCTTCTGTATACTTTTAAATTATCCATAAGGAATAACTTATTTAAAAATACTATTCTATACACAGATTTTATTCTATGGCACTAAAATCAATACATATATATATATATATATATATATATATATATATATATACATATATATATATATAATATACACCTTTATTAACTTATTAATTCACTATTAATTTACGTAACAAATATCTTTGGTCTTTCAGATATGTTCTAGACACTGGGCCAGATACAAATCTAAGCACTGAGGTTACAAAGCCTTGAATAAAGACTGCTTTCATGAAATTTGGCATGTATTACCTATTAGTTTATTGGCATGTATTACCTATTAGTTTGTTGATTTTTTAAAGTTTGTTTATTTATTTTTGAGAGATAGGAGAGAGAAGGGGCAGAGGGAGAGGGGGAGAGAGAGAATCTCAAGCAGGCTCTGCATTGCCCTACATGGGACTCAATCTCACGAACTGTGAGACCATGACCTGAGCAGAAAGCAAGAGTTGGATGCTTAACTGACCGAGCCACCCAGGTGCCCCTTCACTATCATTTTAAAAAGGGAATTTGTCACATTTTTCTATAATGTGGCTGACTACTATGTGTGGATGACATCTTTGGTCTATGTAAACACAAAGTCAACATTACTCCTGTATTATTTGAGAATATAGAACTCAACTCTAGGTCTCTGATAAGGCTCAGCAATTCTGGGAAGAGAATATTCTGTTCTCACCTTCTTTAAATGATAAATGAAGACTTGATATGTGTTTAGATGTGATGTGCTGAAACCACATTTACTTACGCAAAATATATATGAAATATTTTCAGCATTCTTAAGCATTTTTATTTAATTAATATTAGATTATCTTCAGTTGCTAAAGATCCTCCTAACATTGTGTAAAAATGAAATGATCTCTGGATGTCTGGGCTCCTGACTTGTGCTCTCCCGTGATTGTGCTCTTTCCCCCTCTCTCTAATTAAATAAATACATAAAATGAATTGATCTCATCAATAGGAAGAAATCCTTTCTCAAATCCGTATACTGTTCAAGTGAACAATGAATTTAAAAAAGGAAGTTTTTAAAATACGCTTATGACAATCATCGTAGCATAGTAATATGAAAGAAATGCTTACAGGAGTATATGTTTAAAAAATATATACCAACATGGGCACCTGTGTGGCTCAGTTGGCTAAGTGTCCAACTTGGGTACAGGTCATGCATGATCTCACGGTTTATGAGTTCGATCTCCGTGTTGGGCTCTGTGCTGACAGTTTGGAGGCTGTAGCCTGCTTCAGATTCTGTGTCTCCCTCTCTCTCTGCCCCTTCCCTGCTCATGTTCTGTCCGTCTCTCTCAAAAATAAATAGACATTAAAAAACAGATACACACACACACACACACACACACACGCATGCACCAGGAAAATATATTTAAAACAAATAAAATTTAGTGGTTTATACAACACCAGTTATAGAGACTAGCTTTTTCTTCAAATAAATAGCATCTTTGAAGGTCATGCATGAGAAAAATATTGAGAAACTATTACACCTCTGGACTATACTTTATTCAGATAAGAAATATGTATCTTTAACAAAACCTTACCTAAATCAAAAAACTGTTAACCAAAATGGTAATTTCTCTTAAATTATAACATGCCTGCCTTAGCAGAGATTGATATTGATATTGACATTGGTCTGTCCCAAATGAATACAGACACTGAACATTATTCCAGATTGTATTAGAACTACTTTTTCATAAACAAGGAAGTGAACAAACACATATACCAAAAAAAAAAAAATCACAGTTGTGTTTCCACTATTCTTAAAAGGCATATCTTATAACTATTATATATTTGTTTTTCCTAAGTTTACAGTTAAGAACAGTTAACCTTCAGCATTAAGTGGTGTAAAGTTACTTTATGAGCACCATTGTGGAAAAAAGAAAAAAAAACTCTTTAAATTTTAGATCTACATTAGGGCCCCATAATGAAGCAAAACTATTTATTTTCTTCTCAGGAAGAGTTAATGAAACTTACTTGACGTAACTGATGACACAGACTCCATCTATGAAAAGCAGAGATTAAATATTTTCCCCTATTGTAATAACCTTTTATAGTAGTACATTGAAGTTTCCTACCCTAAGCAAGGATCACAGTACAAAACCAAATATCCTCATAAAAATCAAATCAAAATACACTATAGAGAACAGATTATAAGAGCATGGAAAGCAGATCTTAGAAAAACAAATTCTCTACTCAGGATCTGAATCTATCTTGCAAGTGTCTGAGTGTACCAACATTACAGATATAAAATGAAAAAATACAGCACATCAATCTCTGGTTTCTAAGACCAACTAAGACACTCCCAAAATGCTGTTGCAGTTTTAACTATTATTAGGCTGGCCATGTTGAAACTTAGTAAGTTTTTATGACTCCTATCAGCAACGTGAAAATGACAATTAAAATAGCATCAATAGGGGCACCTGGGTGGCTCAGTCAGTTAAGCATTGGACTTCAGCTCAGGTCAGGATCTCACAGTTCATGGGTTTGAGCCCCACGTTGGGCTTTGTGCTGACCGCTCAAAGCCTGGAGCCTGTCTCGGATTCTGTGTCTCCCTCTCTCTCTGCTCCTCCCCAACTCGTGTTCTGTGTCTGTCACTCTCTCTCTCAAAAATCAATAAATTAAAAAATAAAAAAATAATAACATGAATAAAGACAGAAGTTAGCATGTTTAACTAAAAAATACCTACACATATCGACCAGCTTATGCTATAAAATTCTGCTTATTAACTGAAATATTGAAAAAGTGTAAAATGCACATGATAGATATATGAACTCAGTGTAGGCAACCATGTATTATTTAGTAAAATGCATTAGTTTTAAAACATGGAATGTTACTATTGCAATTACTATATTCTTAAAAATGTTATTTATTTATTTTGACGTGGGGCAGATAGGGGAGGGGGGAGAGAATTCCAAGCAGGCTCCACACTGTCAGTGCAGAACTTGACCTGTGGGTCCATCCCACAAACAGTGAGATCATGACCTGAGCCTAAATCAAGAAGCCAACACTTAGCCAACTGACACACCCACGTGTTTACTATACTTTTTCAAAATATGCTTTTTAATTTTTTTTAATGTTTATTTATTTTTTAGACAGAGAGACAGACAGACAGATACAGAGCACGAGCGGGGGAGGGGCAGAGAGAGAGGGAGTCACAGAATCCAAAGCAGGCTCCAGGCTCTGAGATGTCAGCACAGAGCCCGATGAGGGGCTTAAACTCAGACTGCAATATCATGACCTGAGCCAAAGTCAGATGCCCAACCAATAGAGCCACCCAGGCGCCCCTAAATATACTTTTTAATATAAAGTAAAAGACTATAGTAATCTACTTAAATTATATTTATATCATTTAATAAGGAATTAGGTTCTACTCTTTGTGCTAAATTTTACAAGTCAAGGCAACTTAATACCACGCTATTTAAAATATATAATGGCTCTGAAAGAAAATATAAAAATACATTAAAGGACTATGTTTTATAATATGATTGGAAGAAATAATTTTCCCCTAAGATTAATTTTGTTCTAGTAATACAGCATAGGACAAAAAAAAAGGATATTTCAACATAGAAATTTAACTCAAATTTTTCATAGATTCAATAGTTATGAAAGATATATTAGGCTTCTGTACACATTCTCAGAGTTATTGGAAACATAATATATCTCATCAGTTGAATTTAGTATTACACTGTTTTCATTAAATATGGTGGATCATTTACTATTAGAACTTTCAGGAAAGATACACCTGTAAGTCTCCTTCAATATCCTGCCTCAAGTAGCATTGAAGTAGTCTTATAATGAGCCACTAAACCACTAAAAAACCTAGAATATTTCAAGAAGAGGCATAATATCAAAATTTGATAAAAAAAAAGAACAAATAGTACCTAACTTTGGAGCACTTAAATATATAAAGCAAATATTAGCAGAACAGACGGAGAAATACATGACATTTCAATTAAAGTAGGGGACTTCAATACCACATTTTCCACAATGGATATATCATCCAAACAGAAAACTGGAAGGAAACATTGGACTTAAATGGTATCTTAGACCAAATAGACTGAACAGAAACTTGCAGAACATTCCATCCAACCACAACAGAATGTACACTCTTCTTAAGTACACATGGACCATCCTCAAAGTCTGGTCATATGTTAGGCCACAAAATATGTCTTAATTTTGAGAAGATTTAAATCATGTCCAGTATCTTTTATGACCACAAATGAATGAATTAGAAATCAGTTATAAGAAGAAAACTCAAGAATTCACAAATACATAAATATTAATCAATACAAATAAATGACCAGTGGGTCAAAGAAGAAATCAAATGAGAAAAATATCTTTAGACAAATGAAAACAGAAAGAAAACATACCAAAAGTTATGGGATGGAGCAAAAGCAGTTCTAAAAATGAAGTTTATAGTGATAAATACCTACATTAAGAAAAAAGGAAAGATATAGAACAACTTCGCTTACAACTCAAAGAACCAGAAAAATAAGAACAAATCAAGGTCACAGTTAGGAGAAGGAAGGAAATAAGAATCTGAATGAAAATAAATGAAATATAGACTAAAAAGATAATAGGCAAGGTAAATAAATCTCCGATCTGTGTTTCTGAAAAGATAAACATTTGACTAAATTACACCAGGAAAAAAAAGAATATTCAAAGAAGTAAAATTATAAATGAAAGATTAAACATTACAACTGATACCACACAAATTCAAAGGATCAAAATAGAGTACAATGAATAATTATGCACTAAAAAATGGAACAAATAAGAAATGGAGAAATACCTAGAAACACACAACTTACCAAGACTGAAATATGAAGAACTGGAAAAATCTGAACAGACTGATTACTAGTAAAGAAATTGAATCAGCAATCAAAAACTTCCCAAGCAAAAACCCAGGACTAAATGGCCTCACTGGTGAATTTTATCAAATACCTAAAGAATACTAATCTTTTTCAAACACCCTGACACCAAAGCTAGACAAACACATCATAGAAAAAGGAAATTACAGGCTAATAATATCCCTGATGCAAATAAATGAAAAAATCCTCAACAAAATATTAGCAAACTGATTTCAATATATTAATATGATCATACACCATAATCAAATGGAATTCATTACAGGGATGCAAGGTTCGTTCAACATTTGGCAATAAGTCAATGTGAAATACCATATTAACAAATGATGGATAAAAATCATGTGATCATATTGATACATGCAGAAAAAGCATTTGACAAAATTCAACTTCCTTTCACGACAAAAAGTTTCAACAAACGGAGTATGAAGGGTATATTTCTCAACATAATAAAAGCCATACAGAACAAGCCCATAGCTAACATCAAACTCAAGATTAGTAAAAAGACAAGAGCGCCTGCTCTTGACATTAAAAAAAAATTTTTTTTTAACATTTATTCATCTTTGAGAGACAGAGAAAGGGCATGAGTGGGGGAGGAGAAGGGGAGGAGGGAGACACAGAATCTGAAGCAGGCTCCAGGCTCTAAGCTGTCAGCACAGAGCCTGATGCGGGGCTTGAACTAACTGACTGCAAGATCATGACCTGAGCCGAAGTTGGATGCTCAACCGACTGAGCCACCCAGGTGCCCCATGACATTTTTATTCAACATCATGCTGGAAGTCGTAGCCAGAACCATTAGGCATGCATGCATAAATAAATGGCATCCAAATCAGAAAGGAAAAAGTACAATGTCTATATTTGCAGATGATATAATATTATATATTGAAAACCCTAAAGATTCCATAAATATGTTAAACAAATTCAGCAAAGTTGCAGGGTATAAAACATATAAAATAAGCTGTGTTTCTATACACTAATATCAGAAAAATTTGTTTTTTTTAATTTAATTTTATTTTAATTTACATCAAAACTAGTTAGCATATAGTGCAACATTGATTTCAGGAGATTCCTTAATGATCCTTACCCATTTAGCCCATCCCCCCTCCCACAACCAGTAACCACAACCCCCTCCCTCCAATAATCCTGTTTGTTCTCCATATCAGAAAAATATGTGTTTAATTCCATTTACAAAATAATAAAATGCTTACGAACAAATTTAACCAAGGAAGTAAAAGATCTGTACGCTAAAAACTAGGATTTATTGATAATAGAAATGGAAGACGAATAAATGGGAAGATATTCCATGTTCATAGATTTGAAGAATAATGTGAATATAAATACTACCCAAAGCCATTTTCAGATCCAATGTAATCCCTGTCAAAATTCAAATGGAATTTTTCACAGAAATAGAAGAAACATTCTATACATTTATGTGGAACCACAAAACCCCCAAATACTCAAAGCAGTGGAGAAAGAACAAAACTGGTGGCATCACACTCCCTGATTTAAAACTATATTACAAAGCTACAATAAACAAAACAGTATGATATTGGCACAAAAATTAACATAGATCAGTGGAATAGAGTAGAAACCCTTGGCGGGGGGACATGCCTGTATGGTCAATACTTTACAGCAAAGGAGACAAGAATATACAATGTAGAAACAATAGTCTCTTCAATAAATGGTATTGAATAAACTAAACTGCCACAGGGAAATGAATGACTGGACTCCTATCTTATGCCATACATAGAACTAAACTGAAAATGGATTAAAGGCTTGAATGTAAGTCCTAAACCATAAAAGTTCTGGACAAAAGCAGGGAGTACACTCCTTGACATAGGCCTTGGTAACGATACTTTGGGTTGGACACCAAAAACAAAGGCAATCAAAGTAAAACTAAACTAGTGGGACCACATCAAATTTAAAAGCCTCCACACAGCAAAGGCAACCATCAACAAAAATGAAAATGCAACTCAGAGAAAATATTTTCAGATCACATATTTGATAAAAGGTTAATATCCAGGGGCCCCTGGGTGGCTCAGTCAGTTGAGCATTCAACTTTGGCTCAGGTCATGATCTTGCAGTCTGTGTGTTGGAGCCCTGTGTTGGGTTTTGTGCTGACAGTCAGAGCCTGGAGCCTGCTTTGGATTCTGTGTATCCCTCTCTCTCTGCCCCTTCCTCACTCACACACTCTCTCTCTCTCTCTCAAAAATAAATAAATGCTTAAAGAAAAAAAAAAGTTAATATATACTGTACTTCTACAAAGCAATGGAAAACAAATATTTTGATAAAATAGGCAAAGGACCTGAATAGAGATGTTTTCAAAGACAACATACAAATGGCCATCAGATACATGAAAAGATACTCAACATCACTGATCATCAGGGAAATGGAAATCAAAGCCACAATGACATATGACTTCACACCTGTTAGAATGGCGATCATGAAGAAGATTTAAGTGTTGGTGATGATGTAGGAAAAAAAGGAACCATTGGATACTACTGGTGGCCGTGTAAATCAGTGCAACCACTACTGAAAACAGTACAGAGGTTCTTCAGAATACTAGAAATAAAACTGTAATATAGTTAAGCAATCCTACTTCTGGATATATATCCAAAGTAAATAACATGAGCTGGAATAGGTATCTGCACTCCGATATTTACTCCAGTGTTATTCAGAATAGGCAAGATGTGGAAACAACCTAAGCCTTTGCCAACAGGTAAAGGGATAGAGAAGGTGTGTGTATGTGTGTGTACTTGCGTGCATGTGCACATAACACAATTCTGTTCAGCTATGAGAAAAGACATCCTTCCATTTGTAGAAGTATAAATGAACCTTGAGGATTTGTCCTAAGTGAAATATGTTGGAAAGAAAAATACTCTATGATATAACTTCTCTGTGGAAGCTATTAAGCCAAACCTCTAGAAACAGAGGTAGAATGATGGTTACCTGGAACTATCAGGTGGGGTAAAAGCAGATATGTTGATCAAAGATCACAAACTTCCAAGTGTAAGACGAATCATTTCTGGATATCTAACGTCTAGAATGGTGATTACATTTATTAAGACTGCATTATATACTTGAAAATTACTAAAAGAGAAAATCTTAAATATTCTCACCACACCACACACACACACACACACACACACACACACACACACACACACACACTTTGTATTTATGGAACATGCTGATGTCAGCTAAGGCTATGGTGGTAATCATTTTGCAACATATAAGTGTATCATATATGTTTTGCAACATATAAGGGGCGCCTGGCTGCCTCAGTTCGTTGAGCATCCGACTCATAATTTTGGCTCAGGTCATGATCCCAGGGTTGTGGGATCAAGCCCTGCTTTGGGGTGGTTCAGTTAGAACCTGATTAGGATATTCTCATTCATTCTCTCTCTCTCCCTCTCTCTCTCTCCCTCTCTCTCTCTCTCCCTCTCTCTCTCTCTCCCTCCCTCCCTCCTTCCGTCTGCCCCTCCCCCTGCTCTTGCTCTCTAAAATAAAAAATAACTGTATCAAATTAACATATTGTACACCTTTAACTTACACAATGTTATGTCAATTAGAGCTGGATAAAGCTGAAAGAGCCCATATAATGAAAATATCAAAAGCTTTTTGAAAAAAACATCTAAAAACAATAGGATTACTTTCAACTTATACAATGTTCATTGAATAGATATTGACAAAACTAAGCATCAGAGTAACTTGACTTGCCATCTAAAACTAGTTTGGTGACAATATGATTATTTTAATTTTATATTTATGGACAATTATATTTCATAACAAATACCAATTAACGTATATTATATTTAAGTTATTAACTATAATTAAATATAAGTTGGCCTATCTTAAATGAATGCATGTATAGATTTGGATGTACATACAAAATATTTTGAAATATATTTGCCAATTATTACCAGTCTTCATACTTGGTGAGTGGGAATGGTAGAATTATTTGGTTCTGCATTATTTAAAATTGTTAAAGAGTATGTAGAAAATTGTATTTAAAACTAAATAATGAGGACAATAGTAAAACTATCAGCATGCAATTACAACGGTGAAATGATTTTTTTACATCCATTTAATAAAAATGGTAAATTAGCATTGCTTTAGTAAATCCTCATTTGGCTGCTAAACAAAATATTCCCTTAAAATTAATATGCCATTTACTCTAATTTTAGTTTGATGTATACTATAGAAAAATCTGCATCTGAGAGGTTATTTCATGATTTAGATCTTTAAGTGGTCAGGAAACTACAGTTAATCATCACTCCCCTGGCAATCAACATGCCAAACACTCCCAAATCTGTTACATTCAAAGATTGAATCCACACAAAACCCAACAATGAAGGTAGCGTTACCTTCCTTTCTACACATGGAACAACAGATACAGAGGGACTAGGCAAACTCCACATCATGCAACTGGAAAGAGGTGGAATCAACATCTGAACTCAGAAATGAGATTTGAAAGCAGTTCTGAATTATAAGCCAACATAAATAAAGCAGCAGCCTACATGTTGCCTTATAAGACATCAAATGTGATGGCACACTATTAATCGTCAACATTATGAACAGAGTGGTTATGAAGGTATTTTATTATGTGTATACAAGACAATATCTTCAGCTTCCTGGTTTGTAACCTGATGGAGACAGCATTGATTTGTTTCTAGATGTAACCGAACTAGGCTTTATTGACATGGGAGCAATTACCAAAAGGGAGACAGACAGAAAGTTAACAGTGTTTTTTTGTTGGTTTTTTTTTTCACTAATTTATCACAGAGAAATGAAGGTGACAGGCACATGTCTGATTAAAGCTATAAATTTGGGAGAGTGATGGGGAAGGAATGGCTGTGTAGGAGGATCCTGAGCTTATCTTCCATGGAGACACCAATGCAAACAGTACATATGAAGATGTTACTCTAAACACACCTGAAGAGTGACAAAAAGGATCTTTCACTGAAAGAAGGCCACATCAGGGAAAGTAGCAAGGGCAGAGGCGTGGTTAGGAATTAAACTCCCAGTTGGGTAACCTGCAAGCAGGAGGTGTTCCATACACATGGAAGAGTAAGGGGATCAAGCCATACGCAAGGCACCCCTAGACCTGGGGACCTGTAATGAAAGCACAACACCCCATAACATCTTGCTTTGAAAACTGGTGAGACTTCATTCCAGAGGCTTTGAAAATCAGTAGGGTTTAACTCCAGGGGAGCTGAAGGGCTACAGAAAACCAAGTCTTCACTCATAAAGGGCCAGGAAACTCTATCAGTTGGCCTGAGACCCCAAACAGATGTTTATTTATATTTTTGAAGGGGTGTGGGGTGTAAGCAGTGGAAGGCTGGATAATGAAGGAGACAGAGGATCTGAAGTGGGCTGCATGCTGACAGTAGAGAACCCTGTGTGGGGCTTGAACTCATGAACTGTGAGATTATCAACTGAGCTGAAGTTCAATGCTTAACCAACTGAGTCATCCAGGCTCCCCAGAAGTAGCAGTTTAAAAAGGACCTGGGGTAAACATGAAGGAGATTTATTGAATAATTTTGGGACATGTGCCAGAGGGTAAGAATTGCATGAACTTTTCCTGGGATCAGAAGTACTGATGGGTGCCATTTCACTTGCCCTACTTCAGTCTAGCTGGCAGGTCACTTGAAGGAGTCATTTTGACACATTCCATCGACCTTGCTAGCACCACTTGCCTTGCCCACCTGTTTCCCTACAGACCTGCCCTACACAACTCACTTGCCCTGGCAGGTATACCTCCAAATTAGCTCTTGCTCTGCCACACTCAGTGGCGTGCTGAGTCTAGATGTATGTCATCCCAGTGAGACTGTCATCTAATCAGACCCAGAAACTGGCCCCAGCTGGGACTAACACTGCTCCAGACTGAATCCTGCCGCCAGGGAGGTAAGGAGCCTCATCCATCAGCAAGCCTGAAATATCTACAGCTGGGCTTCTCACTCTGATGCAACAGAAGATGGCCACAGCCATGAGTATATCCATAGTACCTATAGTCATGCCTCTCAGCCATCCCCAAAAAGGGCAAGCCTTGCCCACCAGTATACCCACGATCATCACTGCCAGTCATTGCTGATAGCTGGGCTGAGGCACAGCCCTGTGCATCAGCACATCCACAGCCATTGTAGCTCAGTTGCAACAAGAGAGCTCACACAGCCTACACACAAAAACACCATGGAGAACCTCTTTTTGGTGACCCTAGGGGCTTATACTACTGGGCACCACAGATGTCTTCTACATAAAGCCACTACTTTCGAGATGCAAAGATGTAGCTGACCAACCTAAAACATACTAACAAACATAGAGAGCCAGACAAAATTAGAAGACAGAGAAATATGATCCAAATGAAAGAATAAGAGAAAACCCAAGAGAAAGAGAGAGAGAGAGAGAGAGAGAGAGAGAGAGAGAGAAAGAAAGAAAGAGAGAGAGACAACGCTAAATGAAACAGAGGTAAGCAATCTATCTGATAAAGAGTTCAAAGTAACGGTCATCAAGTTATTCATTGGACATGTGAGAA